>NC_061106.1:21320082-21337121 GCF_015104395.2 Macrobrachium nipponense
TGTTTTAACTGCTTATGACATAGGGTAAGCATTTAAATTCACTGATCAAGCTTTTAATAACAGCACTGATATCAGGTATCTTTGCATAGTTTTCCTCCCCTTTTGTCGATAATCTCGAGGCAAGTGCCAATTTTCGTTCGAAGCTGCCATGACAGCTGACCCATCGATTTTTGTCGAATCTGAAGCAGGAATGCGGCGTCATCAGGCGCTAACCTCACAGTATACAACAACGAAAGGTCCAAAGCAGCCATGTGCTGTGCGCATGCGTTAAAATTACAATGATGCTCTCGAAGGCTGCTCCTTTAACAGCTACTGCCAGAACCTTTTAAGTCCTCCGCGTAAACAACCAAACTTCGGTTCGCCTTTCAGCAAGTTTTCGATTTCAGCCGCAGAGGAAACTGGCATAAAAATCCGAATAAATTTGCGTTAACCACGAGTGTAATAAAAAATCATAGTTGGAATAGTATTAGATTAGCAGCTGTATGACTCAACACTTTGTATGTAGTTTTACCGATTTTGCTTATCTTATTACTATTCTTTTCAGAATGTTGACTCGGAATAACACTGAGAATTTTAAAGATAAGGCATCGAAATCCTGCTATGGCATCGAAATACGAAATAGCAGGAGGCAGATGGGAGAAGGAGAACTTCAAAGAACCCCTTACCTAAGCTACTTATTCGGTACTGAAAAAAAAAAAAAAAACTCTCGGTACAACCAGACCACGAGTAATTGTCCTCCCCCACCGCCCCCCTTTTTTTCCCTCTTCTCAAAGGGTTCCAGAGGAAAGTTCTGGTGCACCCAAGCCCTTAAGGCTCTATCATCTTAAGAGGTCTAATTTTAGTCATTATGAACCAAATGGGAAAGTATTCTGCCAAACCATGTGTAATTAATCGTACATATTTACTTTCTCTTGACACTTTAAGGGATGTGCGATAAGTGTACAATTATCAATATACCTGGAACTGTTATAGTTACCAATTATTGATACAGTGTTTTAATATCTTAAACACTAACAATTTTTTATGTAACTATGGATGAGTCTCCAAATGATAATCAGACATTAACTTAAAACTAAAATCTTATAAATCACGTCAAATGATCTTCAAATACCTTGCTGCTGCTGCTGCTGCATTGTCAATAGTAGCGTAATAGTGGTAGTTCTTGTTGTAGTGTTTCTCCCTACCTCTCGTCTTTGCGAACTAAAGTAAGTTTTGAATTTCATTTCAAGACTTATTAGGCCCCGTCCACACGGCCGAGCTTTGCTCGACGAACTTTGTTCGATGTGACGTCAGAAGCGGGGAAACCGCGGCAAATGGCTGACTTTTCTCGCTGTTTCTCCGTTTCTGACGTCACATCGGACAAAGTTCGTGTGGACGGGCCTTAGAGATCACGCCATTCACGGACTTTGTCAGACTTTAGATTACTGATAAAGGAGAGAGATAGTTCTTCGTGCCAAGACGTGCTCCCGGAAAATTGGCATCTATCCTATTTTCCCAGGTATTTTTCCATACCAACCATTTTCTGAAGACATTCTTCTTGATTTACCAAGATATTTAAATATATATATATATATATATATATATATATATATATATATATATATATATATATATATATATATGTAATAGTTTCTTTGAAGATTCACATTAAACAATCATTTCTCTATACTAGCGATCATATCTAAAGTAAAAGTAAAGGACGAATAATCAGCAAACATAAGTAGCCTCTCATTTATCAACGGATTTATATATATTGTAATGGACCACCATTATTGGTCCTACAAGGTAAACCAAAAGAAGTATCTGAACTGGATTAAACTAGCAGCAAAAGGACCCGACAAAGGAGAAAGGTAAAAACAAAAAAAAAATAGTGCCCTTAAAATTTATTATAGCAACATAGTATTTAAAACTTTATACAAGGTGTTATACAAGGTGTCAGTACAAAAGTGAATAGCATTAAAATATCCAAAAGGGAATATACAAAATTACTTAAGAGCACCGTAACAATCCATAAGTCAAATAATGAATTTTACCAAAATTAATATTGATTGTACCAAAACTAACAATAAATACAACTTTGACTGCAGAACATTCACGTTATATTCAATGTTATTTAAATCCATAGGTCAAAATTAAACATTCGAAATATAAACCAGTAGCATTAATCTAAATTATAGTAATGATATTCAAAAGTAAGACAAACTCAAAAGTTAACCACCAGCACCATATCATTCTAAATCACCATATCATTCGAAATATGAAAATAATAAACATCACAAGTCAACAGCAAAACTCAAAATTAGTCTGCATCAAGATAAAAAAGTGTTATCCACCAGCACTTAAAACATCAAAATATACAAATAACATCACAAGTGATCAAAATGTTATATTATTTAAGTACGTGGCCTTCAAACAATTCTGAAAATTGTGCAAAACAAGGCATCATGAAAACTATGCAAAACAAGGCATCATTAGGTTAACCTAAAAAGGTCACTTCACTTTTAAGAAGATTACAGCTTACCTCACAACAAACAATCCTATACACTAGGATTGTGGAAGGTAGCCAATAAGGCTACCTTCCACACAGTGTCACTCCCCACTCCCCAGCCAACAAAAATACACCAATGCCGCCCAAATAAGTCACACTCGACATGTTCTCCATACGACGAAGACACACCAGTGCTGCCCAATGAAGTCACACTCGACATGACATTCTCTCAACGACGAACACGCGTTCGTTAATGTTGGCCAAAAATTGCGAACCTCCAACTTGGAGTCATACTGCGTGCGATGGCTTCACACCAAATAACCAGGTGTCCAATACCTGACGATGCCCCATACTAATCCACAGGTAATCATACCTGATGCTAGAGTCTACTGCTGAGAGATTTGACTGCCTTTGACTGTTTGACTCCTCTCACACCCCGCATTCCTCCAGCGACACCTCGGCTGCCAACGTGGCAAAACAAAAATAAAGGAAACAGCCATACTATGATTGTTCCTTTATATCAAGCACTAACCTCATAATTATAACAATTATATGTCTGTACCTATGGTACATTCCAGAATCGCTAGTCAATGGATGATGTCTACAAATGAAAATCAGATCTCAACTGAAACTAAAATCTTATAAATAACGTCAAGAGCTTCAAATGCCTTGTTGTTGTTGCGGCTGCATTGGCAATCGTGTGCGGACAGAATGTCGAAAGACAGAGTGTCGAAGGACAATGTGTCGAATGGACAAAGTGTCGAACTGACAAACTGTCGAACAGACAAAGTGTCGAACTGCCAGTGTCAAATGATAAAGCCGAAGAGAGAGGAGAGAGAGAGAGAGAGAGAGAGAGAGAGAGAGAGAGAGAGAGAGAGAGTGAGAGAGAGATAAGTATCCAATTGACTACGGACTGAAATTAGTTGTTATCAAATTAACTTTTAACTATATAACAATGTTTGCATTGATATATCCTTTTCATATTGATTCTAGAAAGAAAGAGACAGAATAAAGTATCCAATTGTCGAATTACTTATCAAAATTACATTCGATGTCATTCAAACAAAAGTAAAGTATTCAAAATTTTATTTATAAAGAAATATAAGATATGAAAATAAAATGTATTGATGTATTTAAAAAAACTTTTTTTATCAAAGAATTACAATCATTCATCAATATTAGCCTAAAAGCATTAAAATTTTTATTTATGTGAAAATATAAAAGTATGAAAATACAAATGCATTGATGTTTAAAAAAACTTATCAGTAAAGAATTACAATTATTCATCAATATCAGCTTAAAAACTTAAGAATTTTATTTATGAAAAAATATAAAATATGAAAATACAAATATATTAATGTATTAAAAAAATTGCATCAATATTTGTTTAAAGATTGTGAGCGATGGCTCTGAGATATTCTAATCCAAGATTGACGTCGTATGTATCAAAAATACTTTTTAGTCTTAAGTTAAGGATAGCATATTTTTAATATTTTTTTCTTATATCTCTGCCTTGTCGAATTTGTTCTAGAATCATTTCAGTACTGGCCTGCTGCATACGTAGTTTTCGTAAAAGCTTGTCCTCTCTAGGGTGGCAAATCTTACTCTTCTATGAAATGCATTATGCCAACCTTCAACGGAGTTATTGGTCCAAGGCAAATCGTTTGCCACTCTTTCGTGAATTAACCATAAGTCAATTTCATACAATGGCTTTCTTCTCCTTCCCCTCTGAACGATTCCCAGCCATGTAGCTTCAAAATATTGTAAAAATTCTCCTAATATTTCATCGGGTTCTTCATCCAAAGACTCCATTAAATTATTGGACAGAGCACAAACATCACAGGGAGGAACAAATGCGAGGGCTTGTATTTGCTTTATAATAAAAGCATTATTGCGCTCGTTTGGTAGAATGGAAATTTGAATTGAAACGTTTGAATCTAGAAGGAAGTTAGCTGGTAACTGAAGCTCTAACAGAATCCATAGTGTATATATGTAAAGGCTATATCAGTGTAAACAATGTTATATAGCTAAAGGATGATAACAAGTAATTTCAGTCGTTAGACAATTTGGTACTTTATTCTCTCTTTCTCTCTCTCTAGAATTGATAACAACTAATTTCAGTCATCAGACACTTTGGTACTTTATTCTCTCACTCCCTATCTTCGACTTTGTCATTTCGACACATTGTCTGTTCGACACATTGTCAGTTCGCCACATTGTCAGTTCGACACTTTGTCCATTCGACCCTTTGTCCTTCGACACTCTGTCTTTCGACACTCTGACCTAATACCATTGGCAATAGTAGCAGTAATAGTGGTACTATTGTTTCTCCCTACCTTCGGTCTTAGCGAACTTCAGTAAGTTCTGAATTTCATGTCAAGACGTTTCCAGATCACGCCATTCCCTGTGACTTCGTCGGACTTGGATTACTGATCAAGGCGATAGATCATTCTTCCTGCTAAAGGCGAGCTCCCGGAAAATTGGCTTCTATCCTAATCATTTATACTGGTATTCGAAATTCTTTTAATGATAACAAATATTTTTAAGAAAATAGAAAGAAACGAGCAGCTATTAATTACCGTGGATGAATTACCTGTAATTATAACCTGAAATAGAATTCTTAATTATTAAAAACATGCATATTATTTCCACTCTATATAATATATATGATAAAACTGAACGTGTCTCTACAACCATTTTCTGAAAATATTCTTCCTGATTTATCAACGGATTTAGATAATAATATATATATATATATATATATATATAATATATATATATATATATATATATATATATATACATATATATATATATATATATATATATATATATATATATATATATATATATATATATATATAACACTTCCTGTTTCTTTCAAGATACAAATAAAATAATCATTTTTCTATACTAGCGGTCATATCTAAATTAAAAGTAAAGGACGAATAATTAACAAACATGCGTAGCCTCTGTTTATCATTGCAATAATCCAGAAAAAGCAAAGCGAGCTACAGTTTCATGATTAATTAATTCTTCGTTGGCAACGAAATATTTAAAAACATTTGATGTGGATTTTAAGTTATCATGCTGCCTCTTCTCCTATCGTTGGAACGTATTTGTTTTTTTCAATTTCAGTCGAGTTCAGTCTGAACTAATAAAATCTGTGCTCCTATTGAGTTTCTCAGTCATGTGTCTATATTCCTATGGAACTAAATAAATGATTTGTAATAAAATTGACACACACACACACATACACACACACACACAGGAATGAGTTTGGGAACTCCACGCCATTCTCCTCTTGGCATATACCCACTGCAGCCAATTTACGAGCTGGTTAATAAATTCCAGCTTGAGTCAACAGAGACATAATTGCTTTTAAAGGAGCTTAGCCAGTTTGAGGTCGTCTGCGGATCTAGGGATTCTTTATTTCATGCCCTCTGAAGATAACTAGTTTATTGGCTGCTCTATTGACTAGAGGAGGAAACTTAATGGGAGAAGAGAATTGGCGAGGAGATTAATTTTAGACTCGGAAAACAGTGTTGCTTCTACGCATTACCCTTTGAGTTAATCCTAATTGCACTGGAAAGGCATAAGGGTTGTCTTATGCGGTGCATTGCAGGCATTACTTAAGGTTCTTTGCAGCCTCCCTATGGCCCCTACTTGCAACCACTTTCGTTCCTTTTACCGTACTTCCTTTCATATTCTCTGTCTCCTATATTACTTTCCACCCTCTCCTTACAACTGATTCGTGGTGCAACTTCCTGGTTGTCCTTCTGTTGCACCTTTCAAACTTTTACTTTCAATTTCCGCTTCAGCGCTGAATGACCTCATTGGTACTTTGGCCTAAATTTTTTATTCAGTTCAATTAAATTCGACATAAGGATTGCGGAGGCTTTTTTATTTGCTTTATTTATAGATACATTAACATTTTCTCCATATACGTAGACATTGCCAGTTGATTTTTTTTTTTTTTAATGAGGTAAGTTTGGAAAACTTTCGTTGAGGAAATAAGAAAAATAACAGAATATTTAGAGCTGAAAAATGAAAAAACTTCTAAAATTAGTCTATTACAAATTATATTTTATTTTGTAATAGCATGATGATACTTGAACAATTGACATGATACACGAGCTCAATCGTCTTTATTCAATGTCTCCTGAATCAATCATAGGAGTTACTGTCACCTTTCATTAAATGAAATGAAAAGGGAGAGTACAACAGCGACTGAAAGGTCTTGATTAAGACAGTTTAGATTAAATAAATATCCAGATGGAAGAGTTATTGGTTCGGTGCAGAAGTAGGACTTACAAACCAGTGCGTTAAATCTCTACGGTTTTCTTTTTTTGGTTTTGCTTTTTTCCCCCACAGAATATAAAATACACGACAGGAAGAGCAGAGGCGAGTGCAAGCTTGACGAAGACCAAAAGAGAAGAATGCAAGAATAAATGCAGGATACTTGGAGAAGACAAAGAGTCAATTGGTGATAATAAGAGGAAGTTACTGAATAGTTAAATATTGAAATGCGAGAAGAAAAGTCAGTGATACAAAGGATGAAGCAATGTAAGTGTCGGTGTTTCTGTAACAGTTGTAAAATGGAAAATATCCAAACAAATTAAATGTTTGAAGTAATGATATGAATTTTCTGTTGACGTGGATTGGCTCGGGGAGAAGAGCAAGAAGGGCAGATATATGAATGGAAAGACAGATATCTGTCACTCAGTGGAACTTTTAAAAGCCAGCTTTAGAAAATGAAGTTTGATTTAACTGTCTTTCGTAGAGGAAGGAAGGAAAAGGAAACAGGAAGGCTAGAATTGACAGAGGTCGATGTGTTACAATATAGGTCATTAGTGATCGAGAGTAGTAAAGAGTGCATAAAAGATGAAACTAACGATCTATAAATCAGATTCATAGATAATATTATATTAAAGCTTCTGTGTAGAGCCTGGAAAGGTGATTATACCTGTTTCTTCAGGAGATGCCAGACGAGTTTAGCCCTGATTCATCCCTCTGCTATAAAATCTCTCTAAGAGATTAGCCTATTCACGGGAAAGGATAATTTAGCCATAAATTTCACAGGGTTTCCTTTTATGCTTTCGACACTAATGTAGTATCATTTTCAATTAACCCTCAGCGTGGTCTGTAGCTCCTCATAACTTTATCGGGTTAGGTGTTGTTGCTCGTAGATTTTCTTATGAAAATATTTCATGTAACGAATGTACGTACGTTAATCACCGTGATGCTTATATATGACTATATTGGTTATCATAAAATTCAAATTCTATTCTTTCGCTTTTCAAATAGACTTTTTGATTTAAAACAAAGAGGAAGTGGACTTATAGTGATTGTTTTACAATTTCTCTTATTTGCGAGTTTTATGTTACTCGTAAATTCCGTTCGTTCTAAAGCAAAACAAACACTAGACACTATACAGCTTGCGTGGTCCATAAAAACAATTTTATTTATACGTATAGAAAGTAGAGTTTAGAGAAGACCGTCCAAATTCATGGTTGCCTAGATTTTCTGTGATGAAAAATTGCCGCACAAAAATGACAGTTCTGTTTTATTGAACCCCCTTCGGAATTTCGAAAAATATTATGAATGGTTTGGTGTTCCCTCGCATTGTTAGATGACCTGAAAACCTTTGCAGTTAAATACAAATTTTGCGAGAGGAGCAAATGGTTTGAAATTAAGTCTAATATATATTCCATTAAGAATCTGCATATGAAATATTTCTTTATGAGCGGAGATTATCGTGGCCATTTAGAGCACCGTGCTTTAATGTTTTAATTCAGTAAAATACCCTCATTCTTGTTAATGGAGAGGGGGGAAAGATAGAGAGAGAGAGAGAGAGAGAGAGAGAGAGAGAGAGAGAGAGAGAGAGAGAGAGAGGCGTAGAACTGAATCCCTTTCCCTAACAAAAACCATTGCCTAGAATGTCCGTGCTATCCCGTTTACATTTTACATTACTGATGAAACACAGTAACTGTTTGTCGTCAATAAGTAAGACCAACTCTTTCCATAATAACAGCGTACAAGTTATACTCGCAGTTGCTTCTTGTAATTGTCTTAATTCATATATAAATAGGATCTCCATAAATTTACTCTATTCCCTGCTGAAAAGTGTAGTGGTGATGTACACGGGTTGGTTTTGCACCCATTTAAGCTTCTGGTATGGCGGGCGAAAGTAGGATTTAATCTCCTTGTTCTCTCTCTTGATTTAACGCTCTGCAAATGAAGTACTCGTATTTTAGGACAAAATTAGAGACTGAAGTTAAAAGTTCTTTGTGGAATATATATATATATATATATATATATATATATATATATATATATATATATATATATATATATATATATATATATATATATATATATAAATATATATATATATATATATATATATATATATATATATATATATATATATATATATATATATATATATATATAATATCATAAATGTGTGTATGTGTACATATGTATATATATATATATATATATATCTATATATATATATATATATATATATATATATATATATATATATATATATATATAGTATACTATATATATATATATATATATATATATATATATATATATACTATATATATATATATATATATATATATATATATATATATATATATACTATACATTATATATATATATATATATATATATATATAGTATATATATATACATATATATATATATACATATATTTATACATATGTATATATTTTTGATTTTAAATCACGAAGATATAAAAAAACCTGATGTTTATACGAGCAATTGACAGCCACGAAGCAAAATTGAAACATTGGAGATGATAAGTACTTTCGTCTTATTACCAAGTCATTGTCACAGCAACTCCAGTGTTTCAATTTTCCTTTGTAGCTGTAAATTTGTTCTATAAATGCATATATATATATATATATATATATATATATATATATATATATATATGTATATATATATATATATATATATATATATATATATATATATATATATATTATATATGTAAATGCATGTAACGGGTACAGCACATATCAAGAGTGAACTTTTTATATATATGAGGGGACCTTATGTCATCAGCCCAAAGAAAGACTAAACTTGAAAACTTAACCAAACTTCTTAGATATTCTGAGAGATTGGACGAAAAATGTCATTTTGAATCATATTTAATATTCATCTTCAAACTGAATTGTCATACAAGGAACACTTTCCAGAAGACGTTTGTCAAGAATAAGAACAAATGTGGTTCAATTCCATAAAGAAGGAATAATAAATTCATGACTACTTGGTGTCTTTGTAGGTAAACAGATCAATGAAAATAACCAAAAATACGAATGACAACAAGATTCCAGTGAAAGAAGAGAAAACATAACGAAGGAAATTTTCACAGTTAAACGGCGAAAAAAAAAACTTCATATAATCATAAGCAGGGAAAATTATTTCTATCAAAATGAGACCATTTTATAAACGTCTCCCAGGAAAACTCGTTAAACATCAAGAGCTTTAAGTCGTTCAAACAGCGAGTGTTAGAGTTTGAGAAGAATTTATGCTATAAATTTCTTGTACTTTCCTTTTAAGCTATTTAAATGGGACCTTGGCGACCATGGGCCAGGAATACGATGGCAAAGACATTACAACCCCTGAATCTTTCATAATTACTGTAATATGATTAATAGACATTTAGTTTGCTTATATGACGCTCTAAGAACTAAGAGCATACGATATCTTATAGATTTAGCTGTTTACTTAATTTCTGTTGCAGTTCATATTTAAAAACGATGTATTTGATATCTAAAATACTACTCTTATAGCAATATGATGTTGTTGACGTCTGACCTTAAAGCTAATTTCCTTTTTGAAAGTAATTTTTGATACTGAACTTGATATTAGAATATGAAAATATCCTGAGGTTTAATTCGTTGTCTACTTTAATCATAATTTTAACTAGTTTCCGTCTTTTACCCATTTTGATTGTTATAACGCTCAAAAACAATGTTTTTACCGTACACTAATGGACTTTTCGGAAAAATATTGATGAAACGTTTGCAGATAATCCCTCCGCTCCATAATCTGTTTTAAAAACTATATTTGATGGTTAGATTTCGTAATGACGGTGGGCCTGGAATAGTCCTGACCATAGAGATACTGGATTCAGAGGCATATATATTTCACAGGATAATCTAAGCATTATCCAAGAGCGGTACAATTCCATTTATAATACACTATAATGAACTGCACCTAGTTCATATTGTATTTTATTTACCCATTATTATTGTATACCAGGGGCTCTGGTACGAGAATAAAGCAGATGATTTACCTCTACATTATGTATGTGTAATAGCATACATACATGCATTAAAGCCCACTATGCACACACACACACACACACACACACACACACATATATATATATATATATATATATATATATATATATATATATATATATATATATATATATATATATATTATACAACGAATAACGTTGTTTTATCTCCTGAGTAATTAATAATAATAATGAGTGACTGGTATACCATAATATATGAAAAGTAAAAATGAAAGTAGTATCAAGCCCAAATAAAGCAATGGTAAGACAGAGAACAAGAAGACTTTAAAGCCATTAAAAAATACTTCAGTGACTTCTTAAAATCGCGCGTAGAGAGAATGGTCTCACCAACCCTCTATGTTTTTCCTTTCTGAGAACTTTACGTTTTTTTTGTTGTGTGAAGTAAAAGCAACAACAGAAAATCGAGGATTCAGAGGCGTTGGGGGTGGTGAGGGGGGGGGGGGGGGGGTGGTGAAGGGAGACCCGAGTGACGAGCCTCCCCTCTGGCTCAAAAAAGAAAAAAAATGTAAAAGGGGGAAAATGCAATTTTTTCGCCCGAAAAGTCGTGTCTTTCTACTATTTTACCGCCGATATATTTCTAAAGAAACAATGCGTAGTTTTTTCTTACGTTTTTTTAATAATATCCGAGTGTTTTTACTTCGTGATATGAACAAAATTGGCAGGCAAACAATACGCGTCTGGAATCGGTTGTATAACTGAAAGAGAGAGGAAGAAATCGCATCAAACGATTAAAGGCGGAAATGAAAAATGAACCAACCTTTTTACTTTCGTGACTAGAGTGTTAGCTAATTTAAAAAGAGTTCTCTTTGGAGCAGCGTCGACTCTAAATGAAGACGTTTTCAATGTTACAAAAAGAAACTATCAATATTCTTAACAGTTGGTTGACAGCGAGGAGGAATTTCTTATGGTATCTATCAAAGAGGGTTCTGGTCTGAGCTGAGGACCTTGAGGAGAGATAATTATAAAAGAAAGATTGTGGAATAAAGACATTGAAAGGATTTTTATGTGTGATTCATACAGAATTGACAAATAATGAAGAAGTTCAAGTTTACTAAAAAGATTTAATTATATTAAATTCTGATCCTATTTGCGCTCTATGACTATGCAAGTAATTGCACTCGAATCAGGTCTTCACTTTCGTAATATTCCAACCATCTTCCCTTAATTAATGAAAAGAAAATCGAACCTCGAATTCACAGGGTGGGAGAGACAGAGGGAAGATGATTACACATCAGAGAACCAAACGGAAGGTCCAAGTCAAATAAATTATTATTCATTCCTCGTAGAAAGGAAGATGTGATATGAGCCGAGAAGGTCTTCAGGCAATGTCCGCACCAACCTTTGACCTTATCAATTCAAGAGTCAAACTCTGAAACTAAACAAAGAAGATATTCCGACCTTCTTATTCCAAGAGAAATTCGTGTTATTTAATTATCGTTGGATGACATTGCTGGAATTTCCTCTGGCTCTAGACTTTATTCAAGGCTCAAAGTGATTTACATTCAGATCCAAATATCTCGCAAAATCATACTGAACAGTTCGAGAAATTTCCTTTGTGAATGAATATTTTAACAATGGTTAAGGTCAATTGTTTATTTTTATTCTGAGTTAGATCCACTGACAATTGTAGCTGATTCCCAAAACTCTTGAAATATGGCCGTTGAGTATACGCTATAAATAATAACCACTAGAGAATATTTCTTATTATCTATCAACCGTTTTATTAGCTTCTATTCCTTTATTTATTCTGATATTTTCTACCTTGATTAAGTCTTCCATTGAGTAAGTGAACCTATGAGCAAGTAGAATACAGGTTTGAAAACTAAAGAAATTGTTGCATATCACTTTCATTCTTAAATGTCTCTTGATCATCTCGCTTCGGACAGTATTTATTGACTGAAAGAAAATTATGTTGAAGTCCCTTTAATCGGTCAAGAGAATGTTTTGTTTTGTTTTCTTAACTGAGAGTTGCATGGAAAAACGCTGACCTGATGAGACAACTCGTAGACTCTTTCTCGGAGGTCACGCTCACCCTAAAGTTTAGTTTGCTTAGGCCACTTAGAAAGAATTCCCGACACAAAACTCAGAGTTGAGACGCGCGTAAAGCCCTGGCTCGCCTCTTGTATTTTAGAAAGTTAATGGTTTCGGTTCCCCAGTTTATTCAAGCTTTTGCCGGAATTATCGCATCTCATGCTGAAGTCTCTCATTACCAGCAAACTAATGAGCGCACCGACATATCAAATGACAAAGGCAATTATCATCACCCATCGCGACTCCAGGCTCACCTCGGTTTCGATAATGCCCGTTAACGTTTTTAAGGGAATTCATAATGTACTATTAACGTCAGTATCCCTAATAAAGTATGGATCTGGACCATTACTAAGTTACAAATTACATTTTCAAATACAAAGCAGATCTCGAGTACACTTATTGCTCTCAGTGTCCATTTTATAAGCGTATTTCTTTATTACATTTTTGTATATTTTACTATTTATCTGGTTCATCACCTTATCGATCTATACAATCCGCTTCGCAAAAGAAGTCCATGAGATAATGTAACCTAATTGTTACCCACCTAACGAAGAATATGAAGACCCAAGGGGCCACAACTCGTGGTGCAATCACCGGTTGTCTGAGGCCGCCATAAAATGCGACATTAGGAGCACGACATACTAAAGGCTCTGGCTAAATCTCCCTCATTAGCCCTGCCCCCACGCCGATTAAAGTTGGAAATTATAACTCCCAGGGGAACTTAGGACTTCATGAAACTTATGGCTGGGTCTCCCTGTGAGTGTCACTTAGTAGGCCGTACCTGATGTCATTCCAGGGGCTTTTTCGGCATAAGATTTTGCAGTTGCCTTTATGCGAACATAATTTTTGGTATTGAAAGTTCTATTTTGAAGCAGAGTTAACGGAGTGGTTATACTTCAAGATGTTCACGAGGAAGGAACTGAAAAAATATCTTTTCATGAGAGAAGGAATGCACTTGAAATATCCAGTTACCTAAACAAACATACTTCCAAGAAAAACAAAGTATTTAAGTCTTATGAAAATAATAGGATCAATGACGTATTCCCACAAAAAGCCAAATTCGGTCAATATTTTCAGCTAATGATTTGGTCGCTGCTTTTAGGGAAAGAGAAAATAATTAATAGTCAAGTTTACTCAAATCCTCAGCATCTGCATTATTCTAGTACCTTTGAACTGTTCATAATTCCTATAGATTATGTACAGTTGTCACAGTGAGGGTTTGCACACGAGGGCAGACTTATATGACTGACTATTGGACGTAGATAGATAGAAAGATAGATAGATAGATAGATAGATAGATAGACAGATTAATAACGTGAAACAATATTTTTCCTGATTCTTTTGAAGGGGGAAAAGTTTGATGATGAACTCCAGGCCAAGTGAATACGTAAGAGAGAGAGAGAGAGAGAGAGAGAGAGAGAGAGAGAGAGAGAGAGAGAGAGAGAGAGAGAGGAGAGAGAGAGAGAGAGTTGTTTGATTTTTAGAGTTGCTAGAGTAGAGGTCGCATAGATCCCCCAAAGGGCATGAAAGGAATGTTGATTCGATTAAAGTGGAATCGCTGAAGAGGGGCAATAGATCTTCGGAATAATTCCAACCTGCGGCGCCAAGAAAATTATAGAATTTAATAGAATGTGGAGGTTGCAGCACCACCACCAGTAGTAGTAATGGTAGTAGAAGCAGCAGTAGTGAATGGTGTGTTGCATGGCAGTAGAGAGAATTCCCAAGAGAACGTTTAGAAAGCCTGAGTTTTATAGTGTGAGAAAGATCGAGAAAAGTGAAAGGTTGCAGTGGATTTAAAGTATCAGCCGGTTTAAAGCCATGGTAAACAATAAGTTTTGAGTTCCTGTGGATTAACGCGATAAACTCTAGGCGCTTGGTTAAAAAAAATCGTCCGTTATGTAAGATCTAAAAAAAGAAATATATATGAAGCGAGGAACGCACGCTATAATCTTTCCCGTGTAAATTTTATTCTTCAGAAAACCGGTAATTCTTTCACTACTCATCCCATATTATTTATTAATCTTTCGGTTCAGTTTAGTTATTCGACATTTACAGGGACTTGAATGTAAATATCGTCACCCTTTTTCCTTTGTTCGTTCGTTTGTTAGATGCCTCGTGATTATCAGAAGGACGAACATTGATCAATGATTTGTGACTCAATTTATCATTTTTTTATACACTGGAAAAAAACAAAAAAGCTTTTTTTCGAATAAGCTTCCTTTAAAATTATAGAATTAATCATGAAGATGTTATTGCAATAATTGCATTTATCCCTTTTAAGCTATGCACCATTACAGTAAGGCTTCAATAACCGCATTTTCAATTTATAGGCTTTCTTTGTAATCGGTTAAAAATTCGTTTAGTGAAGCGATGTAATGATGCCGGAGTATTTTTAAATAACCCAAGCACCAATCTAGAATGTAAATTGAATATTATTTTGATGGATAAGAGTTTGTTCATGACCTTTAATATAACCGAACTACCCTCCTAACACAAGAGTAATTTTCAAGTGAAGAATCTTTGTTGCCTCCTTAATTCTAAATGTTGAGAATTTTATTGTTCCTTGCAATTTCGGGCCAAAGAGAACATCACTTACTTTTGCTAGCGGTGTGTCTTCAAACAGCTAATGCATGGTTTAATTATGTGAATTTAACGAAAGTCACATTAAATACACATCAGGCAACAAAATATTTCATTTTATGAGCCTTAATGGAATATATGACCGCTTCTGAGATGACAGGAGTACTGAGCAGAACACACACACACACACACACACACACACACACACACACACACAACTATATATATATATATATATATATATATATATATATATATATATATATAAGTATATATATATATATATAAATTATAAATATATATATATATATATATATATATATATATATATATATATATATATATATATATATATACATGTGTGCTGGCCATTGTGCTTGATAACGATAATACCCTTGACAAAATATTGTACTGCATTCTACTTACGCACAAATTATAACCCACCACGATGACGGAACTACTGTACAACATCTTTCTCCTTGTTTCCTTTTAATGAGCAAATAACGTCAAAATTTGCGTTCAAAATTACTGTGTAAAGAGGTTATCTTCACAGGTCGTAGTATGCATCACAATGGATATAATAACAAGCCCAATTACGCCGAGGGATGCAATAAAGATTCCGTTCTTCTCTTCAATATTTCACAGTTGCACAGTACATGAAACTTCTGTAATACGTTTTATTTATTTTTCCACAGTTATTCTTCACTCAGGATCCGATTTTAAGACGCAGTCACAGCTCGGGAGTCGGATCAAATTTCTGAAACCTTCCTGACGCCAGGATTACTACCCGCAACTCATATACAAGAAACAGACTCCTAGATTTAACGACTTGACCACGACAACAAGATGAGTACAAATATCAAATGTCAGCATTACTTTCAACTGCTCCAGAGCAAAACCAGCTACAGCAACGTATACGTGCTTGTGGTATGCATCACACCGACCCTCAAAACAGCCGCTGATACTGCCTCCTATCTAGCATGGCTATCTAGAGCCCTAAGAGCACACAGGGCTAATCATTTGGAAAAAATTTTTATTGTGGGTTTTCTTTTTGGGGGTTGGGGGGCTGGCGGTGGGGCTCACGAAAATATCCTCAGTAGATATCACCAAAGTAAAGGACTTCAGCACCACACAATTTGCAATCAGAAAAGAGGAAAAAAAATTTAATACGCAGATTCTTTAAAATTCATTTACCTACTATGCATGGCCGCTTACAGGTCTAAAACTTTTTAAAATCCCTACTACATGGAAATGAACTGGATGCATCCCTTAGGATAAACCGTCAAATAATTCACTGAAATATATAAACAAATTCCCAAGATATCTTAGTGGACAGACACACAAAGCAGACGACGAGTTAACATATCTCCTTCCGATTTAGTAAATGGCAGCAAAATTGCAATACGCCTCGTTATTTTAGATTACACTTATGAATAATGAACTCCTTCTTTTGTTCTTATGATTTATAAGCTTCAATTTGATAGGCTTTCTAATTGAAGATTGGTCCTAAACGTTTCTAATTTTGATTCCAAGTTTTCGAAACTGTCGAAGTTATTCAATACAAAA
>NC_061106.1:21342621-21382621 GCF_015104395.2 Macrobrachium nipponense
CTCTCTCTCTCTCTCTCTCTCTCTCTCTCTCTCTCTCTCTCTCTCTCTCTCTCTCTCACATACACAGTATTGGTGATGGTAGATCACTATCGACACCACAGTATTGGTTATGGTAGATCACTATCGACACCATAAGCGGATGTGATCTGTGTAGCCATAATGTTGAACTATTCATCGTGTTTGCAAAGAATACGTGATTGTGCATTCAATAAAGAGAGAGAGAGAGAATTATGATCGTTACAGGGAAGACTTATTTCGAATATAAAATCCTATATAATTAATTGTGGATTAAACCAAACAAAAACTTCTTTCAGTTTTCTTCTGAAGATTGAAAAAGAAACCTACAAAATCACTGTGTAACTTGTTTACTTCTAAGTATTTATATTTAATTTTACTCCACACACGAGTACTTTCAGGCCCTATCTGTGTCCATTTTCAAGAGATGTTTGGGTTGTCAGACTGGGTCAAGGCCCAGAAGACTGCCGGGCCTTGACCCAGGCTGACAACCCAAACATCTCTTGAAAATGGGCCACAGATAGGGCCTGAAAGTACTCGAGTGTGGAGTAAAATTAAATATAAATACTTAGAAGTAAACAAGTTGCACAGTGATTTTGTGGGCTTCTTTTTTAATAATGGTTGGATTTTCTTCAATCTTTTTTTTAAATAAGCGTAATCCAATAGGAATTCAAGTACCATTTTCATACACACACACACACACACACACACACACACACACATATATATATATATATATATATATTATATATATATATATATATATATATATATATATATGTATATAATATCTAATCACGCGTTGTATTTCTAAACCAACAAGCACGTTCAAAATACATTCACTCACACTCTTACACGAACATAGGAGAAGGGATGGTGGGAGGATCTGGAATTATGGTGACCTAAGCACAATTCGTTCGATGAATTTATATAATTTAATCGTCTGAAAATTGTCCATTACAATATTTGTTTTTGTTTTTCAAAAATTACGTTTAAAAAACAGACAAAAAGAAAAAGAAGTTAGACATTGAGATGATAAATAAATTCTACCGACAAGTTTCATGATTCATGGCACGTCAGTACCAGAGTGAAATGTATTATTATTTACCCCTAATGGAAGAATCCGTGTCTGAATGAGAAACAGAGGTAGTTTTCGAATCCGAATATGAAATCTAAGTCAGGAGTTTGTATACAAATCACTACCAATCACTGACTTTTCATTTCAGGTACCTGTAGGCATTAGAAAAAAGGATGGTGCTCAATTCAGTGTAAACTGATCAATAAATATTTCATAAGAAAACTGACATTCAATCTGTATAATTTTTTCTATTCTTGAAGCTTTAGTTGATATTTAGACATAAATCAGTAACTTGAAATGATATAATAACCAATTAAGAGCCTTGTGTCCCAAGCTGTCATGTTTGCAATACAGGAGGATATATAAGTTTTTGAACGTACGAATCGTTTTTCTTATTCGATCAGTGTTCTAAAAAAGCATGACTTCTTTTATTTAGTACGAACAAAGCAACCATTTGGAATATAAAATTTTTCGTCATAAAAGACGAAAGCAGTTGATGACACTGGTCATTTTTGTCGATAAAGTGGACTTCTCGTATTTCATTAAAAGAATTGTCAGGCAAACATTTTTAAATTTAAAACTAACAGCACATCTCCAACTAGAATTTTCCATATTTTACTTACCTCTGGTACCATTATATCATTCACTTTATTTTTCTTCATTAAATCTCTCTTGCCGGAAACGAATTCCTTCCAAGTGGAAGATTTCACTTATACTCAGGGCCAAACGTAAGCCAAATGATCCAGGTACATCAATTCCGCTTAGATTTCCGAATCTTCTTAGGCGAGGGTTCCAGCTGTCGTGCTACTCAAAATCTGAATTCTTATAAGGAGGGAATTTTGACGACTTCCTCGATTAAAAATCTGCTAGTTTATTTTTCTTTTAGTTTGTAAATAAAATGCCTGATTTATTCATTAACAACAACAAGGCAGTCAGGCAAATCCGCTTAGTATACGTGTGAAAAGTTCTCAACTTTTCTATATATATTCTTTTGCGTGAGACAAATCGGCATTAACCATGGAGAGCGAGGGAGGTGGCGGGTGAAAGTTTCCAAAACTAAACAATGCCTGCGTCCCGTTCTATCTTCCCTTCATTCATTCCTGGTATATTATTATTATTATTATTATTATTATTATTATTATTATTATTATTATTATTATTATTATTATTATTATATCACAGTCATCCTATTCAGGTGGGTGGTTTTCGCAGTGTGGAGTTCCAGGCTTCATCCTTCCTCCTTAGGGAGCAATCACTTTTCTTATTATGTGCGCTGTTTCTAGTAGCACACTCTTCTGCATAAGTCCTGGAGCTACTCTAGCATCTAGTTTTTTCAAGTTCCGTTTCAAGGATCTTGGGATCGTGCCTTGTGTCCCCATTATTTCGGGTATGATTTCCACTGCCATAACCCATATCCTTTCTTTTTTCAGATCTTGATACTTCTCGTCCAGATGATGGCCAGGGAGTTAACCGAAATATATCGACATTAGAGAAGGTACAGTAATAATTAGAAAATACTGTATCAACGATTTTCTAGCGGAGATCACCATCTACAATCCCATTGTAGTCTCCGGGTATAATTAAGATACAATATTTTGATATATATTAAAATATAATATTCCATATATTATTATTATTATTATTTTTTTTTTTTTTTTTTTTGTGATTGTTAAAAGGAGTTTATGCTACTAAATGATTTTCAAAGAAAAATCATGTCTGAATAAGCAAGCAATTATTCCTGTCTTTAATCATGATTATTTATGTTCGTCTCGCACAGGCACAATGCATTTCTCATTCGGTCCAGGGAAATCAGGCCAGATCCAGTAGATGAACAAAATTCAGTGTTCTTTTGAAGAAAGAGGCAAGAGGGCGATAGAGAACGCAAAATTGATAGGAAACCGATGTGATGAAGTAGAAATAGAAACTGCCGCAATACCAAGGAACCATGAAAATTGGTGAAAGAGAAATATGAGTGCTATGGAGGTGACATGACGACTAATAGGTTCTGGAACCAGGTTTGAAACTAGGACTCTTCCCACAAGGAATCCATTCTAGCTATATAACCTAGATAATGAATTCTACTTCTTCCTGTTTTTTATATATATTTTAAAATTTATTTTAAGGGTCTCTTTCTATGATTTTTATAAGGTGGAACCTTCCTGCATGGGCACATATCAGATTTTTTTTTATTCTTCCAGTTTCTGATGCGTTGTTTAAACGGATATGGTAATTATTCACCTATGCTTGGGTTTTGGTGAATTGTTTATATGAACAGAATCCTTCATGTAGAGGACTCCTTTTTTCAGACTTTTCATGCTTACTGTTTCATTTGCGTTGGTATTTTTTTTATCACCCATATTAACGCACACCCAAACTTCATGATGCAATTACACAAATACATTTTGAAGATGCTTTCCAGATAATTATATTCATTAGCAAAGAAATTATCTCTCCGCAATATACAACAGAAAGAAATTTTCTATAAGCACTCAAAGGTTTTCTGAGGCAAGAGGAAAACTCCATTTAAAAAAAATGGACGAAACATTTGGGAAGGTATTTGCAGAGTGGTTTTTGTGACACGTGTTGTACCGACATTCCAAAAGGAGTTGGAGGTTTTGAACGGGAAACAACCACAGTGCATTCGCTCTGCTTCTGCTTTAATTCCATCCGGCTTTAATAAATTTAAAATGCCTCAATGAAAAATTCATGAGAGTGCGCAAAAGCCCACACATCGAAGTAAGTACAGAAAAACATAAATATTTTTATGAGAGGAGAAAATATGTATGGAAAGCAACTTCTTCCTTATAACGACGTTCTGTGTGAATGGTATTAAAAGGGAAAGGGAATAGCGATGGTAAAATTATTGCATTGTTTATCTTTTTTTCACCTTTGCTTTATCTTTTCATACAGTGTCTTGCTGTTACCGTTTCAAAATCGGACTTCATTATACTTACTTTACTTTACTTTATCTTCCCACCACTGGCCAGTGGCATAAGGCTGATACAGTTCCTCTCCATCTAGGTTCTGGATTTCATCCTCAAGATCTCTGACAATTATGTCTATCCACCTAGTTCTTGGTCTACCCAGCGGTCTTCTTCCTATTTGTACTGCTCTCAGTGCTCTCCTGGGGTCTCTATTCCCATACATCCTCTCAACATGTCCAAACCATTTCAGCCTTCCCCTCTTCAGCCTGATACTGACTGGCCTTTGCCTCAATCTCATCCTGATGTCTTCATTCCTAACATAATCGTCCCATTTAATGCCAAGTAATCTCCTCAGCAGATTCATCTCGAAAGCATCCAACCTTCTCTCCTCTGTTCTGGTCAGTGCCCAGGTGGACGTACCATACATCAGGACTGATAGTACTACTGTACTAAATATTCTCATCTTAGTTTTCAAGCTGATTTCATGCCTTGACCACACGTTTTTTTCTCGGAACCTCAAAAGCTCTTGCTGCTCTTAGTTTTCTTCTTTGTATATCTTCAATTTGCCTCCCGTCTGCTGTTACCACACTTCCCAAGTATACAAATTTCTCAACTTGCTTGAGTTCCTGTCCTCTGATTGTCATATCCTCCATGTGCACTCAACCGTCATCCCTACTCACAACCATGATCTCGCTCTTCTTTGTGCTGATGTTCAAGCCAAAATTCTGTGCCTCTGTCTCCATCCTCATTACCATACCTACCAGCACCAGCCACTTCATTATAGGAAACGCTTTTTCTTTATATATAAAGTTTTTAGTTTTTATTTGTATGCATGAGTCTGTACACATGTGAAAATTATTTGTATATATTAAAAAACATATAACATACAGTTGATGAGATTTGGGCACATTTACGATAGACGGTTGATGTGATGTATATAAAAAAAATTCAGCAGGTTTTTTTTACTCTTCCCATGCATAATTTATATAACCTTTTCCATACGAAACAAAAGGTTGCACAAATTTTATATACATGGACATTCAGAAGTTTCTTTGTCAAATTCCTTGCTTTTTACCATGCCAGACTTCGCTAGTTCTCTCTAGGGTGAGGTTTTAAGAATTACCATGTAGATGAACTCTTGCTTCGGAGAAACCAGTTATTTTAGTGCAGTAAAACAATCATTAAGTTACCCTGATGGCTCATCAGGTGGGACACGGAAACTGTGCAGGTACCGAGAGGAGTAGACGGTAAGACTTTAATCCAATTTTATTTTTACTAAAAATAACTCATATAAAGTTCTAGAAATGTCAATTTTGTCGACTGAAACTGCATTGCGTTTAACGTGCTCCCTTATTCTTGTACCCGCTAAAGTTGCTCTTTTAAGTATTTGCCATTTTAATTCCGTTGATTTTTTAACCATGTCAAATCTACTGTATATCGTCATATTCTCATAGATACTTAAAGCGAAATCTAACCCAAAGGGGAGAAAATTAATCAATGTACCTTACATTCATATAACCTTGTGAAACTTGAACAGGTGTATTTAATATATCCTGTAACCGGCAATTACTAAAGGAAGGATCATCCATATTAAATAAGCCTTATGACATTTGCTAAAATCATTCAACAAGCGTAATGAAAATCAAAACAATGAGTTAGACAGGAAATCGAAATCTAGTTGTTAGCTTCTAGGCGTGGGATTAACTGTTTTCCAAAAAGAACTAGCATTTTGCCTAGTTTCCGATTTCATTTCTCGGTTACACAACTTCTTACGCGCTGAATAGATTATAACAAAGGTTTAACATGCTAATGTTAGGTTCTTATTAAGCCTTAAAGGCTATATTAGACAGTGTGAAATAATAAGCATCCAGACATATCCTAAATTATTAAAGTCATAGAAATAAGTATCGGATGTGCATTCATATTCGATGCTTATTCCTGTATAATTTATACGTATAATCTAGGATATATCTAAAGGCTTATTAAACACTGTCAATTAGAAACCTGTTGACTAAAAAGTTCTCTGTCATCGATACACATAACATACTTGGAACAACTGAGATTCGACCATTTATTATGCCCTGGGCAACAGGTTTTTATCACGAACATCTCCTCAAGCCTTTTCATAGTTCATTGACTTCAGTTTTACTGACAATTATAAAGCGGATGTTGATGTTGATAATAACTATAAGGAATCCTGTAAAAATTAGGCATATATTACGAGAAGGAGAATTCACGGTAAATATTTCAGCAATTATTAAACGTTAACGAGCTCCAAGTTTTTTTTTATTGTCATCTAGTGTAATGCCTCTATAGACACTCAGCATCGATGCAATTATATTAGCCTATCGTCACTTTAAAAGCTTCATTATTTGTTCATTAAAGAAAAATAGCAAAGGTCCACAGTTCAAACGTAATTACTACTGAATCAAAAGAGCGAGTTATGAGGATATTAGTTTTCAGTAATTAAGATATAAATCACTACTTCAATTCAAAGCTAATGCATTTGTAATTGGCGCATATCGCAAAGTATATAATTATCAATTCGTAATTCCTATAATTGACCTGAATTTACGTACCATGTTATTGGTAATGAAGCTAATCATTTAAGACAACAATGAAACGAGTTCCATATTGCAGATAAGTTTTTACATTATGTATTTCGTAATTATCAAGCTCCGATTTTCAGTGAAATGAGTACATCAACTCCACAACGCTCCTCCCCCCTCCCTCTGCCTCGCCCTAAATGAGGAAACCGGTAGTTTGATATTTTAGGACTCAAGCATAGAACCAACAAAAACTTCAGATACTAGAGTCTTATAATATCAAGCTATGGGCTCCCTTATTAAACACTCGATTCTTCGGCGAATTTTTACTTGTTTTCTCGATTTTACTATGTATAGCGATTAATTAATTAATTATATGTTTCTTGAGGTCTCAATCTTTTTAGATATATGTAAAATAAAGAGGGGAAATTTGCTATGATATGACTAATAATATAATATGATACGATATGTATGAGACATCGTTATATGTCACGTGTTTTGACATTCCTCAGAAATTGAGAATCATCGTTTTTAGCTTCCCATAGAGACAGAGAACATCTCAGCCTAGAAAATGCTGATAGGTCTTGAGGTAGGTGTGATATTAAAGCCTTACCTAAGCAGATCAACGCTCGTCTGTCGTTATGGGCGTTTGTCAAAGGTGCCTTTGAAACTGGTTATGAGTGGTTTCTGGGTGTGATCAGTGTGTGTGCGAATTCGTGCGTTCGTACGAGCTATGTCCGTTCATAATGGCATGTAATTAGCCAGACCCATAGAGTCTGTTACGGGGAGAGAAGGCAGGGCCAGGATGGCCTCTGCGAACAGTACTTTTGTTTAGTGAAGGGAAACTAGCTGAAATGGGTAAGAATTACTGTGCTTTGGCCAAAGGTGTGGCTTGACTGCATTTTTGATATTTTGTAAAGATGTTCTGTTTCATTTAATCTTTTGACTTTTTATTTACAATTGTGCATGCTTATCAGTTTGTTCTCCAGTTCTTTTAACGGGCGATTCTAGTAGAGGGAACTATAATTGGAGAAGAGTGGGATAATTCATTTGGAGAAATGGTGTTGACTAATTACTGTGTTGACTAAACTAATATTGGTGTTGGATTTATTACCGAGGGTTATCTGAGTTATTCAGTTAATCATTCTGTTAAGAATCTGAGTTATTCAGTTAATCATTCTGTTAAGAATCTGAGTTATTCAGTTAATCATTCTGTTAAGAATCTGAGTTATTCAGTTAATCATTCTGTTAAGAATCTGAGTTATTCAGTTACTTTGTTTTTAAAATAAATGCATATGTAATTCACGACTCTGATTTGATGACCTAATGAAATGGAGGGGAGGTATAACGAGAGAGAGAGAGAGAGAGAGAGAGAGAGAGAGAGAGAGAGAGAGAGAGAGAGAGAGAGAGAGAGAGAGAGAGAGAGAGAGAGAGAGAGGGAAAAAGAGCTGTTGGCTATCAGGAGAGAGAGAGAGAAAATGTGTTGCCAACACCGGTTGCTTGCCGCTATGGCCTATCGCTACCAAAAGAATAACGAGATACTTGTCGTCTCCGTTATCATATATGTTTTGAAAGGAAACCCAGGGTCTTGTTGGAGTCATGCCACAATATTTGCAAATTCTCCGCTTGTAAAGCACTCTAAAATTTGACGAGCATTTTGGGTCTATTTGGAGTCAGTACGCATGTAGAAGTGAGAGGTGAAGGATGTTGCACCATCCTCCTGTGGTTTACCTGGCATTGGTAAGTACATGATTTCCTCAGTGATATAAATGGGATGCTCATGGGATTTCAGGGTATGAAATGTAAGAACGTTTGTGACCATATATCAAAGATGAACATGCTAGTCACGGTTCCGTTGGTGACATAAAACAAGGTATTCATGGAAATTTAAGTGGAAGCCCTATTACAAGGTTACAAGGCACAATGCTGCAGTTTTCTCAGAAATTTGCATGGCAGAGTCGTGTTTCCATCAGTGTGAAAAATGTGGTGTTCATGGATAGTGCAGTGACCTCCCTATTACAGTGCGTGTGTAGGAAAAGTTTGAGAGTTATGACTATTATATTAATACTGAAATTCTTTAGTCAGTTATGATGCAATTATGAAACCGGTTTTTTTTCTGGCTGACTAGATATTGTCAGGTATATTGCAAGAAATCACAGGTAAAAACAGTTTTGATGCTTTAATGGAAATTTTGATGGACACATTCATAATTTTACAGTGACACATTTGTCCAATGAAAGTGAATATAGCCCATATCCTAAATGATTAGTACCGTAAGTAGTCATTTCCTGTTGTTCAGGGACTTGAATACCATGCTCATTAGTGAAAACCTTTTTTCATTGTCTCAGGTGCCTACAGTAACAGGTATGTACATGAGTTTGGGTGCTTTCAGCAACAAAATATTTTTATTTGTTATATGTTATATACTATATTATATATATAATATATATTATAATATGATAATATTATATATGCACTGTGTGTGGTTGTGGGTGTGTGTGGTCTATATATATATATGTGTGTGTGTGTGTTTATACATATATATACATACACATTAGCACACATTTATGGTAACAGAAATTCTCCATTTCTGCATGTGACGCTGTAATAGTAATTTACTAAAAAATCACAGGAACAACAATTGTTTATTTCTTATTTATTCCAGACACATGATGCCTGGTCAGATTTACTTAACAATTTCCAGTGAAGACTAACTCTCCAAGATGCAATACAAAGAGAATTATTTGTTTTTTGTCAAATATTTCCAGCATTATGGCATATTACATCAGACATTCAAATAAAGAAAAATATCAAGCTGACTAACTTATAATACCCAATTTTTTATGCTTATAGTATGTTTCATATCAAGAAATTTTATCATTTTTTCCAGGTTGTGCATATTTGCAATAAGTGTTGTTTTTCTACTTGATTTATACATTGTTATCTTTCTACAGTGGTTCTAAGCAGACGTATGTTTCCTTACCCATCAGTACAGTTGTGCGTATCCTATCCAGTGGCAGTTCCATTATGTGGAAGCATGCGTATTAAAGCAAAACTGTAGATATGCGAATGATATTATTATTAATGATAATGCTTGAAAGCACAAATTTATATATTTCGACTTTTACAAAATTATTACCCTGAATTTACATGTTCGTAAGGATAAGGACAACCCTATATCTATTGAATATTTTATTCTCTTGTCTCCATACTCAAAAAAATCAGTTTCAATAAAAAAGATCCGGAAAAATATGGAACAAACTGGATTATATGAAAGAATTTAAAAGTTTGAGGAGATTGATAGTAAGTATGGATTCAAGAATGTAATATATCAAAAATTAGGGAATGACTTGACAAGAACGTAATGTAATGAAATGTAAGTTTTTAAAACACCCATTCATCAATTTAATAATGTTATTACTTCACATCTCTCTCTCTCTCTCTCTCTCTCTCTCTCTCTCTCTCTCTCTCTCTCTCTCTCTCTCTCTCTCTCTCTCTCTCTCTCTCTCTCTCTCGTAATAATAACAATAAGAATAGATACTCATATCCCACACGAAAAATTGACATGATCTCCCCTATGTGTTAATCATATGAGAATTTATTCCCTATTTTTAACTTTATAATAGTGAATAACTCATAAACAGCTCAATATTTCTGACGAAATTCAGATTTATTACACATATAACATGAAAAAGTAAAAATAACGGTGAATCCACACAGAATATCGGAAAAAAGCAGGACAAAAACTGATCTAAGTAAAAAGAAAAAAAGAAAGTTGCATTTGTCGCCAACATTAGAACTCGACTCGAAAATTTCATTTAATCACAAGTATTTGGTCATAAGACATGTCTCTCTTCTCTCAGAGTCTTATATTCTAAATGTTTTCAAATATATTCTGAATAACATAATCCTCAGACAGTCATATTATTCCTTTTTTCCTCCTAGAAGAGTGGCAAGTTTTTATTTTAATAATTTAAGAGTGTTTTCTTATCCAAGGAGTCTGAAGTAACCAACAAAGACACTTTAGTTTATTACAAAATATAAGGCGTAAAATCCAGTCGTCTCCTTTAAAGTCTTTATATCAAAACTGATTTATTCCAAATCATTTGTTATGAGAAATTTACAATGTTTATTGATGGAAAACTAACTATTTGTTTTTTTAGAACTAGTGCTCATTATATTGGCTACAATAGAAGAAGGGCTAGGGTGAATGAATGACACAAGAGACTAACCAGTTACCCTTTTAGTTGATAAAGACAAAGAATACGGCGTATGGAGATCACGTTCATCTCTCATTATACCTCTAGTAATTCTAATGATTATTAGCTACCACTTATCAAGGTATACACCCCTAAAGCAATATACAACGGAATTTAGTGTTTTAATTTTTACATTAGTAACACCTGGCAACTATATTTATTCGTCAGCAGCACCCGTTCATAACCGTCATTGATGACGCAATCAGACAGAGTAAACAAAAACACTTGAGGCGAGCGGTCGATGTTAGTTGTTTCTGATTACGTAGTGTTGAAAGTGATTGCTGCATAAGAATTACTTTTTCAGTGTAACAATATTCTACCTATAACTCGCCGTTATTCGTCTTTCTTTGAAGAGAAACATAGTTGCAAACTTTCGTAGTTTTAAAATTTAGGACCATTATTCTGTAACAGTTACGGAGTAACTACGCGGGTAAGTGAAATCTGTAGTGCTTTTTCCGCGGAGTTTTATTTCATGAGACAATCTTCCTTCGAATTGTCTTCATGCTGACACGGTATCTTACTCCTTGGCAGCCCACTAAGTATTGAGCGCAAGTTTATATTCAACTACTCCTGCAATAATTCTGTATAATTAGGTAGAATGATGCAAAAGCATGCAGCCCAAAATTGATATTCCTAAACTGTACATTTCTGATTTTTTTATTGGTGATACCTGATAACTAACTAAAACGTCAACCGGGAGAAGAGAGGAGCTCAAATACCGCATTCATAGATATTACTGAAGACTCTATCAGCTATAGTAATTGAAAACCTTTTAGACATGAAATGATGTCAAACATCGTTTGCGTAAATGTTTTAAATTACTGTTATCCCTTCCTAGCCATAGGACAAATATATCTAATAAAAGGTTTTATATTTTAACCTTATGTCAAGGGAAATAAAAAATAGATCTGTCGTTTTTGGGATGAAATATCTGATAAAAAGTCATATTTATTTGCCATATATGGCTGAAACTAAAAAATAAACCTAAATAATAATAAATCTCTTGAGAATTCATATTTATTTACCGTATATCGAGGACACTAAAAAGTAAAGCTAAATCATTAAAAAATTATATCTGATAAAAACATACATATTAACCATAATATATATTTGCAAAGAATCAGAGGCTGGGTTACATTATGTTGGTTCATGTCAACGCAGGCCATTGCCCAAAACCCTCCACTGACTGTGTTAAGGAATTATAAAGCTTGGTGTGAATGTCTAGACTCCACCATTCCAAGAGAAACTTGAAGAATACATGCTATTTAATTAATATCACTTTTGTAAATTTATTCAGTTTCAGATCTTCTGGAATCTTCTTCTTTGTCTCAGATTTTCCCATCTCTATATGGGGTCGCTGTTTCTAGTCAGCCTTCTCCATCTTCCTCTGTCCTGTACATCTTGTTCTCTCAGACCCTTCTCCTTAAATGCCATGCAATAATTTCTCTTTCCACCTGAACTTTGGCCTTTGGCCTTCAAATATTTTGGAATAAAAAGGATTATATACAATAAGTTAGCGTTCTTTAAATTGATAATACCATTATATATATATATATATATATATATATATATATATATATATATATATATATATATTATAAATATAAAGAATATGATATATATATATATATATATATAATATATATATATATTATATATATATATATCTTATATATAGAAGATATATAAAATACAAGCATCTGAAACAACTGAGAGGACCTTCAAACATAAACAGGCGATCAATGAAAAACTCCGCTGCGTGTTGTCTTGGCCGAAGAGGACGTCGACATTAAGATTCATCTTACACTGTTTTTTTGCATATAAAACCTTCTTAATAAATGAATTCATAACCAACTATATTCTGCATACTTAGCATTCATAAAGAATCTATGTTACTGCTAAGTAAGCTTAGTCTAATTAATTAATATATTTTATAACCTCTCTTTAACTGCTTATGGAGCGAGAAAGGCCATTTGCCGAAATTCGAGCTCGTCTTTCTAACAGCTGCGCAGAAATGACTACCCTCATTGAGCGAAATCCACGTCTTCTTTTTGGCTAAATCTTTATCTATTGTGACTGATCATTGGTTCATTTCTACTGCCAAGAAACTGTTTATCATTTTAGCTACTGACGTCATGCACAGTTGTCATAATTTGATTTCTAATCAGAAAATATATTTTTAAATTAAACTATATGTTCTTAAATTGGAAAGGCATCATTAACTTTGACTTCTGTTTCAAAATACAGATATATATTTAGAAATTATCTGACCCACGGGTAGGCAGTATAACAGAAATAAAACAATATATAAAAAATATTTTGACCTTTTTCTCGTTTATTCTTGTGAATGAACACAACTTGGTAATAATGAAGAAATACCTAGAGTAATATCAATTGGAATATAGCTATTAAAATATATTTTTGAGAAATATAGACTTATAATTAAGTTATATTTTATTTAACATAGAAATAAAGATCTAAAAACGCGAATTAAACACATAAAATATAATAGTTACAAAGGTATCCTCACATAAAGTTTGGCATAAATGGAAGACGTCGTCTGCATAGTCTAGCATGAAATTAAAATAAATACTGACAACATCTCGATAAAATAATGTTGCTTTTACAGCTAATTAAACCCATTTCATTATTCTATTTTCATCCTAAAGTCTTAGCAATATTGCATAAAGTATTCTGTTAATAAACACAGATAATGTAAGATGTCATTTTAATATGAAATAGAACTAAAAGATTTCTCTTTTGGTGTCATGTGGCAACTCTTATGTTACGTAACCAGCCCCAGCAGACGAGGCGAAATATTTCATCATAGAAAAAACCGATTTTATGACGTCACCATGGAAATCAACCGAGGTGTTCCTCGTCTTATGCGTTGCTGTTGGACGATTGTCCAAAATCGCGAGTCATGGAGTTTCAAACGCTCCAACTAAGGAGACCCTATGTTTTTCTTCGAATATTTTTGGGTGTTCCTTTCCGTTTCTTCTGCTGTTCATGCATTCCTATTCATGTTGTCAAGTTTTTATTTATCAAATAAATAATTTTCTTTACAATAATAAGGGTTTTTATGTCCTTCCTGGAAAAAAACAAAAATATTCAAAGAAACAAGGAAAAAGGTAAACATAGAGAGTTTCATTAGCTGGAGCGTTTGAAACGACAAAAATTCGCGATTTTGGACAGAGAGATAGGAAGGTAAACAGGTCGGGTGAATGAGAGATGGTAGATATAGAGGGACTAAGTGATATTATATATATATCTATATCTACTATATATATACAATATATATCATATATATATATATTATATATATATATATATATATTATATATATATAATAATAATAATAATAATAATAATAATAACAAAGACATGTAGGATGAAACATCGTTGGCGGGCGCCTCTTTCCCCCTATCTCTCTCTCTCTCTCTTATGCTACATTTACGCACACACGATGTATATACGTATATATATATATATATATATATATATATATATATATATATATATATATATATATATATGTCATATCACATTACCGTGATTCATATACATATATCGAGCTACAATGTCCTTTAATATCTAATTCGCTCTACCTCGGAATTAATATATTTTCATATATGCTTAACCGAAGGGGAATTTTTCTCGATAATAGATTTACCTGCTTGGGCGCGAACGCAGGTACTTATAATCCAGGAACGTTTAGTGGAAGCTATAAACCCACCCAACCACCGGCGAGAGGCTTAAAGGTATATGTCCGTCTCTCACCTCAAATACTTTCTCGCGCTGAAGTATTCGTTGGTTTGGAGACAACATCAACCCGCCTCGACTCCGGTAGTTAAGTAGCGCTTTTTGTTTTGACACGTTAGCATTTTACATAAGTCATATCACATTACCGTGATTCATATACATATCGGGCTACAATGTCCTTTAATATCTAATTCGCTCTACCTCAATAATATATTTTCATATATGCTTAACCGAAGGGGAATTTTTTCTCGATAATAGATTTACCTGTACTTGGGCGCGAACGCAAGGTACATTATAAATCCAGGAACGTCAGTGGAAGCTATAACCACCCAACCACCGCGAGAGGCTTAAAGGTATATGTCGTCTCTCACCTCAAATACTTTCTCGCGCTGAAGTATTCGTTGGTTTGGAGACAACATCAACCCGCCTCGACTCCGGTAGTTAAGTAGCGCTTTTGACAACACGTAGCATTTTACATAAGTCATATCACATTACCGTGATTCATATACATATATCGAGCTACAATGTCCTTTACTATCTAATTCGCTCTACCTCGGAATTAATATATTTTCATATATGCTTAACCGAAGGGGAATTTTTCTCTATAATAGATTTACCTGTACTTGGGCACGAACGCAGGTACATTATAAATCCAGGAACGTCAGTGGAAGCATAACCACCCAACCACCGCGAGAGGCTTAAAGGTATATGTCGTCTCTCACCTCAAAATACTTTTCTCGCGCTGAAGTATTCGTTGGTTGGAGACAAACATCAAACCCGCCTCGACTCCGGTAGTTAAGTAGCGCTTTTGACAAAACACGTAGCATTTTACATAAGTCATATCACATTACCGTGATTCATATACATATATCGAGCTACAATGTCCTTTAATATCTAATTCGCTACCTCGGAATTAATATATTTTCATATATGCTTAACCGAAGGGGATTTTTCTCGATAATAGATTTACCTGTACTTGGGCGCGAACGCAGGTACATTATAAATCCAGGAACGTCAGTGGAAGCTATAACCACCCAACCACCGCGAGAGGCTTAAAGGTATATGTCGTCTCTCACCTCAAATACTTTTCTCGCGCTGAAGTATATATATATATATATATATATATATATATATATATATATATATATATATATATATATATATATATATATAGATATAGATATAGATATATATATATATATATATATATATATATATATATATATATATATATATATATATATATACATATATATATATATATATATATATATATATATATATATATATATATATATATACATATATATATATATATATATATATATATATATATATATGTATATATATATATATATATATATATATATATATATATATATATATATATATATATATATATATATATATATAGTACATATCCGTATATACATGCGTGTGTGTGTGTAAATGTAGCATAAGAGAGAGAGAGAGATAGGGGGAAAGAGCGTCGCCATCGATGTTTCATCCTACACGTCTTTGTTAGTTATAAAATACAAACCTTATTATTGAATTAAATAATTCAAGTTAATTATTAAAACAACACAAAAAAAACTGAATGGGGATCTTATATTTTATGGTTAACAGCAGCCTAATTAGTTAAACCATTTTAATAACCTCTATTTACTACATTTGAACGGCTGTGTGACTGAATTCGAGCACGTTTCTCTAACAGCAGCCCATAAATCTGAGGAACACCCTCATTGAGCGAAATACTCTGCCCCTTATTAGTAGTTGTCATATGTGCTTTCTGGTCAGAAAAATATATCTTTAAATCAAGTGAAGTTTTTGGATAGGGAGGATATTATTATATTCAATTTCTATTTCAAAATAGTTCTTCAGACATATAAAGTATCTGTCACAGAACAAGGCAGTATAACAGGAATAAAACATTATGTAAAAAACTAGATGGACTTTGTAGATGAACCCAATTGGTAAAAATGTAGAAGCATCTATATTGATTTTAACTGAAATATAACAATAAGATTTTCTTTTCAAAAAGTATAGATTAAAAAGTAGTCAATATTAAATTTTATATAGGCAAAGTGGGATGAAATCGCAAATTAATTACGAAAAATATAATGGTTTGAAAAGTATATTTGCTCATAGTTTGGTATCAATGGAAGGCATCGTCTGTACAGTCTGCACAAGGCTGCCAGATTTCCACACTTAGGAAATCCATGCTCGGTCTGTCAGACAGTTGCCACTTATGCAATATATTCGACTTTATCGACCTCGGAGGAATGTATAAGTTGCTTATCGTGATCTTGTAAGTGCTCAAAACTTAGCTGTATGAATTCCCAACCAGTAGCTTTTTTTTATCTACACTGACCCTTTCCGTTTTTAGCTCATATTGTTTAAACTTTTAGTTAGATTTTTATTCTAGTTTTTTTTTATTAGAGGGCAAAAGAAGCAAAACTTCTGAACAACATTCGGTACTCCTTTAATTTGATGAAAAACTGGAATGAAACTTATTTAATTTGAGGATGAAAAAAGTAACATAGTTGTTTTATAACAAGGTTATATATATAAGGCATCTTAATCACATCATCGTAATAAAATATAACGATAAATTTATAATGATGTTCAATCCGGCATTATTACCATAAATATAATGACTAGACCTATATCTTGGGCCAACTAACACTGTTGGTTATATGCTCGCAAGTGAACTTAAAAAAATAATAATCTCATGTACTGTATCATTGCAATTACATAATTGCAATCACTTTCATAAAGAATTGAAGCTGCAAATGTAATAGTAAGCACCAATGTTATAACTACGTCTTATGTTTTAGAGTAAAGTAAACTGGCAACGTATCCTGGACCTTGGCTAATGTACTGAAAAACCTTTAATTTTACATGAGGCTTTAATTACCACTGCATTATACAATTTCTCACTTTTATCGTTCTTTTACACATAGTCATTCATTTGGGGCAATATCAACTGAGAACGAAATCATGAGTGCTATCATCTATACTGGTAAACTATACTCTGTTTTTTTTCATCTGTCCATCCGCCTGTGGTGTTTTTGTATTGTAACACTGCGTCCCGGGCTTTAGATAGTTACATTCAGCTTACATTCAACGATTATAATAATATCCTATTTTGAATATTAACGGTGTAATTCGCATACAGTAAATTATTAAAACACTTTTCAGTTGCAAATGTACACCCAGATATCCTTTTATTTACCTAAAACTTACAAATAGCGTAACCATCTAAAGCCCGGGACGCAGTGTTACCATACAAAAACACCACAGGCGGATGGACAAATGAAAAAAAACAGAGTATAGGCCTATGATTTTTGCTAAGGTATTACGTTATACGAATTACAGTTATGAAATCATTAAACCCCGTTCATTTTAAATTTTTATGTCACCGTAGTTGTAGAATAACCAAACTGATTATACAGGCACATTAATCACTTTTATATGCAAAGTTGCAATGTGTATTGCTGTAAAGTGCATCGCTGACACTTTAATTTGGTACAAAATGGCAGTATGAATATACATATATTTCACAGAATTTCCAAGAAAATATACCATAAAAACAAGCAAATTAAAAGAATACTCTCTAGTATTATGAAAAAAAGAATAAATGTAGATTTTTGTTGAGGACAAGATTGAAAATAATGTTTTGGAAAAAGTAAATGAGGCTGGTTGACACAGCAGACGATGCGAAGGATTTAATCATAGAAAACCGACTTTATGACGTCACCAAGGACACCAACCGAGCGGGTTTCCTCGTCTTCTTAATGCGTTTTTTTTGTTTGGTTGGACAATTTTCCAAAATCGCGAGTTATGGAGTTTCTAAAGACCAGGTTACTTTTTTTTTTTTTCTTCGAATAGTTTTGGTCTTTCCCGTTTATTGTGTTGTTTATGTATTCCTCTTCCTTTTGTCACGATTTTGTTTATCAAATAATATCATTATAGTGGCATTTTATTTATTTCCTTCCAGGAATGACCAAAAATATTCGATCAAGAAAAAAGTACACAAACATAAGACCTCCCTGTCTGGAGCGTTTGAAACTACAAAACTCGCTATTTTAGATAGATATTTAGATAGATAAATAGACATAGATAGATAGGGTGAATGAAAGTAGATAGATAGATAAATAGTAGATGAGAGACTAAGTGATATATATATATATATATATATATATATATATATATATATATATATATATATATATATATATATATATATATGCACTATATAATAGAATGAGAGAGAGAGAGAGAGAGTTAGGGCGCAAGGGTATCACCATCAATTTGTATATAATATGAAACCTTATTCATGAATTAATTAATATTCCTTAATTAATTTACAGAAGAATAAATTGATAGTAGAAATATACATTATTTTGATTAACATCAGCCTAATTAATTAAAGCATTTTGCTAGAGCGTTTGAATGGCCGTGTCACGAAATTCGAGCACGTTTCTCAAACAGCAGCCCATAAATCAGAGGAGCACCCTCATTGACCGTAATACTCGGCCCCTTATTGGCTGGATCGTTTTCGTTCTTGATTGGTAGTTTTCATTTCTACCTTCGAGGAACGGTTTTTATTTTAGCTGCTGACGTCATGGATTAGTTGTCTATGTTGCTTTCTTGTCAGAAAATATATTTTTAAATCAAGTGAAGTTCTTGGATAGGGACGGTATTATTATATTTGTTTTCTGTTTCAAAATAATTATTCATACATAAAGAGTATTTGTCCTAAAACAAGGCAGTATAATAGAAATAAAACATTATATACAAAACTAGATGGACTTTTGTAGATGAACCCAACTGGTAAAAATGAAGAAGCATTTACATTGATTTTAACTGAAATATAGCAATAAAATTTTATTTTCAAAAGGTATAGATTAAAAGTTAGGCATTTTCAAATTTAAAATAGTTCAAGTGGGATGAAAACGCGAATTAATTACGTGAAATATAATGTTTTGAAAGATAAAATTTCTTATAGCTTGGTATCTATGGAAGACGTCGTCAGCATAGTCTAGCAAAAAATTTATATATACAGGCAACTTCTTGATAAAGAGAATGTGGTTTTAACAGGCAATTAAACGTATTCTATTTTTCTATTTTTATCCTAAAGTCTTTAGGAATATGACATAATGAACTCTGTTAACAAGCCAGATTTATTTGTGGCAACGCTCATTTGTTACGTTAACCAGCCACAGCAGACGAGGGCTAAGAATTTCATCATAGAAAACCGACTTTATGACGTCACCAACAGAGGTGTTCCTCGTCTTATGCGTTGCTGTTCGACTATTTTCCAAAATCGTGAGTTATAGAGTTTCAAATGCTCCAGCTAAAGAGACCCTCTGTTTTTACTTTTTTATTATTTCTTCGAATAGTTTTGGTTTGTCACATTTATTGTGTTATCATGTATTCCTCTTCATTTTGTCACATTTTTGTTTATCAAATAATCATTGTAGTGGCAATTTACATATTTCCTTCCAGGAAATAACCAAATATATTCGAACAAGAAAAAAAAAAATGTACAGAGCGTTTGAAACTACAAAACTCGCGATTTTGGATAGATATGTGATAGATAAATAGGACCATAGATAGATAGGTGACTGAGAACATAGATAGTAGATAGGGGGGGGACAGATAAAGAGAAAGACTAAGTGATATATATATATATATATTATATATATATATATATATATATATATATATATATATATATGTATATATATATAATATATATATATACACATATATATAATATATATATATATATATATATATATATATATATATGTATTATATATATATATATATATATATATATATATATATATATATATATATATCTAACCACCCTTTTATTAAAACTACACAAATTGGAAACCCTTACCTGTGGCCAATGGTGCCCTCTGTCTGCAAACATGTCATTAGGCTATTAAGATCACGCAAGTACAAAAATATACTATTTATTACCCAAAGCAGATGAATATAAAATAGAACAAAATGATTAACAAGTCATAGTGACAAAAACCCAAATCTGCCCACAAAGAAAACTAGTAAGTTATCATTCTACCCTCCTGACTAAGAATTCACTCCCAGACCCAGAATGTCAATCTTTTCATTGTATTAGTCAGGTTAGAGAATCCCGTCTCTAATACCATGGAATAGAACCCATCTTTTAGATGGGGTTTTCACTCCTGACACCTGGCTTGTACCAAACTGACCTCTTTCTTCTCACCAAAAGGAATGTGACTTTCGCAAGTGCCCTAGTCGACTAGACCTGTAACATCCGTACAAACGAATGTACATGCTTGACGACAAGACGAGCAGTCTCTCGATTAAAATGCTTAAGTACCAAATTCCTTCACTCAAGAAAGCTGCCCCTACAGCAAGACAAGATATGTAATTCCCTAACATTACACACATGTAAGATGGCTCGGCCACCTATGTCCTTTGTGCACTCCTGTCACACACCACATCAGCAACTAATGCACAATATATCAATTTACCACATGACTTAGCGCTACCTCCGTTGCTGGAGCCCTTGTGCTTCACCGAATGCACAAAAATTTAAGAACTCCTAGTGCACAAATTGTGATCACTATAGCACCTAACATGATCATTAATATTGGTATTATGTAACGTTAACTAATGAAAGGCTCATCCTCGTCACTAAGATAAGCAGAACTAGACGAATAGTTGTAGACGCAGGTCGAGTGCGTAAACCAACTCGAAACAATTCAGCACGCGCCATTATTCAGCATCTTCGACCCTCGTGAGTGTATCCAACACCCTCTCGTCGCGGAACTGTAGATTCGATGTTTTCTACTGAAGGAAACGTGGTCACCACCTCTTTGTCAAGGAAATATCCCGTGACTTCCATGCAAGTGCTACTCGCACCCGCCTCATCGAAAATTGTAGACTCCTGATTTATCCCAGAACGTATCCTGGGACGATATAGCGAAGACATCTCATCCTTTGCAAAGGCAGTCCATAGAAACGCCATTCGTGTGTGGACTTGACTCGACCTCTGGTACTGTAGAACGAAGTCGTTTCCATCGCCACCATCACGTAGAGTTGGGAATTCTCTAAAGTCATTGTGTGTCCGTATTTAAAAGGTCTACATGATCATAAAATAACTAAAGTCTTGCTTTACCCCACAAATTCGTCATTGATTAATATACTCAATCTACTAGTCAAATATCAAAAATTCCTCGCTAAACAAAATATAATTTTTACCCACTGAATCCTCACAAATAATCCCATATATGACAAACACGCTATCAAAAGAGAACCCATAAAGTCTAACAGCAAAAACCCCATTTATGGTTTATATAACTAACCTCCATAAAATATAATGCCGAACACCCTTTCTATCTAACTCACATACCCTGACAAATTATATCTCCTATTTAAAACAGAAATGCTATTTAGAGCTTAACCCCCATTACAACACCTCTCGTAAGAAAAGAAAAAAAAAGAAAAAAAATAAGATAATAACAACAATAATAATTGAACTTTCCCCCATTACACAGCGCACATAAGAGAAAAAGAAACATATATAATTCAATATCTTTCCCAAACCGAAATGTGTACCGTTATGGAATTTGCTACCGCAGCAATCCCATCGACCAGAAACGACCGGAAAAGAATCCCCTTACATGATACATTCCCGTGGAATGCCATAATCAACATCTACAAGAATAGTGCAAATCCCCAAGTAATCAATTCCAAAGGGAATAATCTGCAACCGGACTCATAGTCAGACTCGCAACGCCAGAAACTCATGATTCTCAAAAAAATGTTCTATACTGAAACCACATCAGCACATTCCACAAAACTATCTCCAGGATATGACCAAGGTGCTCCAAAATTATCTTGAAGACATAACTCTCCCAAACGATACTGCCCAATTATATAAAAAATTATCACCTATTCGGGATAAAAAAACTACGGTAAACTCACAATTCCATAATTATATACCACCAAAAAAAAAGAAAGTCACCCCCAAGGATTAATGCCATCTCCTTATATATATATATATATATATATATATATATATATATATATATATATATATATATATATATATATATATATAATATATATATATATATATATATATATATATATATATATATATATATATATATATATAAATCACCATAATAACACCACTCCAGTGATAAAAATATTTCCTCCATTTAATTAATAACCCCACACAAAAAAAAAATCATCCCCCCCAAAAAATTGTCCTTAAATCGTAACTCCCCACGACATTCGAATTATATAAACCCCAATGTCAGCTATTTGGCTCGTGAAACCCCAAAAATTCAGCCCCAAATATTATACACACAGGAATATTCACATGCTTATCATCACGTTTCTCAGCTAAAACAAAAATTTGCCGTATTATAACAACTTCCCATGTAAAATATTAACCCCAAAATCTTATGCCAAAACGCCGCAGATTTGCGTGTAATAAGAAAAAAAACACAGTAGAAGGAAATAAAAGAGAGAAAAAAAAACGTAAAAGCATTCCGCCACCAAATTGCAAAAAAACAGGCAACAAAAAAAAAAGAAAAAAAATGCAATTGCGCGACAATATATTAATCACCACAACCAATTCTTTTCAATTTCAAGATATGTGTTAACCTCGACCGACCTGTTTTTTCCTCTAAGACTACAAATATGTTTCCAATTTTCTCTTCAATGACTTTAAAAGGACCTTCAAACTTCAGGCCTAATTTGTAATTTAGTTAATTTCTCACATTAAGTTTTAAAAATACCTAGCCTCCGACATTGATCTTGGTATCAGATGTTGTACTATTACTCTTCTGTACCATATCTCTGGTTGTGGATTCGAGATTATGGCTGAGACAAGCATGTCTCTCTCTCGCTGTGGATACCAACGCCTCGATTGTATCCTCCCCATGATGAGGTATAGTTAGCAAATCAAATGAGCCTCGTGCTGGACAACCAAACAAAGCTTCAAATGGGGACATTTTAATGTGATCACTAACCATAGTGTTCATACTATGTCTAACAAATTAACATATCTGTCCCAATTCTTATCATTACCACCTACAGTTTTCCTGAGAGCCTCGAGCACTTTCCTGTTTGCTCGTTCGCATAACCCATTAGCCTCGGGTCTGTATGGAATAATTGTTACTTTCTGTATCCCCATGACTTCAGCTAAACATCCAATGTTCTGTCCACAAGTTCTCTCCCATTGTCGATGAATAGAACTTCGGGTGAGCCATATCTGCAAATGATACCATTGAAAAATGCTATGGCTACTTCTTCGGCCGTTTTATGCTTAAGTGGGAAAATTTCTGCTATCCTTGTAAGTTCATCTATTATCACTAACAAGTACTTGTTCGCATGTCTAGACTCACAAAAATTCCCCAGGATATCCATATGTATTCTCTGAAAAGGTCTGCTCGGTATAGGATACGATCCTAATTTGCATAAAGTTGTCCTTGCAGGCTTACACGCATTGCACACCATACAATTCCTTACAAAATTTTCCACATCTTTCCCTATGTTTTTCCAAATGTATTTAGCACGAACCTCATCATACGTTTTTTCTATTCCAAGTGTGGACTACCGAACCTGCAATGAACTATATCCAAAACCACTGGAATTAGGACCTTCGGAATTACGATCTGTGTCATATCTTCTTTACTTCCACTGGTTCTCAACTTATATTTAATTTTCCTAACCAATAGATTACCTTCTAACTCCATACCCAAAAAAGGCAACTTATTACGTTTCCTAACTAATTCGCCTTTTAGAAACACTTTTGCATCTGCTAAAATCTCGTCTTCATCTTGCCTTTGCTCTATGAGAGGTATATCCCATTGTATGGCCTCGCTAGTGACTTGCGCGACTTGGAATCCTTCCGTGTCGTGAAAACTCCTACTGAGAGCATCAGCAACTACATTAAATTTGCCCTCTATATATTTGAGCTTTGCATCAAAATCTCTGATAGTTAAAAACCATCGAGCCCTTTTAGGCGACAAATCGGGTTTATTAAAAAGATCCAGTAATGGCTTGTGGTCTGTAAGAACTTCTACTTTATTCCCCATCAATAACATTTCAAAATGAACTAAGCTCGACACTATTGCAAAGGCTTCTTTATCTATGGTGGCAATGGACTTCTCGTTGCTGCCCTGTGTCCTGAACTTCCTGCTATAAAAAGCTATAGGATGGAATTTCCCATCGAACTTTTGCATAAGGCAAGCACCTATACCTTTCTGGCTTGCATCAGTCACTAATGTAAAAGGTTCGCTAAAATCTGGAAACTTCAAAACAGGGGGATTCATTAGCGCGTCCTTGAGCTTTTGAAAACTCTCCGCCTGGGGTTCCTTCCATTGAAATTGAATGTCTTCCTGCAATACATCAGTTAGGGGAGCTGCTATATTAGAGAACCCTTTCACAAACCTCCTGAAGTAACCGGCGATACCCAGGAATGACTTAATCTCTTTCTTTGATCTGGGTGCACGAAAATTCGCTATTGCTTTGACTTTATCGTCATTTACTCTAACCCATTCCTTAGATATGAGGTGGCCTAAATATGTGATCTGCTTTTTCAAGAACAAACACTTGGCTAGCTTAATTTTGCAACCCCGCTAATCTAAGCCTCCTAAGTACTTCTGTAAGCACTTCCAGGTGTTGCACGATCGTGTCTGTTGCGACCAGGATGTCATCCATATACACAAAAAAATTTTTGCCCAATAACCCGTGTAAAACTGTGTTCACCAACCTGGTAAAGGTCATCAGACTGCCCAATAAACCGAAAGGCATTCGTGTAAATTCATAGTGTCCCTTGGGCACTGAAAAAGCAGTATATTCCTTGCTACTTTCACTAAGAGGGACCTGCAAAAAACCCTGCGCCAAATCAATTGAGCTATGAATATTATGTCCCCCAATTTCAACAAAAAGATCTGGTATGCACGCGACTGGGTAGCGGTCAGGGATCGTCTTCTCATTTAAATGTCTAAAATCGACGCATACACGGACAGAACCGTCTTTCTTAGGCACTGCTAACAAGGGAAAGTTGTCAGGAGACACACTAGGTCTAATGATTCCTTCTTCTTCCCATCTATTAACCTCTTTCTCTACCTGTTCTCTGATTTTGAAAGGTATGCGATATGCAGGAATATAAACAGGTTTTGTGCCACTCTCCAAATTTACCTTATGCTCTAACACATTAGTCAACCCCAATTTATTACCTTGTAAGGCTACCATATCCCCAAATTCTGCCAAGAGCCCGCTTATCACTTCAAGGTGTTTGCTATAATCCGCATTAGCTAAATGTTCTCTAAATAATCGTTTCCTTGATTGCATTTCTGCCTCCGAAAACTCAGGTTTCCCCTCTATGACAGCCACTGAACCACTATCACAACTCCAATCTTAGAAATCCAATATATATGTATTCTTCTGGTATCTCCTAACTGTATCATTACAGTTTAGCAACTCTAACCAGTAAACCCATCCTTGGATACACTGTTCACCGATGCCGTGCTAACAACCCCTCTAGGCTTCTCGCTATTTTCAACAACACACATCTGTGGGATTTCTCATTTCCTTCAGTTTAACTTTTACCAAAGTCTTCGAACCAGGTAATAACATAATATCTTCGGATAAAACACCTCTATATTTGTGGTTAGTACTTCCCCTTTCCACCGCCCCCATACACATTACCACCCTCAGTATCATCCCCAGCATTGTTAGTATCAGAAATAACATTAATATTAGTATCAACATCACCATCCAAAGTATCATCACCACCACTGTTATCACTGTGAACTCTGATAGAACCCCTGTAATCATTTCCCATATCAGCAACGTGGGTTTTAATATTACCTTTCTCCATAACCTCGTATCACCGCCATTAATATCACCGAGCACATCTCCTCTTTCAATAACCTTCATGTCCTCCGTTCTATTCACGTCCTCATAAGGCAGAAAAACACCAGGTATCCTGACTGTTATCCCATAACACCCGCATGGATCGAAATCTTGTGTCTTCTACAAGCAGAATGACCCAGCAAAGGTCTGTTGCCCAACTCAATTCCTTTCATTACCAAAAATGGTTCTGTTAGCACTCTGTCACCGAGAGTAAACTGTACTTGAACACAACCCAGAGTATTTAATCTATGGGCTTGCACATCACACACCGTCTCCATTGAGGGTTGCAAAGGGTAATTGGAAAACATGGATTGATACAAATTACAGTCCATTAAATTTATAGACGCCCCCGAGTCTATAAATATTGGGATATCCACATACCCTACTGTTCCATAGACTATAGGCCTGGGCTCTGGGGCGTTCCCCATGAGACCACAATGGCACGTACCAATCACCTGTACCCTTTTTGTTGATCGGGCTTCCAAAAATTTCGCCGATCCCTTTGCCCTCTGGTTTGACCTGCCTGGGAAGTTCTCACATTATAATTACCAGAACCTTGAGGTGTAGGCCTCACATCTCTCTGTATCTGAGATGGACAAGACTGCCAATAATGATCGGTACTTTTACACATTCCACAATATTTAAACCTACACAATTTCTTTGGATGCCCTGGTTTATTGCAGTTGAAACAGTGCAACTGCTGTTGCTTTTGATCGATCTTTTGTTATATTCAACTTTTACACACAGACGGGGAGGAGAAAATTCTGTCTCTTTGCACTGTATCCCTCGGGCCTGTCCCATTAAAAATTGTGCTATCTACAGTGGAACATTTAGACATAAGTTTCTCAATTTGGGCATAAAGTAATTCTTCTTCTGAAGTAGGTTCAATCTTTTCATCAAAGCTATTCACTATCGCATCCAGTACATCGTGCAAGAGCAGGGAAAAATAGATCAGTTTATGAATGTTCTCAAGAGAGACATTACTCCCTGTAGCCCATTTAGATGTTTTCAATTTTCCTACCCAATCCGCCACTGCCTCAAAAAGTTTTGAACTGTGTTCTACGAGGCTATTAGTGCCCTTCCGTAGTTTATAAAGACCCTGAAGGTCCCTCACCATATCTCCGTGTTCCTTTGAGCCATAAGCTGTTTTCAAAAATGCTTGCAAATTCGTCCAGGTACGACATTTTGTAAATTGGAAACTCCTGCAATGATGGGAGAGATCTCCCCTATTGAAATCTAGCAAAGCTTTCGCCTCTCTTCTATATGGTCTGATATATTCTTTCCAGCTAAATAATTATTCACCTCTTCAATAAAAATTTGTACAGCTTGTGATAGAACGCCATCTACCATCCCTCTGAAAGGACTCACGCCCGCACTCACGTTCATTACGTGATGTAGTAGCGTTGTGGTACTCTCAGTATCCGCCATCTTTCTCTCTTTCCGAAAGCTCTTTTGTTCTATAAGATTCCCCGATCTCAATGACATCAATGTATTTATATACACAAAACCCAATCCAGAAAAATTAATACAAATTTTCCCCCAATAATGGATAACAAAAGGCAAACTCGCCCCACGCCCAGTATATCATCCCACAAAAGCAACAACGACAACAACAAAAAAATAGGGAGGGCACAGAAAAAGAAAGGGTGTCGCCATCAATGTGTATGTATTATATAAAACCTTATTAATCTTTAATATTCAAGTAAATTACTTACAATGGAAATTGATAGTGGAACTAATTAATTAAAGCAGATTGCTAACCTATATGTCTTTAATATCATGATTCTATTTAGTAAGCTCCTTTAGCTAGAGCGTTTGAATGCCCGTGACACGAAATTCGAGCACGTTTCTCAAACAGTAGCCCATAAATCAGAGGAGCACCCTCATTGACCGTAATACTCGGCCCCTTATTGGCTGGATCGTTTTCGTTCTTGATTGGTCGTTTGTGCATTTCTACCTTCGAGGAACTGATTTTTATTTTAGCCGTTGACATCATGGATTAGTTGTCCTTTTTTGCTTTCTGGTCAGAAAATATATTTTTAAATCAAGTGAAGTTCTTGGATAGGGAAGATATTATCATATTTAATTTGTTTCAAAATAGTATTTATACATATAAAGTATTTGTCCTAAAAGAAGGTAGTATAATAGGAATAAAACATTACGTAAAAAAGTAGATGGACTTTTGTACATGAACCAAACTGGTGAAACTGAAGAAGCATCTACATTGATATTAACTGAAATATAGCATTAAAATTTTATTTTCAAAAAGTATAGATTAAAAATTAGGCATTTTCAAATTTAAAATAGCTCAAGTGGGATGAAAACGCGAATTAATTACGTAAAATATAATGTTTTGAAAGGTATACATACTTATAGTTTGGTATCTGCGGAAGACTTCGTCTGCATAGTCTAGCAAAAAATTACATATACTGGCAACTTCTCGATGAAATTAATGTGGTTTTAACAGGCAATTAAACGTATTTTATTATTCCATTTTCATCCTGAAGTCTTGGGAATCTGACATAATGCACTCTGTTGGCAAGCACAGATAATGTACGGAGTCATATTAATATAAAACCGAATTAAAAGATTTCTTTTCTAGTGCCCTGTGGCAATTCTCATGTTACGTAACCAGCCCCAGCAGACGAAGGCGAAGTATTTCATCATAGAAAACCGACTTTATGACGTCACCATGGAAACCAACAGAGGTGTTCCTCGTCTTATGCGTTGTTGTTCGACGATTTTCCAGAATCGCGAGTTATGTAGTTTCAAACGCTCCAGCTAAAGAGACCCTCTGTTTACTTCTTTATTATTTTTTCGAATAGTTTTTAATTTTCCAGTTTGTTGGGTCGTCCATGTGATCCTGTTCAGTTTCCCACGTTTTAATTTATCAAATAATTATAATAGTTGCATTTTATTTATTTCCTTCCAGGAAATAGCCAAAAATATTCAAACAAGGGAAAAGTAAACGTAGTGTCACCTCAGCTGGAGCGTTTGAAACTACAAAACTCGCGATTTTGGATAGATTAGTAGGTAGATAAATTGACAATAGATAGACAGGGTGACTACGAGATAGATAGGTAGATAGATAGAGTGAAAGACTAAGCGGTTTCAAATGCTCTAGTGTATCGAGAGTTTCTTAAAATAATGTGGTTTCAAACACCTAGCTAATCGAGTTTTTAGAGACCCTGTTGTTTCAAACGCTCTAGCTAATCGAGTTCTCGAGTATTTTGAGGTTTTGTGGTTTCAAGCGTTCTAATTAAATGAGATTTCTGTTGTTTTTCTCTATTTTTTCGGCTTCCATTGTTTGTTGTTTATTTATGTCATATTCATTCGTTAAATTTTTTTCTTTAATACATCATAAATTATTATAGAATTGTTGGAATATTATTTATTTTATTATTATTATTATTATATTTCCGTTTCATCTAACAAAAAATAAGCTTAAATAAAATATAGAATACGGTAAGAATAGTAATATTACAATTTTTCCGAAGAATAAAGTCGATCTTTTACCCACCAGCACAGGGCATTGTCCCATGCCATCCAGTAACTGTGATAATGTGTGATGGGAAGTGAGAGGCCTGGTGTTGACCTCTGAACTCTGCCTATTCAGCAAAGATATAAAAAAACCAAATACGAGCTATTTATTATTTATGTATATATATATATATATATATATATATATATATATATATATAATATTATATATATGAAGGTTTCCTTGCTATTATATATGCTTCCAGTTAATGTTGTTATTTATTAATTCTTTTATTTATTTTTCCTACATTCAGTCCTTGCAAGATTCTAAGAAAAAAAAAAGACGAAGTAAATAAAGGAGGATATGGATAAAAATTGTTTATTTTCCAGGGCTAAAGTTGACCTTATGCCAACACAGGTCATGACTAGAGACATCCAGGGATTGTGGGCATGTATGGCAGGGAGTAATAAGACTGCCATTGACCTCTGGACTCTCACAAACCTACAGGAACATAAAGGATATGAGATATTAAATAAGTAAAAGTTTGCTTAGTCAACTACTTAAAATCTTAAAGACGAATCGATATAGTTAATAGTTAGCATTGAAGATACAAACAAACCCAGAGGCATCCGGCTACGCATAGCAGTAGTCCTAATAACGTCATAAGCATTCTTCCTACACTGTTTTGCATATAAAACGTAATAGATATAATTCCACGTGAAAATATTACACCATGAATCCCTGTATTAGTTTTAGATAAGCTTTACCAAATTAATTAACTTGAAACCCACATTTCTGTACAACTGAGCTATTTTCCTTAAAAATCGCCGCCAAATACCTAGAGCGTTCAAAAAGTCCATTTTGAAAAAGAAAATTTTGGAGCACGGTTTTTCAAACAGCAGTCCATATGGAAGCAAAAGTCCGTGGCAGCACAAGGTGGCTAAATCTAATAAGAATGTTCCTGGTTAGGAAAAATAACATTATATTTTATATATCATCTACAAAATACTTAATTATACATATAACGTATTTGACCAAAACAAGGCAGTATGATAGAAATACTATATACTATATATACCACTAAGTGATAACCAGCCTGTGATGTGATCTGCAACAGCTGGCAGACGTAGTAATCATTCATGGAAAAACGATTATATGACGTGAATAGGGAGGACCAATCAGAATTGGACACTGAGAGCCAATGAGAGGAGAGATATTCCCGCTTTAGGAAAACATAAGTTTAAGGCGTTCTTCGCCTCAAAGCGTTGGTGTTTCAATGTTTGTTCAAGCTCTTTAATTTCATATTCATAATAATGGACATTCCATACGAAATTTTGCATGGCCAGATATCCTCTTTTATCTTTTATTTATATTTAGTATAAGTACACACACACACACACACACACATATATATATATTATATTTATATATATATATATATATAATATATATATATATATATATATATATATATATATATATATATATGTGTGTGTGTGTGTGTGTGTGTGTGTGTGTGTGTACTACAGATTCTACTCCAAAGATTCAGAGCACCTCATGGTAAACTGTAAGCATTTACTAAAGGGCGCCTGCAGCTTCCCTTGGGCGCATAACTGCACTACTTTTTTACCGTTTTACTTTACAGCACCTAGCTCCATACCCTAGATAAAATTACTTTTATTTTCAGTAGCCCCTTGTAAGTAAGTGAACATCGTCCTTGAGCCAGACACTCAAATTTCAGAAAAGGTACCACCACCCGACCTGAGTAAACTTAACTCCCATTTCTGGATACCCCTATGTCTATAGTATATGGAAACCCATGTTAACATTGTCAACTGCATAGCTTTTGGCTAATGTAGCCCCTTAATTCCAAATAATCACAAGAATTTTTAAGGTCTCATTGAAAACACTCTTTTGACTGTGTACAGATTATTTTTTAATTCAGATTTCTGAACTTTTTATTAGATTGTACTGGTGCAAATATTATTATCCTAAGTTTATTACAAGGTCGGATTTTGATACCAGCAAAAAGCAAAAATGAATATTTTTTTGGTATCTACGTAATTAAGTTTAACGGTATGACCATGCAATTGAACAAGTAAGAGTTTTAATGATTTTGGAATACTGCCCACATGTCTAGGGAACATAATGATATACAATAACCTGATGTAGAATGCATGCTTCTGTGTATAATCAAGCTAATTTACAATTTACACTAAATCGGTACGAGTTTGAGCAACCCCTATCCGACGTCGATTAATTCTTTCTGTTCACACATAGCTAATACTTCGCCAGAAGGGAAGCAATTAAGGATACTGAAATTTTTCAAGCAGTCCATTGATTGTTGTGGAAAGTTCGTTTCCATCATGTTTTAGTCTAGTGATATTTAGGCCTACAGACTCATATAAAGTGCTATAAATTACTGGCAGCCATGGAATGTTTATATAAAGTATTACCACCTGTTATCATGCAACAAGAGTATTTGTTCCTGCTGTGTTTATGTTTGCTTCTTTTTATCCATTAATTTTGTTTTCAAGAAATGTATTTCCCTTTTAACAGAGCAAGGAATAAAAGGTAAAAAACAATGGCAAAGGGAATAATTCACCACTTTTTAGATATAAGACTGCATGCAATATTTTGTTCTACATCTGAAAGCAATACATCACACGCATTGCGAAGGTATGGTTGACAAATATTATCGTGTTAATGACTTACAAAAATCATTTACATATATTAATAGTCAATTTCCTGCCAGTTTCGTCAATTGAGTTTATGAACTGACTTGAATTCAGTACTTCCATTTGGTCATGTATATGATCTTCTGAGATATGTATCATTCTTCATTTGCAGATAAAATAAAAAAAGTAGAAAACAAGCTCTCCAACATGGCCCAAACTGCTGAAGATGAGGCTGTCCATCCCAAAGAAAAGAATTCGCAATAGCTGTATGATTCATTGTACTACTGATAGGTCAGCCCTTGTATCTCCAAAGAACATCAGTCATGGCAGACTCTTCTCAATGCAGCCAAAAATCAGGCAACATGTTGGTATTTTAGAGTTGGCTGAAGGTGTGTAAAGATGATGGTGAAATACCTCCAGTTCTTTATCATAGAAAGTGCCATAAGTTCCCTTTCCACAATGAAAAGAAGTTTAAATTCTATACAATCTCAACAAAGGATTGAAATGAAATAGAATTTATCCTCAAATGATTCTCGGCGATCCATTCGTGGCAAACCAAGTAGTTTAAGTGTTTATAGCAGTGAAGAATGCATCATTTGTGGAAGGAGAACAAAGTACAACCGAGTGGATCAGGAACTAGAGAAAAAAAACCTGGTCCGATGCCAGGAGTTTCGCGCAGATGACACTCTCAGGAGGGCTGCTTTAGTAAAAATGGATGAAAAATGCTTGCAATTCTTAGTACAGACTTAATTGCTTCAGAAGGACATTATCATTCAACAGTTGTTAAAAAGCTTATAACTGGAAGGTGCTAAAAGTTAATAAAATTGTAGAAAATGGTGAAAGCAAAGGTACTGATATGGAAGAGGCACACTGTGTTGAAGAAGATGCATATTGTAATGCAGAAAGGCTGGCACATGAGGAGCTGTATACATATTTCATTCGAAATGATATAATTCCAAAGCCACAAATTGTAGAAATGACTATCTTGTATCACGAATAGAATCATCATTGGCATCCTTAGGCATAGATAGTGTGAGAAAAAGTACAAGGAAATATCTTCGTCGTAAAACTTGAAGCTGAATTTGGTGGATGAGTTTACACATTGTGTCTAATACTAATGGTAGACTGCTGTATACCCTGACAGTATGTTCTAAAAATGAACTTGTTAAACATGCATATGGGCTTCAAGACAAACTCAACCAAGTAAATTCAAGCAAATCTCCAGAGACAGTTATGAAAGCTGCTATGCAAATAAGGACTGACATAAAAAATCATGATTTCAACCAGTCTTGGCCTCCCAGTACAGATGAACCCTTTTGAGCTGCCTGTCTCTCTGAGACAGTTTCTCTCTACCTTGCTGAATGGAGGAAATGAAAATATAGACCCACAAAGAAGAGTACAGAGACTTATCAGCTCATTTGGCAGTGATTTTATTTATGCAGTGATCTCATGGCAAAATAAAACCCTCCAAACACATTTTGCTGCCATCTGCTGTAAAGACACTCACTGGCAATGTTGAACTTATTCAAATCTGAACAGATTCTGTCATGGTATTTCTTATACAATTGCTTGAAGAATTGATACAGCCCTTTGCCTCCAGAAGTTAGCTTCAGCAGAGGGACCTGCATACCTGAAAGTATTTCACCACATGTCTTCACTACTTTGGCTTTTGTAATATTGATCGCCTGGAAGAAACAATTACAGGAGAAGGTACTTCACATAGAGTTTAACGGATCATCATTCAGGCAAAGGTTGAAGGTTCTGTTCCAATGAAGACAAAGCCAAGCATACCAAAGTCAAAAACAGCGAAGCATCATGCTACACCAAAGTTAATTCCTATGTATAATGCAGGGAAAAAAAACTGGACCATCATGTGTTGATGGCATTGAAATTGATGCAACTCATGAAATTCAAGAGGCAAGATTTAAGAATTTCATCTGGCTTATGTTAAGGATGTTCGACAATATATTCAAACAGTATGCAGCTGGACATTGTTTTAACATGCTTATCCGAGATGATATTGATATATCCCAAGACACAACTGGATACTTGCCCACAATCAATGCTCCTGCTACTGACATTGTCAACAATTAATGAAATACTCCATCAGTCTCTTCACAAATCATGCAATCTCTTGAATTGCCAAAAATTGTTTGTGTGTTTGACCAGGCAATATATTCTAAAGTTACTGAGGTGGTGTGGAAACATGATGAATTCAAAAATGTAATAATTAGGAAGGGAGATTTCCACCTCATATGCAACTTACTATCAATAATTGGAAAGCGTTTTGAAGATTGCTGGGCTGCGGGACCTTTGTGTTGAGGCTAAAGTTGTTGCAGAGGGCTCTGTTTCATCTGTCATGGAAGGTAGACAATACAATCGAGCTGTAAGAGCCCACAAGCTTGTATATGAGGCACTAATGAGACTTGTCTGGAAGAGATTATTGTGTGGCTTGAGACAGAACATAAGGATATGATGGTACATTTAGAACACCTTTTAAACTATGATGTAAATGACTTCCATAGCAGCATAACTCATTCAGCTTATGACAATCTACGGAAAACTCCACTTTGCTAGAATACTAGAATTATTTTATTGAACATCTTGGTATCCTCACCGTTCAGCACTCACTCTCTCTGCATTTTGGGTATCATATTTGGATAATGGTTGATATCACTACTGGTCTGCTTAGGGCTTCTAGAGAAGGAAATTGGCTTCTCCATCTTACCATGGTTAGAAAATGATTTGTTGGTGTTTTGCATATGATAAAATTAACTATGCAAGGTTCTTACCCTATTCCTAATGCTACAATGTCAAGACTCCATGTAGATCATCCAGATGTCTATGACGAGTTCATGAAGGTGCCTTTTCTGTTCAGATTGGGGACAAAAAATCCTTTTGGCAGAATTCCCGTTGATCAAGCAATTGAAGAAACGGTAAATAAAGACATCCCAGACACCTGGAGGAACCAAAGGATTTAGCCTGAAGGGTGGGGCTGTGAGGCGCTATTACCTAAATGCTGGAGTAACAGAAGCAAATGCCTTTGGCAGATGAGGGAAATGACAGGACAAGGTGAATCAAAGTTGACACATCCTGATCTTCAACCTAAAAGAATAGAAAAAAGAATGAATGAAGTAAGCTCTTTGGTTGAAATAATGGAAGTCATTGGATCAATCCCTTCGACCCTGACCAAACAGAATTTGTAAACCTAGCAAGTGGGAAAGTTTGCACCACCAGATGTTGCAAAAGATCTCCTTAAAGCAGAAAAAGTAGGAGAAGCAGCATATGAAACATTCAAGCGTGAGCGTATTGAAGGGGATCTTTCTAAGCAACAGTTCCATGGAAGAATGAAAAAGCTCAAGCTGAAGACATTTTCTGATGCATACAAGACAATTCATAAAGTTGGATCATCAAAGGATATTGTTCTTAATGCTGACAGAAAATTATTTGCTCATATGATTCTTGTAGCAGAAAAGAGGGAGTTAGACATGAAAGAGGTATGGTCACATCCTTTGGGACCCTTGCCATGGTCCTTAGCATATGGGATGGATCAATTAGAAAAACTAACAAAAGTGTCTTGGCAAAAGAACTTATGAAGATGATCACACAACAGAGGTTATTCCTGTAGATAGAGCAAACCATAATTGATGGAATGGGATTAATTCAGAAAATGAAACCTACAGATAAGACCTTTGCAGAATTGGCTGTTTCTGTCCTTTCTCAGGTTATCCACGAAGGCAGCGGAAGCCAACGCATTGATATAGTATTCGATGTGTATCGTGATTAAGTCCAGCAAGGATCTTGAAAGGCAAAGGAGAAGGTGAAGGAATGGGCATACAGCTAAGCAATATAGCTCCAGGCCACACAATTCAACAATGGAGAAAAATTCTTTGTGTGCATCAAGCAAGAAAAACCTCATCAAATTCTTGGTAAATGAGTGGCAAAAAGCTCCTCTGAGAGAAAGCTTAAATGATACCGTACTCTATGTGACATGCGAAGAAAAATGCTACAAACTAACTAAAGAATTATCAGAAGTTGAAACTAATTTGGAGTGTCTCCAGGAAGAAGCAGACACTCGCATTCTCCTGCATGCCTTACATGCAGCTGAGTCTGAGATCAAGAATGTGGTTATCAATGCAGAGGATTCAGATGTTTGGTTCTAGCATTAGGTATCAGTAGCTTGATCCCTTGTACACTGTATATGAAATGTGGGAAAAAACCCGAACTCAGTTTATTAACTTAAAAAATTAAAAAACTTAGTGAGGGGCACTTGGAACAGCAGTATGTGGGAGGTTTAATTGGCATGCATGCATTCACTGGTTGCGACACTGTCAGCGCCTTCGCAGGAACGAGGAAAAAATCAATGCATTTAACCAAATGAAATCAAACAAGAACATTATCAAGCTACATATTGTGAACTCGGCCGCAATGCAACTGTTTCATCGGACCTATTTGAAAACTGCAGATAATCACCTGCAGCATGTACAATAGTGCTACAAAAACAACGTCAGTGAACTCACTTCGCCATCAACTCTTCTGTGCTAAGCGGGGAGAAATAGAGTCAAGCAGTTTTAACCACCATGCCAGGACTCCCTTTTCATGCATGTACAAAGGGCTAACTTCCAATCTGCAATTTGGAGACAGTGTTTGCAGCGTTATCCTGTTCTACCAAGTCCAACAGTCAGCCTGGGAAATAGATAATGGTACCTTAGCCATCAAATGGCTACAAGGACCTCCTGCACCAGAGGCAGTACTACAGCTACTAGCATGCAGGTGTGCACGTTCCTGCAAGTCATCAGATTGTACTTGCCTTATCAATGGCTTGAAATGTACAGATATGTGCAAACTTCAAACTTGGCAATAATCAAGGGAAGATAGGGAAAAAACCTCGTACAGAATTGCCAGGACTTGTGTGACGACGAAATCTGATGATTAATAATGGTTTATATAATCCTATAATAATTGTAGTTTTGGTGATAATTGGGTTAATATGGCGAGTGTTTATCATAAGAACTAATTTTTCTGTTAAATAATTTCAGACCACCATAATTTTTATTGCAATATTATACGGTTATAGGGATAGATATTAAAATTTTATGTTCTGTTTAAATACGAGATGGTTTTAGTTTCTAAGTAATTTTTTTTGTTTTATTTTGTAACTAATGCCATGAGAATATTGCTTGCATAAACTTTTAGGAGACAAGATTATTTGCTTTTTTGATAAAAAAAGTTTGAGCTGCGTATGAATAGAAAATAGTCGCGTATTGGATAGGATTATACGCTTTAATAATTTCATTGTATTTGTAAATTAGCTTGATTATACAATACTCATGTATCCCAAAACAAAATATTATATATCAATGCGTTCCTTGGACACGTGTGCAGTATCCTAGATCATTAGAATTCTGATTTGTTTTTATTGTATGGTCATAAAGTTAAACGTAATTAAGTTTATACAAAAAATTCTTCATTTTAGTTATTTCCAGATATCAAAACCTGACCTTGTAATAAACTTAGGACAATAATATTTGCACTAGTGGTTTGCATATGATATTGTGTACAATCTGATAAAATTTCAGAAATCTGCATTAAAAAATAACCTGTACACAGTCAAAAGATCGTTTTCAATGAGACCTTAAAAATTCTTGTGATTATTTGGAATCAATGGGCTACACTGACCAAAAGCTATGCAGTTGACAATGTTAACAAGGATTTTCATAAACTACAGACATGGGGTATCTAGAAATGGGGGTTAAGTTTACTCAGTACAGGTGGTACCTTTTTTTGGTCTTGCTCATGACTATTCATATTCATCCTAAATCGAAACAAGTTCTCAACTTATTTTTCTTGTTCGTCTGTTTATTTCTTTCGCTTTGTTGATCAACGATATCAGCTGTGAAAACCATATTGCTTATCCTAACCTTTATCACTAACCCATCTTCTCTCTCTCTCTATTTATCTTTTTCCTTTATTCTCTTACTTGCAAGTTATTTGGGTGTAAATTACGCATCTATTGTTAATATATTCGTCCAAAGACAATGGGAGGAATATGCATATCATTAGGTATATGTACATGTACTATATCCTTGTCTATCCGTAGGCACGCATAAATAAATGCCACGTAAATGACTGTGTTCCTTTGTCTGTGTGCAGCTGCGCAATAATGTTTTAAGCTCCTTCATTCATGTGAAATTTCTGGAAACCTCCATCAGGAGATAGGTAATGTAATTGATAAACACTATGACAAATAAAAAGATAAACAAGGTCAGGTTGTGAATCTCATTATCATCATTGCTCAACGTCACAGAACAATATATTTGACATAATTTTCTATGCCATTGCACTAAATGACCAACGGCCTAGATGCTCAGCCATATCCCATTCATAAACATTCAGATTTCTAAATATGTTAAATTAGGCTGACTTTCTTTCAAAACGGTCTCTTTCGAACAGATAAAAAATAACTCCATAATTCAAATTATGAATTGTCTTTCCATTCTTTACAACACAGCATGAGATTTAATTTAAATTTGAATATTTCCTTCTTCATGTCCAGATTATCAACCCTGAGTAAGAGAGTAAAAAGTGTTCTCGTGTGGTATCCGATCAGCCAAAAATATTTATTGGCTACTAAATCTTCTAGGAAAGAAATTGTTGATAGAATCACATAATTTTCTGTCGCATTTTATACCGCAGAAATCACGTGTAGAGATTAGAACCTGTTAAACATGGATAATAATCATACAGATATAAAATTTCCACACATGCCGTTGTGTACACACCAACACTAATTACCTTGTAAATATTCCCTTAAATAGGATATCTTTTGTTTTACCTTTTAGACCTTAAAGATAATTATGCTAAAGAAGGACTTTATAGCATAATTTTCAAACTTGAAAATGCTGAATCGAATGGGACGTATACGTCGTCGCTAAATTAATTTCAAGACCTTCAAAGTTCACCAATAAAAATTAAAGGAAATAACCTGTCTCTTATCTCCTCAGTTCCCTTTGAAGAGTTCATTGGATTTAATTTCACACAGCTCTAATCAAGCTCGAATGCAATGCAGTTTGGACAGGTAGAGGGAGCGAGAGTTGTAAACATTCAGATATTGGATGTTGCTTATAAGCAGCTTCACCTTACAGTGCCCAGTCATCAAAGGAAGATTGATCAATATTATGCCCACGAATAAGAGCCTAATAAGTCTGGATGAATTGGTTGTCCCCTTTTAATCTGGGCGCTCGAAACAAACACAAGCGATGCCAACTTCTACTCTTCACGCAGATTGCTCTTTGCACTTCTGTCAAATCTGAGTAA
>NC_061106.1:21385439-21412939 GCF_015104395.2 Macrobrachium nipponense
TGCTACGATGGCTGTTTTCTATTTTATTCTTGCTGAATTTGTGGCGTTCTAGATGCCCCAATCTTCCAGTATATAATATATATATATATAGCTGATGTATGTATGTATGTATGTATGTATGTATGTATGTATGTAGATATATATATATATATATATATATATAATATATATATATATATATATAAATATATACATATATATATATATTATGTATATATTTATATATATATATATATATATATAATATATATATATATATAATGTATGTTATGTGTATATATATATATATATATATATATATATATGGTATGTATATTTTATATATATATATATATATATATATATATATATATATATATATATATATGTATGTATGTATGTGTATATATATATATATTATATATATATATATATATTTATATAAAAAATTAATTTATTAATTAAAAAATTAATATTAATTATAATTTAATTTAATTAATAATTTTTAATTAAATATTATTATTATTTAAAAAAAAAGTTTTATTTTTATATAAAATATATATAAATAATAGATATAATTATAAAAATATAAAAATATATATATAATGTATATAATATATTATATATAATATATATATATATAATATATTATATAATATAATATTTTATTATAATATTATTTTAAAGGAAAGCGAGAGAGAGAGAGAGAGAGAGAGAGAGAGTTAAGTGGATGGATGTGAATAACTCGGGTACTTTGATGTAAAAGTTACGGATTAATTTAGAATTAGAGAGATAGAAATAAAAAGACAAAAGAGGCCTCAGGAAGTTGACAAGAGCTTGGAAAGAGAATATAGGTATTTTGAAAATATGCTGATTCTAATATAGGAAAGAAATGTTGATCCCAATCTTGCTCATGGAATTGATAATGTGGTATACAATTCGAAGACAAGAAATGAAGAGTTACTCAGATTTGACAGAAGTGCAAAGAGCAATCTGTGTTGAAGAGTAGAAGTTGGCATCGCTTGTATTTGTTTCGAGCGCCCAGATTAAAAGGGGACAACCAATTCATCCAGACTTATTAGGCTCTTAATCATGGGCATAATATTGATCAATCTTCCTTTGATGACTGGGCACTGTAAGGTGAAGCTGCTTTTAAGCAACATCCAATATCTGAGTGTTTACAGCTCTCGCTCCCTCTACCTGTCCAAACTGCATTGCATTCGAGCTTGATTAGAGCTCTGTGAAATTAAATCCAATGAACTCTTCAAAGGGAACTGAGGAGATATGAGAGAGTTATTTCCTAATCTTATGGTGAACTTTGAAGGTCTTGAAATAAATATAGCGATGACGCATACGTCTCATTCGATTCAGCATTTTAAAGTTTGAAAATCATGCGATAAAGTCCTTCTTTAGCATAATTATCTTTAAGGTCTAAAAGGTAAAACAAAAGATATCCTATTTAAGGGAATATTTACAAGGTAATTAGTGTTGGTGTGTACACAACGGCATGTGTGGAAATTTTATATCTGTATGATTATTAACCATGTTTCACAGGTTCTAATATCTACACGTGATTTCTGCGGTATAAAGTGCGACAGAAAAATGTATGATTCTATCGATAATTTCTTTCACAGAGGATTTAGTAGCCAATAAATATTTTTGGCTGATCGGATACCACACGAGAACATTTTTTACTCTCTTACTCAGTGTTAATAATCTGGATATGAAGAAGGAAATATTCCATTAGGGACAAATTTAAATTAAATCTCATGCTGTGTTGTAAAGAATGGAAGGACAATTCCGATTTTGAATTATGGAGTTATTTTTTATCTGTTCGAAAGAGACCGTGTTGAAAGAAAGTCAGCTTAATGTAACATATTTAGAAATCTGAATGATTATGAATGGGATATGGCTGAGCATCTTGGCCGTTGGTCATTTAGTGCAATGGCATAGAAAATTATGTCAAATATATTGTTCTGTGACGTTGAGCAATGATGATAATGAGATTCACAACTTGATCTTGTTTATCTTTTTATTTGTCATAGTGTTTATCAATTACATTAACTATCTCCTGGTGGAGGTTTCCAGAAATTTCACATGAATGAAGGAGCTTAAAACATTATTGCGCAGCTGCACACAGACAAAGGAACACGGTCATTTACGTGGCATTTATTTATGCGTACCTACGGATAGATAAGGATATAGTACATGTACATATACCTAATGATATACATATTCCTCCCATTGTCTTTGGACGAATATATTAACAATAGATGCGTAATTTACACCCAAATAACTTGCAAGTAAGAGAATAAAGGAAAAAGATAAATAGAGAGGGAGAGAGGATTGTTTAGTGACAAAGGTTCTAGGATAAGCTATATGGATTTCACAGTTGATATCGTTGATCAACAAAGCGAAAGAAATAAATAGACGAACAAGAAAAATAAGTTGAGAACTTGTTTCGATTTAGGATGAATATGAATATGTATTGTACCAATGATTATACAAAATTACTTGGACGGATTGTATAAGCGTAAACCTATGATTTAACCCTTAGCGATCGAAGCCCATCTGTAAATGAGATACTAATTAAGTTTCCTTTCTTGTAAGTATCTTGAAGAGTCTCAGACTAACATGTTATTTTCTGCAATCCAAACAAACGCATTTCAAATAACAGGATGACGTTCTCAATGTCTTATGAAAAGTCACCATTATACTTAAATGCTAGATGTTCACTTTACTTACAAGGGGCTACTGAAAATAAAAGTAATTTCATCTAGGGTATGGAGCTAGGTGCTGTAAAGTAAAAGGCTAAAAAGTAGGTGCAGTTATGCGCCCAAGGGAAGCTGCAGGCGCCCTTTAGTAATGCTTACAGTTTACCATGTGAGGTGCTCTGAATCTTTGGAGTAGAATCTGTAGTACACACACACACATATATATAGATATATATATATATGTGTGTGTGTGTGTGTGTGTGTGTGTACTTATACTAAATATAATAAAATAAAAGAAAGGGATATCTGGCCAAGCAAAATTTCGTATGGAATGTCCATTATTATGAATATGAAATTAAAGAGCTTGAACAAACATTGAAACACCAACGCTTTGAGGCGAAGAACGCCTTAAACTTATGTTTTCCTAAAGCGGGAATATCTCTCCTCTCATTGGCTCTCAGTGTCCAATTCTGATTGGTCCTCCCTATTCACGTCATATAATCGTTTTTCCATGAATGATTACTACGTCTGCCCAGCTGTTGCAGATCACATCACAGGCTGGTTATCACTTAGTAGTATATATAGTATATAGTATTTCTATCATACTGCCTTGTTTTGGTCAAATACGTTATATGTATAATTAAGTATTTTGTAGATGATATATAAAATATAATGTTATTATTCCTAACCAGGAACATTCTTATTAGATTTAGCCACCTTGTGCTGCCACGGACTTTTGCTTCCATATGGACTGCTGTTTGAAAAACCTGCTCAAATTTCTTCAAATGGACTTTTTGAACGCTCTAGGTATTTGGCGGCGATTTTTAAGGAAAATAGCTCAATTGTACAGAAATGTGGGTTTCAAGTTAATTAATTTGGTAAAGCTTATCTAAAACTAATACAGGGATTCATGGTGTAATATTTTCACGTGGAATTATATCTATTACGTTTTTTATGCAAAACTGTGTAGGAAGAATGCTTATGACGTTATTAGGACTACTGCTATGCGTAGCCGGATGCCTCTGGGTTTGTTTGTATCTTCAATGCTCTAAACTTTAAAATTAAAACTATATCGATTCGTCTTTAGATTTTTAAGTAGTTGACTAAGCAAACTTTTATTTATTTAATATCTCATATCTTTTATGTTCCTGTAGGTTTGTGAGAGTCCAGAGGCCAATGGCAGTCTTCTTACTCCCTGCCATACATGGCCACAATCCCTGGATGTGTCTGGTCATAACCTGTGTTAGCATAAGGTCAACTTTACCCTTGGAAAATAAACTATTTTTATCCTTAACCTCCTTTATTAACTTTATGTCTTTTTTTTCTTAGAATATTGCAAGGACTGAATGTAGGAAAAATAAATAAAAGAATTAATAAATAACAACATAAAACTGGAAGCATATACAATAGCAAGGAAACCTTCATATATATATATATAAATACTATATATATATATATCATATATATATATATATATATATATATATATATATATATATATATATATATATATATATATATATATATATATATATAAAAATATATATATATATATATATATATATAGTATATATATATATATATATATAATAGCTCGTATTGTTTATATTCTTGCTGAATAGGCAGAGTTCAGAGGTCAACACCAGGCCTCTCACTTCCCATCACACATTATCACAGTTACTGGATGGATGGGACAATGCCCTGTGCTGGTGGGTAAAAGATCAACTTTATTCTTCGGAAAAATTGTAATATTGCTATTCTTACCGTATTCTATATTTTATTTAAGCTTATTTTTTGTTAGATGAAACGGAAATATAATAATAATAATAATAAAATAAATAATATTCCAACAATTCTATAATAATTTATGATGTATTAAAGAAAAAAACTTAACGAATGAATATGACATAAATAAACAACAAACAATGGAAGCCGGAAAAAATAGAGAAAAACAACAGAAATCTCATTTAATTAGAACGTTTGAAACCACAAAACCTCGAAATACTCGAGAACTCGATTAGCTAGAGCGTTTGAAACAACAGGGTCTCTAAAAACTCGATTAGCTAGGTGTTTGAAACCACATTATTTTAAGAAACTCTCGATACACTAGAGCATTTGAAACCGCTTAGTCTTTCACTCTATCTATCTACCTATCTATCTCGTAGTCACCCTGTCTATCTATTGTCAATTTATCTACCTACCTATCTATCCAAAATCACGAGTTTTGTAGTTTCAAACGCTCCAGCTAAGGTGACACTACGTTTACTTTTCCCTTGTTTGAATATTTTTGGCTATTTCCTGGAAGGAAATAAATAAAATGCAACTATTATAATTATTTGATAAATTAAAACGTGGGAAACTGAACAGGATCACATGGACAACCCAACAAACTGGAAAATTAAAAACTATTCGAAGAAATAATAAAAAAGTAAACAGAGGTCTCTTTAGCTGGAGCGTTTGAAACTCCTCCAAACTCTCACCGCGATTCTGAAAAATCGTCGAACAACAACGCATAAGACGAGGAACAACTCTGTTGGTTTCCATGGTGACGTCATAAAGTCGGTTTTCTATGATGAAATACTTCGCCTTCGTCTGCTGGGGCTGGTTACGTAACATGAGAATTGCCACAGGGCACTAGAAAATAAATCTTTTAATTCGGTTTTATATTAATATGACTCCGTACATTATCTGTGCTTGCTAACAGAGTGCATTATGTCAGATTCCCAAGACTTCAGGATGAAAATGGAATAATAAAATACGTTTAATTGCCTGTTAAAACCACATTAATTTCATCGAGAAGTTGCCAGTATATGTAATTTTTTGCTAGACTGCGACGAAGTCCGCAGATACCAAACTATAAGAAAGTATACCTTTCAAAACATTATATTTTGCGTAATTAATTCGCGTTTTCATCCCACTTGAGGTATTTTAAATTTGAAAATGCCTAATTTTTAATCTATACTTTTTGAAAATAAAATTTTAATGCTATATTTCAGTTAATATCAATGTAGATGCTTCTTCAGTTTCACCAGTTTGGTTCATGTACAAAAGTCCATCTACTTTTTTACGTAATGTTTTATTCCTATTATACTACCTTCTTTTAGGACAAATACTTTATATGTATAAATACTATTTTGAAACAAATTAAATATGCTAATATCTTCCCTATCCAAGAACTTCACTTGATTTAAAAATATATTTTCTGACCAGAAAGCAAAAAATGACAACTAATCCATGATGTCAGCGGCTAAAATAAAAATCAGTTCCTCGAAGGTAGAAATGCACAAACGACCAATCAAGAACGAAAACGATCCAGCCAATAAGGGGCCGAGTATTACGGTCAATGAGGGTGCTCCTCTGATTTATGGGCTGCTGTTTGAGAAACGTGCTCGAATTTCGTGACACGGCCATTCAAACTCTCTAGCTAAAGGAGCTTACTAAATAGAATCATGATATTAAAGACATATAGGTTAGCAATCTGCTTTAATTAATTAGTTCCACTATCAATTTCCATTGTAAGTAATTTACTTGAATATTAATGATTAATAAGGTTTTATATATAATACATACAAATTGATGGCGACACCCTTTCGCCCTAACTCTCTCTCTCTCTGTCTCTCTCTCTCTCTCTTATTCTTCATACATTTATATACACACACAATATATATATATATATATATATATATATATATATATATATATATATATATATATATATATATATATATATATATATATATATATATATATATATATATATATATATATATATATATATATATATATATGTATATATATCTTACAAGTGTGTAATGTTAGTGAATTACATATCATGTCTTGCTTGGAGACAGGCTGAGCTGTAGGGGCAGCTTTCTTGAGTGAAGGAATTTGGTACGTAAGCATTTTAATCGAGAGACTGCTCGTCTTGTCGTCAAGCATGTACATTCGTTTGTACGGATGTTACAGGTCTGGTCGACCAGGGCACTTGCGAAAGTCACATTCCTTTTGGTGAGAAGAAAGAGGTCAGTTTGGTACACACCAGGTGTCGGGAGAGAAAGCCCCATCTAAAAGATGGGTTCTATTCCATGGTATTAGAGACAGGATTCTCTAACCTCACAAATACAATGAAAAGATTGATATTCTGGGTCTGGGAGTGAATTCTTAGTCAGGAGGGTAGAATGATAACTTACTAGTTTCTTTGTCGGCAGATTTGGGTTTTTGTCACTATGACTTGTTAATCATTTTGTTCTATTTTATATTCATCTCCTTTGGGTAATAAATAGTATATTTTTGCACTTACGTGATCTTAATGACATGTTTGCAGACAGAGGGCACCATTGACCACAGGTAAGGGTTTCCAATTTGTGTAGTTTTAATAAAAGGGTGGTTAGAGTGGTGGCAGGGTGTTAAGAGGCTTTTTATATATTTTATAAGCTGTAGGTACGCTAACGAAGAGACTGGTGACTAGTTAGACATAAATTTTTTTTTGGTAGGAAAAGGGGTTATAGTCGTGTCACAGGCAACTCGGGGCTCTTTTTGCTGATTCAGTGGGTTGGGCATTGAGAAGCTGTACGTCTCTCTGGCTAAGTCAGTGTTGGCCATCTTGTGATTCTTGAATACCAGTGTTTTAAAACGTGAAGGGGAAAAGTTTAATTTTCGACGTATTAGTGTTTCACGAGTGTGGTAAACAGGTCACGCATATTTGCAGTGCGTATACGAATTCGGTTTCCAGTCATATGAAGATGTGAGTGTATTTTCAAGCTTTCTTTCTTATTTTCTCCTTTTTATCTTTTATTTTTTACTTTTGTTTTTTTTTATATTCCTTTTGTTTGTTTGTGGCGAATTTACTCGAGCGGAGTTTTTTGTTGCGAGTCACGCCTGAGAGAGAGAGAGAGAGAGAGAGAGAGAGAGAGAGAGAGAGTTGGTGTGTGTGAGACGGTCGCCGGGGTGGATCACTTAGTAGCGTTTTTGCTTTTTTTTTTTTCTGTGCCCTCCCTATTCTTTTTGTTATTGCTTTCATGGGATGATATACTGGGCATGGGTGAGGTTTGCCTTTTGTTATCCATTATTGGGGGAAAATTTGTATTAATTTTTCTGGATTGGGTTTTGTGTATATAAATACATTGATGTTATTGAGATCGGGGAATCTTATAGAACAAAAGAGCTTTCGGAAAGAGAGAAAGATGGCGGATACTAAGAGTACCACAACGCTACTACATCACGTAACGAACGTGAGTGCGGGCGTGAGTCCTTTCAGAGGGATGGTAGGTGGCGTTCTATCACAAGCTGTACGAATTTTTATTGAAGGGGTGAATAATTATTTAGCTGGAAAGAATATATCAGACCATATAGAAGAGAGGCGAAAGCTTTGCTAGATTTCAATAGGGGAGATCTCTCCCATCGTTGCAGGAGTTTCCAATTTACAAAATGTCGTACCTGGACGGATTTGCAAGCATTTTTGAAAACAGCTTATGGCTCAAAGGAACACGGAGATATGGTGAGGGACCTTCAGGGTCTTTATAAACTACGGAAGGGCACTAATAGCCTCGTAGAACATAGTTCAAAACTTTTTGAGGCAGGAAAATTGAAAACATCTAAATGGGTTACAGGGAGTAATGTCTCTCTTGAGAACATTCATAAACTGATCTATTTTTCCCTGCTCTTGCATGATGTGTACTGGATGCGATAGTGAATAGCTTTGATGAAAAGATTGAACCTACTTCAGAAGAAGAATTACTTTATGCCCAAATTGAGAAACATATGTCTAAATGTCCCACTGTAGATAGCACAATTTTTAATGGAACAGGCCCGAGGGATAGCGTGCAAAGAGACAGAATTTTCTTCCCCCTGTCTGTGTGCAAAAGTTGAATATAACAAAAGATCGATCGATCATAAGCAACAGCAGTTGTACTGTTTCAACTGCAATAAATCAGGGCATCCAAAGAAAAAATTGTGTAGGTTTAAATATTGTGGAATGTGTAAAAAGTACTGATCATTATAGGCAGTCTTGTCCGACTCAGATACGGAGAGATGCGAGGCCTACACCTCAAGGTTCTGGTAATTATAATGTGAGAACTTCCCAGGCAGGTCAAATCAGAGGGCAAAGGGATCGGCGAAATTTTTGGAAGCCCGATCAACAAAAAGGGTACAGGTGATTGGTACGTGCCATTGTGGTCTCGTGGGGGACGCCCCAGAGCCCAGGCCTATAGTCTATGGAACAGTAGGGATGTGGATATCCCGATATTTTATAGACTCGGGGGCGTCCTATAAACATTTAATGGACTGTTAATTTGTATCAATCCATGTTTTCCGATTACCCTTTTCAACCCACCCTCAACGGTAGACAGTGTTTGATGTGCAAGCCCATAGATTAAATACCCTGGGTTGTGTTCAAATACAGTTTACTCTAGGTGACAGAGTGCTAAACAGAACCATTTTTGGTAATGAAAGGAATTGCGTTGGGCAACAGACTTTTGCTGGGTCATCCTGCTTGTAGAAGACAAAGATTTTGATCCATGAGGGTGTTAATGGGATAACATCAGGATACCTGGTGTTTTTTTGCCTTATGAGGACGTGAATAGAATGGAGGACATGGAGGTTATTGAAAGAGGAGATGTGCTCTGTGATATTAATGGCAGTGATACGAGTTTTATGGAGAAAGGTAATATTAAAACCCATGTTGCTGATATGGGAAATGATTACAGGGGTTCTATCAGAGTTCACAGTGATAACAATGGTGGTGATGATACTTTGGATGGTGATGTTGATACTAATATTGATGTTATTTCTGATACTAACAATGCTGGGGATGATACTGAGGGTGGTAATGTGTATGTGGGCGGTGGAAAGGGGAAGTACTAACCACAAATATAGAGGTGTTTTATCCGAAGATATTATGTTACTACCTGGTTCGAAGACTTTGGTAAAAGTTAAATTGAAGGAAATGAGAAATCCCAAAGATGTGTGTGTTATTGAAAAAAGCGAGAAGCTTAGAGGGGTTGTTAGCACGGCATCGGTGAACAGTGTATCCAAGGATGGGTTTACGTGGTTAGAGTTGCTAAACTGTAATGATACAGTTAGGAGATACCAGAAGAATACATATATATTGGATTTCCAAGATTGGAGTTGTGATAGTGGTTCAGTGGCTATCATAGAGTTTTCGGAGGCAGAAATGCAATCAAGGAAACGATTATTTAGAGAACATTTAGCTAATGCGGATTATAGCAAACACCTTGAAGTGATAAGCGGGCTCTTGGCAGAATTTGGGGATACAGTAGCCTTACAAGGTGATAAATTGGGGTTGACTAATGTGTTAGAGCATAAGGTAAATTTGGAGATGGCAACAAAACCTATTTATATTCCTGCATATCGCATACCTTTCAAAATCAGAGAACAGGTAGAGAAAGAGGTTAATAGATGGGAAGAAGAAGGAATCATTAGACCTAGTGTGTCTCCTGACAACTTTCCCTTGTTAGCGGTGGCCTAAGAAGGACGGTTTCTGTCCGTGTATATGCGTCGATTTAAGACATTTAATTGAGAAGACGAGTCCCTGCTGACCGTACCCGTCCCCCCCCCCCCCGCGTGTATACCAGATCTTTTTGTTGAAATTGGGGACATAATATTTATAGCTCAATTGATTTGGCACAGGGTTTTTTGCAGGTCCTTCTTAGTGAAAGTAGCAAGGAATATACTGCTTTTTCAGTGCCCAAGGGACACAATGAATTAATTTACACGAATGCCTTTCGGTTTATTGGGCAGTCTGATGACCTTTACCAGGTTGGTGAATACAGTTTTACACGGGTTATTGGGCAAAAATGTTTTGTGTATATGGATTGGACATCCTGGTCGCAACAGACACAAATCGTGCAACACCTGGAAGTGCTTACAGAAGTACTTAGGAGGCTTAGATTAGCGGGGTTGCAAATTAAGCTAGCCAAGTGTTCGTTCTTGAAAAAGCAGATCGCATATTTAGGCCACGTCATATCTAAGGAAGGGGTTAGAGTAAATGACGATAAAGTCAAAGCAATAGCGAATTTTCGTGCACCCGGATCAAAGAAAGAGATTAAGTCATTCCTTGGTATCGCCGGTTTCTTCAGGAGGTTTGTGAAAGGGTTCTCTAATATAGCAGCTCCCCTAACTGATGTATTGCAGGAAGACATTCAATTTCAATGGAAGGAACCCCAGGCAGAGAGTTTTCAAAAGCTCAAGGACGCACTAAGGAATCCCCTGTTTTGAAGTTTCCAGATTTTAGCAAACCTTTTACATTAGTGACTGATGCAAGCCAGGAAGGTATAGGTGCTTGCCTTATGCAAAAGTTCGATGGGAAATTCCATCCTATAGCTTTTTATAGCAGGAAGTTCAGGACACAGGGCAGCAACGAGAAGTCCATGGCCACCATAGATAAAGACGCCTTTGCAATAGTGTCGAGCTTAGTTCATTTTAAAATGTTACTGATGGGGAATAAAGTAGAAGTTCTTACAGACCACAAGCCATTACTGGATCTTTTTAATAAACCCGATTTGTCGCCTAAAAGGGCTTGATGGTTTTTAACTATCAGAGATTTTGATGCAAAGCTCAAATATATAGAGGGTAAATTTAACGTAGTTGCTGATGCTCTCAGTAGGAGTTTTCACGACACGGAAGGATTCCAAGCCGCGCAAGTCACTAGCGAGGCCATACAATGGGATATACCTCTCATAGAGCAAAGGCAAGATGAAGACGAGATTTTAGCAGATGCAAAAGTGTTTCTAAGAGGGGAATTAGTTAGGAAACGTTATAAGTTTCCTCTTTGGGGTTAGAAGGTAATCTATTGGTTAGGAAAATTAAATATAAGTTGAGAACCAGTGAAAGTAAAGAAGATATGACACAGATCGTAATTCCGAAGGTCCTAATTCCAGTGGTTTTGGATATAGTTCATTGCAGGTTCGGTAGTCCACACTTGGAATAGAAAAAAACGTATGATGAGGTTCGTGCTAAATACATTTGGAAAAACATAGGGAAAGATGTGGAAAATTTTGTAAGGAATTGTATGGTGTGCACTGCTTGTAAGCCTGCAAGGACAAGTCATGCAAATTAGGATCGTATCCTATACCATGTAGACCTTTTCAGAGAATACATATGGATATCCTGGGAATTTTTGTGAGTCTAGATATGCGAACAAGTACTTGTTAGTGATAATAGGTGAACTTACAAGGATAGTAGAAATTTTCCCACTTAAGCATAAAAACGGCCGAAGAAGTAGCCATAGCGTTTTTCAATGCTATCATTTGCAGATATGGCTCACCCGAAGTTCTATTAACCGACAATGGGAGAGAACTTGTGAACAGAACATTGGATGTTTAGCTGATCCATACAGACCCAAGGCTAATGGGTTATGCGAACGAGCAAACAGGAAAGTGCTCGAGGCTCTCAGGAAAACTGTAGGTGGTAATGATAAGAATTGGGACAGATATGTTAATTTGTTAGACATAGTATCAACACTATGGTTAGTGATCCCATTAAAATGTCCCCATTTGAAGCTTTGTTTGGTTGTCCAGCACGAGGCACATTTGATTTGCTAACTATACCTCATCATGGGGAGGATACAATCGAGGCGTTGGTATCCACAGCGAGAGAGAGACCCATGCTTGTCTCAGACCCGTAATCTTCGAATCCACAACCAGAGATATGGTACAGAAGAGTAATGGTACAACTTCTGATCCCAAGATCAATGTCGGAGACAAGGTATTTTTAAAACTAACGTGAGAAATGAACTAAATTACAAATTAGGCCCGAAGTTTGAAGGTCCTTTTAAAGTCATTGAAGAGAAAATTGGAAACATATTTGTAGTCTTAGAGGAAAAAACAGGTCGGTCGAGGTTAACACATATCTTGAAATTGAAAAGAATTGGTTGTGGTGATTAATATATTGTCGCGCAATTGCATTTTTTTTCTTTTTTTTCTTGTTGCCTGTTTTTTTGCAATTTGGTGGCGGAATGCTTTTACGTTTTTTTTTCTCTCTCTTTTATTTCCTTCTACTGTTTTTTTCTTATTACGCGCAAATCTGCGGTGTTTTGGCGTAAGATTTCGGGGTTAATATTTTACGTGGGAAGTTGTTATAATACGGCAAATTTTTGTTTTAGCTGAGAAACGTGATGATAAGCATGTGATTATTCCTGTGTGTATGATATTTGGGGCTGAATTTTTGGGGTTTCACGAGCCGAATAGCTGACATTGGGGTTTATATAATTCGGGTAATGTCGTGGGAGTTACGATTTAAGGACAATTTTTGGGGGGGATTATTTTTTTTTGTGTGTGTTTTATTAATTAAATGGAGGAAATATTTTTATCACTGGAGTGGGTGTTTTTATTATTAAGGATGTGGATTTATTCTATATATATATATATATATATATATATATATATATATATATATATATATATATATATATATATATATATATATATTGTTACGTATATAGCAGCCTTGAGAGAGGCTAGATACGTAAACGGAAGTAATTTAGGGATTTCAAGAGGGAATTGCTTTAACTTACCGTAAGCTGAAAGTTATTAATTAAGTTCTTTAGAGGAAGGTCGCCAGAAAACTCAGCTCGTTACTTAACAACTATTTATTTACTAAAAGGCCCGTGCTGGGCTGGAGAAAAAGTAAATGATGGCTCCGTTGAGCCGTTATAGCTGGTTTTCCATACACTTGGGTAATGCACACTTGCGGGCAGAGACGGCACGTGACTCATGGAATCGGGAAAAGAATCCCAGATTAAACAAGATAAGAAAAAGGAAAAATGACTTCTTGCTTTGATTAAGGCTGATTAATTCTCTAACATTGGGGAAGGTAAACTCGAATGGTTCACTGAGGTATGCACGAAAGCTTGGTCTTTAACAAGTCACAAAGGGGAGCACGTGCCGATGAGGACAAAGGGCTTTTGATGTAGAAGGGGTAAAAATGAGGATTGAAAATGAATTTAGCAAGAGTCATATGGTAGTAAAGGTTGCTGGGTTGAAGTTTACACTTTCAGACGTACCTTTATGCAATATTCAGTGTATCCTTGTAGAAGAATGCGGCCTGACCTCTGTTCAGGTCCGGGGTTTGTGTCCACCAGTACGTCATGGGTAGGCCTAATTTTGGGAGGCTGGCAATTTGACCTCTGTCCGAGATCACGTCTCGCAGCCGACTGAGATCGATACTGGTTGTTTTCGAATCACGGGGCTTCCAAAAACCGCCTCGAGCATTGCCTGAAAGGTGGTAAACACAACGCCAGCAAATTGGGTGGAGGAATAGGTCTTATTGTAGAAGTCCCTAAAATCCATCTCGAAGCCTAGCTACTCTTGTGACTTGCCTCTCTTACCCTAAGCTTCCGTCAGACCGGAAATATCATTCCTACGACATACCAACCTCTCCCAACAACAGTCGCTTCAGGAGAAGGCATGGCTGCTACTTTTATAATTAAATATAACTAAAACTCTGCTGTGAAGGCGAGGCGTTCTATAGACGTAGCAGCTCCCCTTGTTAAAGAAGGCATTCACTCCCTTTCGGGCGTGAAGGTCTTGGCTTAAATAAGTTGATCGCGCCTCGACTACCCAGTTCTCCTACTCTAACTTGAAGTTTTTTGAGCAGCGATACGGCTGACTACAATGGCCTACCTAACTTATAGGCAAAGATGCTAAGTGTACTAACTTAATGTAGTGATGTAATCTAGCCTAAGTAATAACTACGGGTTGTCTGTGACGACAGTCTACTCTACCCCTAGATAAGGTTACTTGAAATTCTACTTGCTACTAAACCTAATGCCCTGGTACTAAATCATTAGCCTAACCTACTCAATACATTAAATGAAGACGCAATCATTCCAGAGTGTGGTACGCACAGCAGTAGTTCAGCGACGGAACTGTTAAAATACATAATGAGAGGTAATGATGCGTGGGATGATGAGTGGTTAATTTACCAGGAGGGAAATGCAATGAGGTAATTATATTTAAGTGAGGTTAGTATTACAATGGCTAGGGGTTAGAGGGTTAGTGCTACTGGCAGAGATCAGGCTGGCTACCTTCTCTGGGTAGGTGCCAGGATCATTCTGCAAATGAATGCGACACTGTACCTCGGGCACAGGTGTCAAGGAGAGCATGTGGCTCTTTTGTGTTAGTTTGTTAATGATTGGTTACGTCCCTTCTTCTTCTTCTTCTTCTTATTCCTCCAGGACCTGGCTATACCAGTCCTAGGAGTAGACGGAGGCACAGACTCTGGGGAAGGGCCAGAAACGCCGGCAGGAGCAGAGGCCGTGGTAGCCTGAAAGATTTCAGGAGAACACCCTACTTCGGTCTCTGTAGCAACCGTCGTAGAGGTGGAACCTACTGCAGGGGGAGGCCCTCACTCCGGCTGCTGCGACAACCGTCGTGAGGGGAAAACTCCAGGCTGACTCCTGGTCGGGCAGTTCCTGGTTTTCCAGAGGAGGTACAAAGGTAAGGTCTGCCGGAGGTTCATCCTCGGGCGACAGAGGTAAGGGTGAAGAAGAAGGAACTAGTGATTGCCATGGGCTGTGGTAAGCATCCATGCCTGTTGGAGGATCTCCTGTAGGAGGGTCCTTGATAAGGTTAGGCGCCGGCGCTAGCTCAGGGCCAGGCGCAGAGGTCAAGTTCGGTGGTGGCTCTACGTCCAGGCTGGACGGAGCTTGGCACTGCTCAGTGCTGCCAAGTGGTACTGGCAGAGAGTTGAGGTCGACTGGACCTGTGGCGGGTACCGGAGGTGCAATACCTCTCAGCGTGCCCTTGGTTATGGGAGACAGAGGGTCCTGTCTCTTTTGGAAGGCTAAGCCTTGTGGGACTTGGACAGTGTCCGCTGCACATAACTTGCTAGGGCACCTAGGCCAATTTGTGGAGTGCCCTATTACGTTACAGGTCTTGCAACGGAAACTGTGAATGGTCAATCTCCCTCTTGGCAACGGGGGAGACTGTTGGTGGATGTACTTCCTGGAGGAAGTAGAATTGCGATGACTCCTTGCTTTGGAGTGATTTGTTGTGGGGTTAGGACCCCTAGGCTTTTTGGAATGCGAGGGAGACTTCATGTCTTGCCCTAGGAGGAGTCGTAACCTCCTGGGATGTAGCTTGCAACTGCAAGAGTACATTCTTTGGAGAAGTGAGGTCTAGTGACCCTCAATTGGACGGTCGGAAGGATCAGTTTAATGTGATTGATACCTTCAATGGTGATCAATCGACGTCTATCAAACATTAGCCCCTGGGGGTCGGGGAATTCTGTCTTCCCGTATCAGGGAGACTTGAGCGCCAGAGTCGTCGTAGGCTCTGACGTGGCTTGGCTGATAATGACTTTGGAGGGGTGCGACGGTTATAGGGCCCTTAGCTGGGGGTCCTAGAGAAGAAGGATTAGTAATGGCCATTGCGACGGCAGGAATATTGTGGTTCGCGCACCCTCCGTAGTTGGCAGAACATGTGACCTTGCGGCCACAGTCTCGGCAGAACTTGTTCCAGAACCATCTTCCGTGGCACTGGATGATAAGGCCGAGATGGACCCCACAGGTTGCGAATCTGCGGAGTCACCAAGGCTGGCAGTGTGCTCGGCCACAGGTGAAAGAGTCCTCTCTGGCAGTGATGTGACGTGGGGAGGTTAAGGGAACCTCCGCTTGAATCACCCTCGGAAGCAATTGTCGGGGTTAACTGGTGGGCTTACCTCTTCCAAAAGGAGGAGGTAGGCGGTAAAAAAGGTAAAAGGCTGGCAGGATGCGGCAGGAATTTCTATCTCCGGCACTGGATCAGGACCAGGCTCACAAATAGAAAGGATGTCAGGCTGACCAGAGACGGCGGGACTAAGAGAGACAGGGGGTGCAGGGCTGGAAGCTGGCAGAGTGGCTTGAGCTAGGATACTCTCCTTACGGGCCTTCTCCCGCTTGATGTCGAGTTCCTTCTCCTTGAGAGCGAGCTCATGCTTTCGCTCCTCTTCCCTTGCCTTCCTTTCTGCTTTCTTTCTTTCTTCCTTTCCAATGTTGGCGCGCAGCAGCTGCTGCGTCTTTATCCACTGGTCAAGTGCTGGTCCAGTGTAACCAGCCTCCCTGCCCAGAGTTATGAGGGCTCCGAGCTTCTCTAGCTCTCTGGCAAAGAAGTCACGGGAAGCAGGGGAAGACATTTCCCTTAGGCTACAGTAGAGGCTCGGAAGAAAATGAAAATAATGGCCAGGAAAGGGTACTGAATGGAATAGGAGTGCCTACTGTGGAAAGTGGCACTCACTTGGAAATGGGTTCTGCAATGTGGTAATGAAAAGTGAAAAGACTGGGTGCTCGGTGGCACTTTGTGAATGGCACCTTCTGCTGAGGTGAAAAATCGAATGAAGTGTGCGGCGTACGTCACACTTACGGGCGTTCCCAACTTGGGAGACGTTGGAATGGGCTACCTGTACGTCTGTACAGGTGCGCGGCACTTATGAGGAGGCGTTCCTTGGGTTGGTCCGAAGGATCACTGATCCTTGTACACGGACATTAATGAATTGGGCGTTCCGTAAGGACGGACACGCAGGTTTGTCAGCACTTAGGGCTGGTATTGCGGCGCTTCGGGAGGCGTTCCTTTGTTGAGTGTTCCGAAGGATCACTGACCCTTGTACATGGACACACTAGTTACTTGGGCGTTCCGTAAGGACGGACACGCAGGTTTAATGGCTACCTGTACGGCCTGTACAGGTGCAATGGCATTTATGGAGGCGTTCCTTGGAGCACTGGTATCGTGCTGTGTCCCGGACACTACATGCAGTATACTTAAATATACTGAAGTGAAATGGCACTGCTCATGGCAGAGTGTAATGGGTGGAGGAGAGAAAGTAAAAGGTGGGAGTACTTCAGCAGCCAGTCGATGGAAGTGTCAAGAATTAGTGGCACTGTAAAATGATAAGACCTGACGTGCACTGGTGGTGGCCAGTCCTAAACTGGTAACGACTTCCCTGTCTGGAAGTATGAATTTGCGTGGCACACTGTGCGAATTGTGCTTGCGGTACGCAAGTCTTTTGTGATAAAAGAAAATGAAAAAGACCACTCGGGCAACGACAGGTAATGGAAATTTTAGGAATGCTCAGTCCCTCGCTGAAGTACTCGGTAAATGAAATAAATAAATGCTTGCAAACTGCAATGGACACAGGCGCGTACGTATCACGCTGTGTAAATGAAAGACACAAGAGACTAAAATAATGTTAATTCTGCATGCTATAATTAATGGTAAGATGTAGTACTCTTGGCTTCGTGAATACTGTGTTCTGGTTTTCTCTCTCTCTCTCTCTCTCTCGGAGAGGGTGAAAAATGATATATGAATGAACTCCCTTATATTTGAATTGAACTACTAATGTTAGTTTAATATGACGCAACCTTGCGTTTAAATGATTTACTTACGTTAACGTTTTTAATGAAAGAATTGCTTTTGGATAACGTTTTTATGAAATGATAACGCGCTCGTGTGAACGATTTTTATGTTAATGTAGCGGCTGCGCTTATGAAATGATTTGCGTTTCAATATGAATTTTACAAAGACGGCGTTTTACGTTAACAATTCTTGTGATTTACTCTACTTGAGATTTACGTTAACTTTATGTAAGATTACTAGGTCCCTGTGAACAGTGAAATGACGGTAAGGATTTAAAACGATGTTAGCAAACAATTGTGAATGAGGCTACGTTAAGTGCGAAGTGAAATGAAATTTTCGCTCAGCGCGCGAGTGAGCGATGCGAGGTGAAACACGTGAAGGAGCTGGGTAGCGCTGCTAGCGCGCAGCATGTCGTTCAAAACAGCTGATTCTCTGTAAATGCGAAGGCAATTTACAAACACAAAAATTCTACTTTCTTATTCAAGGCGAATTACGTTAATTTCTCTGGCAGAACGATAGATACTAGTACAGACATTGATATTATTTACGTTAAACTTCGTGACTTACGTTACTTTGCTTAAATTGTTTAGATAATGTTGAAAGAGAAAACAAACATGGCTGCAGCTGTGAATGAGACGAAGGCTGGTTGAGACCGCGCAGCCGCGAGCGAGCGCGAAGCTGAATTAGCTGAGAGGTAAGCGGTTACCAACACTTGGAATGAAAAACTAAGTTAAAATGAATACCCTAACATATCACAGACAAAAGGAATTGTACACTTCTTTTGCCGTAAACTATTAGTAAAACACTCCTAACTAGCTAGGCTTTCAAACACAGCAATAAACCCTGGCAAAGCACTTCCTAGTTTTGATCTGGTTCTTTCTGGCATCTATCTGCACACGTGCTGTCTCGTCCGACGAGCACAATGCGATTTATAAAATAACAGAATTCGCTCGGCGCTCTGGCCGTTACAATATAATAATATTTCTACCTTCACATTTGTTTAAAACACTTCTACAATAAAAATACTTAAACGTACCTTAAGCTACCATATTGGTTATAAATAATCATATTACTGAATGGAATACCTTACCGTGAGTCAGTGTGTCTTCTTTCCCTGCAAGTGTGCTTGATTTACGCTTTGTAAAATAATTTACAGTTTACGTTTTACAACGGATAACGCGATTTACAAGCTTTTTTTCAAGCAAGCTAGGTTTCATATCCTCGGCGAAGGTCGACAATGTTACGTATATAGCAGCCTTGAGAGAGGCTAGATACGTAAACGGAAGTAATTTAGGGATTTCAAGAGGGAATGCTTTAACTTACCGTAAGCTGAAAGTTATTATTAAGTTCTTTAGAGGGAAGGTCGCCAGAAAACTCAGCTCGTTACTTAACAACTATTTATTTACTAAAAGGCCCGTGCTGGGCTGGAGAAAAAGTAAATGATGGCTCCAGTGCGCCGGGTTCTAAGCTGGTTTTTCATACACTTGGGTAATGCACACTTGCGGGCAGAGACGGCACGTGACTCATGAATCGGGAAAAGAATCCCACGATTAAACAAGATAAGAGGAAAAATGACTTCTTGCTTTGATTAAGGCTGATTAATTCTCTAACATTGGGGAAGGTAAATCGAATGGTTCAAACTGAGGTATGCACGAAAGCTTGGTCTTTAACAAGTCACAAAGGGAGCACGTGGCCCGATGAGGACAAAGGGCTTTTGATGTAGAAGGGTGTAAAAATGAGGATTGAAAATGAATTTAGCAAGAGTCATATGGTAGTAAAAGGTGCTGGGTTGAAGTTTACACTTTCAGACGTACCTTTATGCAATATTCAGTGTATCCTTGTAGAAGAATGCGGCCTGACCTCTGTTCAGGTCGGGGTTCGTGTCCACCAGTACGTCGTGGGTAGGCCTAATTTTGGGAGGCTAGCAATTTGACCTCTGTCAAAGATCACGTCTCGCAGCCGACTGAGATCGATACTGGTTGTTTTCGAATCACGGGGCTTCCAAAAACCGCCTCGAGCATTGCCTGAAAGGTGGTAAACACAACGCCAGCAAATTGGGAAGGAAAATAGGTCTTATTGTAGAAGTCCCTAAAATCCCAATCGCGAAGCCTAGCTTACTCTTGTGACTTGCCTCTCTTACCCTAAGCTTCCGTCAGACCGGAAATATCATTCCTACGACATACCCACTCTCCCAACAACAGTCGCTTCAGGAGAAGGCATGGCTGCTACTTTTATATTAAAATATAACTAAAAAAACTCTGCTGGGAAGGCGAGGCGTTCTATAGACGTAGCAATATATATATATATATCTATATATATATATATATATATATATATAATATATATATATATATATATATATATATATATATATAAGGAGATGTCATTAATCCTTGGGGGTGACTTTCTTTTTTTTGGTGGTATATAATTATGGAATTGTGAGTTTATCGTAGTTTTTATCCCGAATAGGTGATAATTTTTTATATAGTTGGGCAGTATCGTTTGGGAGAGATGTCTTCGAGATAATTTTGGAGCACCTTGGTCATAGCTGGAGATAGTTTTGTGGAATGTGCTGATGTGTTTCAGTATAGAAACATTTTTTTGAGAATCATGAGTTTCTGGCATTGCGAGTCTGACTATGCTGCAGTTCGAAGCACCTGAGGTGTTCACAGGTGGATTTTTTGCTGATGTTGCTGTAATGAATCCGGTTGCAGATTTTTCCCTATGGAACTTGATTACTCGGGGATTTGCACTATTCTCGTAGATGTTGATTATGGCATTCCACGGGAATGTATCATGTAAGGGGATTCTTTTCTGGTCGTTTCTGGTCGATGGGATTTGCTGCGGTAGCAAATTCCATAACGGTACACATTCGTTTTTGGGAAAGATATTTGAATTATATATGTTTCTTTTTTCTCTTATGTGCGCTGTGTAATGGGGAAAATTCACTTATTATTGTTGTTATCATCTTATTTTGTTTTGCTTTTTTTTTTTCTTTTCTTTTAGAGAGGTGTTGTAATGGGGGTAAGCTCTAAATAGCATTTCTATTTTAGATAGGAGATATAATTTGTCAGGGTATGTGAGTTAGATAGAAGGGGTGTTCAGCATTATATTTTATGGAGGTTAGTTATATAAACCATAAAAGGGGTTTTTGCTGTTAGACTTTATGGGTTCTCTTTTGATAGCGTGCTTGTCATATACGGGATTATTTGTGAGGATTCAGTGGGTAAGATTATATTTTGTTTAGCGAGGAATTTTTTGATATTTGACTAGTAGATTGAGTATATAATCAATGACGAATTTGTGGGGGTAAAGCAAGACTTTAGTTATTTTATGATCATGTAGACCTTTTAAATACGGACACACAATGACTTTAGAGAATTCCCAACTCTACATGATGGTGGCGATGGAAACGACTTCGTTCTACAGTACCAGAGGTCGAGTCAAGTCTACACACGAATGGCATTTCTATGGACTGCCTTTGCAAAGGATGAGATGTCTTCGATATATTGTCTCAGGATACGTTCTGGATAAATCAGGAGTCTACAATCTTCGATGAGGCGGGTCCGCGAGTAGCACTTGCATGGAAATCACGGGATATTTCCTTGACAACGAGGTGGTGACTAGGTTTTCCTTCAGTAGAAAACGTCGAATCTACAGTTTCGCGACGAGAGGGTGTTGGATACACTCAAGAGGGTTGCAGATGCGGAATAATGGCTGCGTGCTGAATTGTTTCGAGTTGGTTTACGCACTCGACCTGCGTCTACAACTATTCGTCGAGTTCTGCTTATCTTAGTGACGAGGATGAGCCTTTCATTAGTTAACATTACACAATACCAATATTAATGATCATGTTAGGTGCTATAGTGATCACAATTTGTGCGCTAGGAGTTCTTAACTTTTGTGCATTCGGTGAAGCACAATGGCTCCAGCAACTGAGGTAGCCCTAAGTCATGTGGTAAATTGATACATTGCGCATTAGTTGCTGATGTGGTGTGTGACAGGAGTGCACAAATTACATATCATGTCTTGCTTGGAGACAGGCTGAGCTGTAGGGGCAGCTTTCTTGAGTGAAGGAATTTGGTACGTAAGCATTTTAATCGAGAGACTCCGCTCGTTTTGTCGTCAAGCATGTACATTCGTTTGTACGGATGTACAGGTTAGTCGACCAGGGCACTTGCGAAAGTCACATTCCTTTTGGTGAGAAGAAAGAGGTCAGTTTGGTACACGCCAGGTGTCAGGAGAAAAAACCCCATCTAAAAGATGGGTTCTATTCCATGGTATTAGAGACGGGATTCTCTAACCTGACTAATACAATAAAAAGATTGACATTCTGGGTCTGGGAGTGAATTCTTAGTCAGAGGGTAGAATTGTAAACTTACTAGTTTTCTTTGTCGGCAGATTTGGGTTTTTGTCACTATGAACTTGTTAATCATTTTGTTCTATTTTATATTCATCTCCTTTGGGTAATAAATAGTATGTTTTTTGTACTTACGTGATCTTAATAGCCTAATGACATGTTTGCAGACAGAGGGCATCCATTGGCTACAGTAAGGGTTTCCAATTTGTGTAGTTTTATTTTAAAAAAGGGTAGGGTTAGTTATATATATATATATATATATATATATATATATATATATTATATATATATATAGTATATATATATAAAAATATATATATATATATATATTTATTATATATATATATATATATATATATATATATATATATATATATATATATATCACCCTTAGTCTTTCTCTTTATCTATCTATCTATCTATCTATCTCTCAGTCACCCTATCTATCTATGGTCTATTTATCTATCAACATATCTATCCAAAATCGTGGAGTTTTGTAGTTTCAAACGCTCCAGACAAGGAGACCCTCTGTATATTTTTTTTTTCTAGTTCGAATAATTTTGTTATTTCCTGGAAGGAAATATATAAATTGCCACTACAATGATTATTTGATAAACGAAAAACGTGACAAAATGAAGAGGAATACATGATAACACAATAAATGTAGACAAAACCAAAACTATTCGAAGAATAATAAAAAAGTAGCTGTAGATTTTGAAACTCCATAACTCATGATTTGGAAAAAAAATAGTCGTACAGCAACGAATAAGACGAGGAACACCTCTGTTGGTGACGTCATAAAGTCGGTTTTCTATGATGAAATTCTTAGCCCTCGTCTGCTGTGGCTGGTTAACGTAACATGAGCGTTGCCACATAAATCTGTGCTTGTTAACAGAGTTCATTATGTCATATTCCTAAGACTTTAGGATAAAAATAGAAAAATAGAATACGTTTAATTGCCTGTTAAAACCACATTCTCTTTATCAAGAAGTTGCCTGTATATATAATTTTTTGCTAGACTATGCTGACGACGTCTTCCATAGATACCAAGCTATAAGAAATTTTATCTTTCAAAACATTATATTTCACGTAATTAATTCGCGTTTTCATCCCACACGAGCTATTTTAAATTTGAAAATGCTAACTTTTAATCTATACTTTTTGAAAATTAAAAATTTTATTGCTATATTTCAGTTAAAATCAATGTCAATGCTTCTTCATTTTTACCAGTTGGGTTCATCTACAAAAGTCCATCTAGTTTTCTATATAATGTTTTATTTCTGTTATGCTGCCTTGTTTTAGGACAAATACTTTTTATGTATGAATAATTATTTTGAAACAGAAAACAAATATAATAATACCGTCCCTATCCAAGAACTTCACTTGATTTAAAAATATATTTTCTGACAAGAAAGCAACATAGACAACTAATCCATGACGTCAGCAGCTAAAATAAAAAACCGTTCCTCGAAGGTAGAAATGCACAAACGACCAATCAAGAACGAAAACGATCCAGCCAATAAGGGGCCGAGTATTACGGTCAATGAGGGTGCTCCTCTGATTTATGGGCTGCTGTTTGAGAAACGTGTAAAGGAGCTTACTAAAGAAAATCGTGATATTAGCAAAATGCTTTAATTAATTAGGCTGATGTTAATAAAAAATAATGTATAGTTCTACTATCAATTTCTTCTGTAAATAATTAATTTGAATATTAATTAATTCATGAATAAGGTTTCATATTATATACAAATTGATGGCGATACCTTGCGCCCTAACTCTCTCTCTCTCATTCTATATATAGTGCATATATATATATATATATATATATATATATATATATATATATATATATATATAATATATATATATATATATATCACTTAGTCTCTCATCTACTATTTATCTATCTATCTACTTTCATTCACCCTATCTATCTATGGTCTATTTATCTATCTAAATATCTATCTAAAATAGCGAGTTTTGTAGTTTCAAACGCTCCAGACAAGGTCTTATGTTTGTGTACTTTTTTCTTGATCGAATATTTTTGGTCATTTCCTGGAAGGAAATAAATAAAATGCCACTATAATGATATTATTTGATAAACAAAATCGTGACAAAAGGAAGACGAATACATAAACAACACAATAAACGGGAAACTCCATAACTCGCGATTTTGGAAAATTGTCCAACAGCAACGCATAAGACGAGGAACAGCTCGGTTGGTGTCCTTGGTGACGTCATAAAGTCGGTTTTCTATGATTAAATACTTCGCATCGTCTGCTGTGTCTGGTTACGTAATATTAGAGTTGCCACATGACACCAAAGGAGAAATCTTTTTAATTCTATTTTATATTAATATGACTTCAGGATTAAAATAGAATAATAAAATAGGTTTAATTAGCTATAAAAACCACATTCTTTTCATCGACAAGTTGCCAGTATATATAATCTTATGCCAGACCACGGCTGCCGAAGTGTGGAAATGACGTCACTAATACGGCTTATCTTGTCCACATTGTGATTAGGTGCGGAGTGTGAAATGCACACATAAAAATTTCCATGGTTTTTACTTTAAAAGTATGCTACTTAAAATCTAATAATAGGTTATGAACATTTTTTACTATTCTATTTTATAAGTCTCCCATACAAATATCCATAAAAATAAATAATCAGTTTTATCCTTTTTAATTTGTGGATGCGTTTGGATGTTTATCAGATGCATAACGCTGACCATTGATTCATGTGCAAACCAAGACCTAGAATATAAGCTAGATCTTGACCGTACGAACTGGCTGGCTCCAGCTCCAACCAGCCACATTTACTTTTTCAAAATTATTTTCAATCTTGTCCTCAACAAAATCTACATTTATTCTTTTTCATAATACTAGAGAGTATTCTTAATTTGCTTGTTTTTATGGTATATTTTCTTGGAAATTCTGTGAAATATATGTATACATTCATACTGCCATTTTGTACCAAATTATTTTTCAGCGATGCACTTTACAGCAATACACATTGCAATTTTTGCATATGAAAGTGATTAATGTGCCTGTATAATCAGTTTGGTTATTCTACAACTACGGTGACATAAAAATTTAAAATGAACGGGGTTTAATGATTTCATAACTGTAATTCGTATAACGTAATACCTTAGCAAAAATCATAGGCCTATACTCTGTTTTTTTTCATTTGTCCATCCGCCTGTGGTGTTTTTGTATGGTAACACTGCGTCCCGGGCTTTAGAATAAGTTACGCTATTTGTAAGTTTTAGGTAAATAAAAGGATATCTGGGTGTACATTTGCAACTGAAAAGTGTTTTAATAATTTACTGTATGCGAATTACACCGTTAATATTCAAAATAGGATATTATTATAATCGTTGAATGTAAGCTGAATGTAACTATCTAAAGCCCGGGACGCAGTGTTACAATACAAAAACACCACAGGGCGGATGGACAGATGAAAAAAACAGAGATAGTTTACCAGTATAGATGATAGCACTCATGATTTCGTTCTCAGTTGATATTGCCCCAAATGAATGACTATGTGTATAACAACGATAAAAGTGAGAAATTGTATAATGCAGTGGTAATTAAAGCCTCATGTAAAATTAAATGGTTCAGTACATTAGCCAAGGTCCAGGATACGTTGCCAGTTTACTTTACTCTAAAAAATAAGACGTAGTTATAACACTGGTGCTTACTATTACATTGGCAGCTTCAATTCTTTATGAAAGTGATTGAAATTATGTAATTGCAATGATACAGTACATGAGATTATTATTTTTTTAAGTTCACTTGCGAGCATATAACCAACAGTGTTAGTTGGCCCAAGATATAGGTCTAGTCATTATATTTATGGTAATAATGCCGGATTGAACATCATTATAAATTTATCGTTATATCTTATTACGATGATGTGATTAAGATTCCTTATATATATAACCTTGTAGTAAAACAACTATGTTACTTTTTTCATCGTCAAATTAAATAAGTTTCATTCCAGTTTCTCATCAAATTAAAGGAGTACCGAATGTTGTTCAGAAGTTTTGCTTCTTTTGCCCTCTAATAAAAAAAACTAGAATAAAAATCTAACTAAAAGTTTAAACAATATGAGCTAAAAACGGAAAGGGTCAGTGTAGATAAAAAAAAGCTACTGGTTGGGAATTCATACAGCTAAGTTTTGAGCACTTACAAGATCACGATAAGCAACTTATACATTCCTCCGAGGTCGATAAAGTCGAATATATTGCATAAGTGGCAACTCTCTGAGACCGAGCATGGATTTCCTAAGTGTGGAAATCTGGCAGCCTTGTGCCAGACTGTACCAGACGATGCCTTCCATTGATACCAAACTATGAGCAAATATACCTTTCAAACCATTATATTTTTCGTAATTAATTCGCGATTTCATCCCACTTTACCTATGTAAAATTTAATATTGACTGCTTTTAATCAATACTTTAATCTTATTGTTATATTTCAGTTAAATCAATATAGATCCTTCTACATTTTTACCAATTGGGTTCATCTAGTTTTTTACATAATGTTTTACTCCTGTTATACTGCCTTGTTCTGTGACAGATACTTTATATGTCTGAAGAACTATTTTGAAATAGAAATTGAATATAATAATATCCTCCCTATCCAAAAACTTCACTTGATTTAAAGATATATTTTCTGACCAGAAAGCAACATATGACAACTACTACTAATAAGGGGCAGAGTATTTCGCTCAATGAGGGTGTTCCTCTGATTTATGGGCTGCTGTTAGAGAAACGTGCTCGAATTCAGTCACACAGCCGTTCAAATGTAGTAAATAGAGGTTATTAAAATGGTTTAACTAATTAGGCTGCTGTTACCTAAAATATAGATCCACTATCAGTTTGTGTTGTTAATAATTAACTTGAATATTAATTCAATAATAAGGTTTGTATTATAATAACAAAGACGTGTAGGATGAACATCGATGGCGACGCTCTTTCCCCCTATCTCTCTCTCTCTCTTATGCTACATTTACACACACACACGCATGTATATACGGATACGTATATATATATATATATATATATATATATATATATATATATATATATATATA
>NC_061106.1:21415439-21427939 GCF_015104395.2 Macrobrachium nipponense
TCTAAATAATGAAATTAAAATAAAAACGAAATATAAAAATTATATATATATATATATAAATAAAAGGCATTATTAAAATAGGAATAGTTAAAAAAGACACCTTGTCTCAACGACGTTCGGTTGCTGTATGGAAAACGCATCGAAAGTAAACAAGAAGAAGGGCCTGGTTTAAGCTATGTACAAGGGAACAGATGAGGAGTGGTTGTTCAAGGTTGGAACTAGTTTCTTTATAGCTAGAGATTCTAAAATTGGAAGGTATGTGCGTATGGACTTGATAACAATATCTTAAAATCATTATAGTTATACTATTTTTACAAAGTTTCCCATGATTTCTAATGTTAGATAGTTCTGGGTTGGACAGTTTACACCCTGTAAACGGAAACTCAATGCCCACATGTGCATCATATCTACCTTAAGCAAGCGGCGCGTGTTTCCAACGTAAGTCTGCCTATTGCATCGGCAGCAAGTATAAATGTAGACAACGCCGGATTGCATTAAAGGAGGTAATCTCTCTTTATGACGCAACATGTTACTGATAGTTCTAGGGCTCATTAAGATAAACTTAACATCAACAGCTGGAAAATGATTGATTAAAATTCTCCTTAAGTGAGGTAAAAAAGATGTGTCATGCATATAAGGAAATCGTATATAAAACTTGAGTTTCTGGGCCAAATGTATTGCTGCTGGAGGATGAAATGAAATTTCCAGAGTTTTCCTGACATATTTCATAAAGAGATTAGGAGGGTAACAAATTGATTTAAAATAATCATTCTAGCTAATTTTACAGAATTATTACAGGAGTAGTTGAATATAAACTTGCTCTCAATACTTAGTGGGCTGCCAAGGAGTAAGTGCGTGTCAGCATGAAGACAGTTCGAAGGAAGATTTTCTCCTGTAATGAAACCCCACGAAAAAGCACTACAGATTTCACTTACCCGCGTAGTTACTCCGTAACTGTTACAGAATAATGGTCCTAAATTTTAAAACTACGAAAGTTTGCAACTATGCTTCTCTCCAAAGAAAGACGAATAACGGCGAGTTATAGGTAGAATATTGTTACACTGAAAAAGTAATTCTTATGCAGCAATCACTTTCAACACTACGTAATCAGAAACAACTAACATCGACCGCTCGCCTCAAGTGTTTTTGTTTACTCTGTCTGATTGCGTCATCAATGACGGTTATGAACGGGTGCTGCTGACGAATAAATATAGTTGCCAGGTCTTACTAATGTAAAAATTAAACACACTAAATTCCGTTGTATATTGCTTTAGGGGTGTATACCTTGATAAGTGGTAGCTAATAATCATTAGAATTACTAGAGGTATAATGAGAGATAAACGTGATCTCCATACGCCCTATCCTTTGTCTTTATCACTAAAAAGGGTACTGGTTAGTCTCTTGTGTCATTCATTCACCCTAGCCCTTCTTCTATTGTAGCCAATATAATGAGCACTTGCTCTAAAAAAACAAAAAGTTAGTTTTCCATCAATAAACATTGTAAATTTCTCATAACAAATGATTTGGAATAAATCAGTTCTGATATAAAGACTTTAAAGGAGACGACTGGATTTTACGCCTTATATTTTGTAATAAACTAAAGTGTCTTTGGTTATTACTTCAGACTCCTTGGATAAGAAAAAACTCTTAAATCATTGAAAAGAATAAAAACTTTGCTACTCTTCTAGGAGGAAAAAAAAGGAATAATATGACTGTCCGAGATTATGTTATTCAGATATATTTGAAAACATTTAGAATATAAGACTCTGAGAGAAGAGAGACATGTCTTATGACGAAATACTTGTGATTAAATGAAATTTTCGAGTCGAGTTCTAATGTTGGCGACAAATGCAACTTTCCTTTTACTTAGATCAGTTTTTGTCCTGCTTTTTTTCGATATTCTGTGTGGATTCACCGTTATTTTTACTTTTTCATGTTATATGTGTAATAAATCTGAATTTCGTCAGAAATATTGAGCTGTTTATGAGTTATTCACTATTATAAAAGTTAAAATAGGGAATAAATTCTCATATGATTAACACATAGGGGAGATCATGTCAATTTTTCGTGTGGGATATGAGTATCTATTTCTTATTGTTATATTACGAGAGAGAGAGAGAGAGAGAGAGAGAGAGAGAGAGAGAGAGAGAGAGAGAGAGATGTGAAGTAATAACATTATTAAACTGATGAATGGGTGTTTTAAAAACTTACATTTCATTACATTACGTTCTTGTCAAGTCATTCCTTAATTTTTTATATATTGCATTCTTGAATCCATACTTACTATCAATCTCCTCAAACTTTTTAATTCTTTCATATAATCCAGTTTGTGCCATATTTTTCCGGATCTTTTTTATTGAAACTGATTTTTTTGAGTATGGAGACAAGAGAATAAAATATTTAATAGATATAGAGTTGTCCTTATCCTTACGAACATGTAAATTCAGGGTAATAATTTTGTAAAAGTCGAAATATATGAATTTGTGCTTTCAAGCATTATCATTAATAATAAAATCATTCGCATATCTACAGTTTTGCTTTAATACGCATGCTTCCACATAATGGAACTGCCACTGGATAGGATACGCACAACTGTACTGATGGGTAAGGAAACATACGTCTGCTTAGAACCACTGTAGAAAGATAACAATGTATAAATCAAGTAGAAAAACAACACTTATTGCAAATATGCACAACCTGGAAAAAATGATAAAATTTCTTGATATGAAACATACTATAGGCATAAAAAAAGTGGGGATTATAAGTTAGTCAGCTTGATATTTTTCTTTATTTGAATGTCTGATGCCATAATACTGGAAATATTTGACAAAAAACAAATAATTCTCTTTGTATTGCATCTTGAAGAGTTAGTCTTCACTGGAAATTGTTAAGTAAGTCTGACCAGGCATCAGGTGTCTGGAATAGATAAGAAATAAACAATTGTTGTTCCTGTGATTTTTAGTAAATTATTATACAACGTCACATGCAGAAATGGAGAATTTCTGTTACCATAAATGTGTGCTAATGTGTATGTATATATATGTATAAACACACACACACACACATACACACACACACACACACACACATATATATATATATATATATATATATATATATATATATATATATATATAGACATATATATATATATATATATATATATATATATATATATATATATATATATATATATATATATATATATATATATATATAGACATATATATATATATATATATATATATATATATATATATATATATATATATATATATAGACATATATATATATATATATATATATATATATATATATATATATATATATAATAAAACAAAAATATTTTGTTGCTGAAGCACCCAAACTCATGTACATACCTGTTACTGTAGGCACCTGAGACAATGAAAGGTTTCACTAATGAGCATGGTATTCAGGTCCCTGAACAACAGGAAATGACTACTTACGGTACTAATCATTTAGGATATGGGCTATAATCACTTTCATTGGACAAATGTGTCACTGTAAAATTATGAATGTGTCCATCAAAATTTCCAAAACTGTTTTTACCTGTGATTCCTTGCCATATTCCTGACAATGTCTAGTCAGCCAGAAAAAAAACCGGTTTCATAATTGCATCATAACTGACTAAAGAAGTTCAGTATTAATATAATAGTCATAAACTCTCAAACTTTTCCGACACACGCATTAGGGAAGTCACTGCACTATCCATGAACACCACATTTTTGTATCACTGATGGAAACACGACTCTGCCATGCAAATTTCTGAGAAAACTGCAGCATTGTTCCATGTAACCTTGTAATAGGGCTTCCACTTAAATTTCCATGAATACCTTGTTTTATGTCACCAACGGAACCGTGACTAGCATGTTCATCTTTGATATATGGTCACAAACGTTCTTACATTTCATACCCTTAAATCCCATGAGCATCCCATTTATATCACTGAGGAAATCATGTACTTACCAATGCCAGGTAAACCACAGGAGGATGGTGCAACATCCTTCACCTCTCACTTCTACATGCGTACTGACTCCAAATAGACCCAAAATGCCTCGTCAAATTTTAGAGTGGCTTTACAGCGAGAAATTTGCAAATATTGTGGCATGACTCCAACAAGACCCTGGGTTTCCTTTCAAAACATATATGATAACGGAGACGACAAGTATCTCGTTATTCTTTTGGTAGCGATAGGCCATAGCGGCAAGCAACCGGTGTTGGCAACACATTTTCTCTCTCTCTCTCTCCTGATAGCCAACAGCTCTTTTTCCCTCTCTCTCTCTCTCTCTCTCTCTCTCTCTCTCTCTCTCTCTCTCTCGTTATACCTCCCCTCCATTTCATTAGGTCATCAAATCAGAGTCGTGAATTACAAAAATATGCATTTATTTAAAAACAAGGTTTTAACTGAATAACTCAGATTCTTAACAGAATGATTAACTGAATAACTCAGATTCTTAACAGAATGATTAACTGAATAACTCAGATAACCATTGGTAATAAATCCAACACCAACATTAGTTTAGTCAACACAATAATTAGTCAACACCATTTCTCCAAATGAATTATCCCACTCTTCTCCAATTATAGTTCTCTCTACTAGAATCGCCCGTTAAAAGAACAGGAGAACAAACTGATAAGCATGCACAATTGTAAATAAAAAGTCAAAAGATTAAATGAAACAGAACATCTTTACAAAATATCAAAAATACAGTCAAGCCACACCTTTGGCCAAAGCACAGTAATTCTTACCCATTTCAGCTAGTTTCCCTTCACTAAACAAAAGTACTGTTCGCAGAGGCCATCCTGGCCCTGCCTTCTCTCCCCGTAACAGACTCTATGGGTCTGGCTAATTACATGCCATTATGAACGGACATAGCTCGTACGAACGCACGAATTCGCACACACACTGATCACACCCAGAAACCACTCATAACCAGTTTCAAAGGCACCTTTGACAAACGCCCATAACGACAGACGAGCGTTGATCTGCTTAGGTAAGGCTCTTAATATCACACCACCTCAAGACCTATCAGCATTTTCTAGGCTGAGATGTTCTCTGTCTCTATGGGAAGCTAAAAACGATGATTCTCAATTTCTGAGGAATGTCAAAACACGTGACATATAACGATGTCTCATACATATCGTATCATATTATATTATTAGTCATATCATAGCAAATTTCCCCTCTTTATTTTACATATATCTAAAAAGATTGAGACCTCAAGAAACATATAATTAATTAATTAATCGCTATACATAGTAAAATCGAGAAAACAAGTAAAAATTCGCTGAAGAATCGAGTGTTTAATAAGGGAGCCCATAGCTTGATATTATAAGACTCTAGTATCTGAAGGTTTTGTTGGTTCTATGCTTGAGTCCTAAAATATCAAACTACCGGTTCCCTCATTTAGGGGGGAGGGGCGCTGTGGAGTTGATGTACTCATTCCACTGAAATCACTTGAATTACGAAATACATAATGTAAAAACTTATCTGCAATATGGAACTCGTTTCATTGTTGTCTTAAGTGATTAGCTTCATTACCAATAATATGGTACGTAAATTCTGGACAATTATAGGAATTACGAATTGATAATTATATACTTTGCGATATGCGCCAATTACAAATGCATTAGCTTTGAATTGAAGTAGTGATTTATATCTTAATTACTGAAAACTAATATCCTCATGACTCGCTCTTTTGATTCAGTAGTAATTACGTTTGAACTGTGGACCTTTGCTATTTTTCTTTAATGAACAAATAATGAAGCTTTTAAAGTGACGATAGGCTAATATAATTGCATCGATGCTGAGTGTCTATAGAGGCATTACACTAGATGACAATAAAAAAAAACTTGGAGCTCGTTAACGTTTAATAATTGCTGAAATATTTACCGTGAATTCTCCTTCTCGTAATATATGCCTAATTTTTACAGGATTGCTTATAGTTATTACCAACATCAACATCCGCTTTATAATTGTCAGTAAAACTGAAGTCAATGAACTATGAAAAGGCTTGAAGAGATGTTCGTGATAAAAACCTGTTGCCCAGGGCATAATAAATGGTCGAATCTCAGTTGTTCCAAGTATGTTATGTGTATCGATGACAGATAACTTTTTAATCAACAGGTTTCTAATTGACAGTGTTTAATAAGCCTTCAGATATATCCTAGATTATACGTATAAGTTATACAGGAATAAGCATCGAATATGAACACACACACATCCGATACTTATTTCTATGACTTTAATAATTTAGGATATGTCTGGATGCTTATTCCACACTGTCTAATATAGCCTTTAAGGCTTAATAAGAACCTAACATTAGCATGTTAAACCTTTGTTATAATCTATTCGGCGCGTAAGAAGTTGTGTAACGGGAAAGAAATGAAATCGGAAAACTAGGCAAAATGCTAGTCTTTTTTGGAAAAACTGTTTAATCCTACGCCTAGAAGCTAACAACCAGATTTCGATTTCCTGTCGAACTCATTGTTTTGATTTCTTTACGCTTGTTGAATGATTTTAGCAAATGTTATAAGGCTTATTTAATATGTATGATCCTTCCTTTAGTAATTGCCGGTTACAGGATATATTAAATACACCTGTTCAAGTTTCACAAGGTTATATGAATGTAAGGTACATTGATTAATTTTCTCCCCTTTGCGTTAGATTTCGCTTTAAGTATCTATGATAGGACGATATAGTAGATTTGACATGGTTAAAAAATGAACGGAATTAAAATGGCAAATACTTAAAAGAGCAACTTTAGCAGGTACAACAATAAGGGAGCACGTTAAACGCAATTGATATTGATATTTCTAGAACTTTATATGAGTCATTTTTAGTAAAAATGAAATTGGATTAGGGTCTTACCGTCTACTCCTCTCGGTTCCTGCACAGTTTCCGCGTCCCACCTGATGAGCCCCACAATGGTAACTTAATGATTGTTTTACGGCAATAAAACAACTGGTTTCTCCGACGCAAGAGTTTCATCTATATGGTAATTCTTAAAACCTTACCCTAGAGAGAACTAACGAAGTCTGGCATGGTAAAAAGCAAGGAATTTGACAAGACTTCTGAATGTCCATGTATATAAAATTTGTGCAACCTTTTGTTTCGTATGGAAAAGGTTATATAAATTATGCATGGGAAGAGTAAAAAAAAACCGTCTATCGTAAATGTGCCCATATCTCATTAACTGTATATGTTTTTTAATATATAAAAATAATTTTCACAAATGTACAGACTCGTGCATACAAATAAAAACTAAAAACTTTCTATTTAAAGAAAAAGCGTTTCCTATAATGAAGTGGCTGGTGCTGGTAGGTATGGTAATGAGGATGGAGACAGAGGCACAGAATTTTGGCTTGAACAGCAGCACAAAGAAGAGCGAGATCATGGTTGTGAGTAGGGATGACGGTTGGGTGCACATGGAGGATATGACAATCAGAGGACAGGAACTCAAGCAATTTGAGAAATTTGTATACTTGGGAAGTGTGGTAACAGCAAACGGGAGGCAAATTGAAGATATACAAAGAAGGAAACTAGGAGCAGCAAGAGCTTTTGAGGTTCCGAGAAAAAACGCTGTGGTCAGGCATGAAATCAGCTTGAAAACTAAGATGAGAATATTTAATGCAGTAGTACTAACCAGTTCTAATGTATGGTTTGTCCACCTGGGCACTGACCAGACAGGATGAATCTGCTGAGGAGATTACTGGCATTAAATGGGACGATTATGTTAGGAATGAAGACATCAGGTTGAGATGGAGGCAAAGGCCGGTCATTATCAGGCTGAAGAAGGGGGAAGACTGAAATGGTTTGGGACATGTTGAGAGGATGTATGGGAATAGAGACCCCAGGAGAGCACTGAGAGCAGTACAAATAGGAAGAAAGACCGCTGGGTAGACCAAGAACTAGGTGGATAGACATAATTGTCAGAGATCTTGAGGATGAAATCCAGAACCTAGATGGAGAGGAACTGTATCAGCCTTATGCCACTGGCCAGTGGCGGGAAGATAAAGTAAAGTAAAGTAAGTATAATGAAGTCCGATTTTGAAACGGTAACAGCAAGACACTGTATGAAAAGATAAAGCAAAGGTGAAAAAAAGATAAACAATGCAATAATTTTACCATCGCTATTCCCTTTCCCTTTTAATACCATTCACACAGAACGTCGTTATAAGGAAGAAGTTGCTTTCCATACATATTTTCTCCTCTCATAAAAATATTTATGTTTTTCTGTACTTACTTCGATGTGTGGGCTTTTGCTTTTGCGCACTCTCATGAATTTTTCATTGAGGCATTTTAAATTTATAAAGCCGGATGGAATTAAAGCAGAAGCAGAGCGAATGCACTGTGGTTGTTTCATGTCAAAAACCTCAACTCCTTTTGGAATGTCGGTACACACTGTCAAAAACACTCTGCAAATACCTTCAAAATGTTTCGTCCATTTTTTTTAAATGGAGTTTTCCTCTTGCCTCAGAAAACCTTTGAGTGCTTATAGAAAATTTCTTTCTGTTGTATATTTCGGAGAGATAATTCTTTGCTAATGAATATAATTACTCTGGAAAGCATTTCTTCCAAAATGTATTTTGTGTAATTGCATCATGAAGTTTTGGGAGTGCGTTAATATGGGTGATAAAAAAAATACCAACGCAAATGAAACAGTAAGCATGAAAAGTCTGAAAAAAGGAGTCCTCTACATGAAGGATTCTGTTCATATAAACAATTCACCAAAACCCAAGCATAGGTGAATAATTACCATATCCGTTTAAACAACGCATCAGAAACTGGAAGAATAAAAAAAATCTGATATGTGCCCATGCAGGAAGGTTCCACCTTATATAAAAATCATAGAAAGAGACCCTTAAAATAAATTTTAAAATATATATAAAAAACAGGAAGAAGTAGAATTCATTATCTAGGTTATATAGCTAGAATGGATTCCTTGTGGGAAAGAGTCCTAGTTTCAAACCTGGTTCCAGAACCTATTAGTCGTCATGTCACCTCCATAGCACTCACATTTCTCTTTCACCAATTTTCATGGTTCCTTGTTATTACGGCAGTTTCTATTTCTACTTCATCACATCGGTTTCCTATCAATTTTGCGTTCTCTAACGCCCTCTTGCCTCTTTCTTCAAAAGAACACTGAATTTTGTTCATTTGCTGGATCTGACCTGATTTCCCTGGACCGAATGAGAAATGCATTGTACCTGTGCGAGACGAGCATAAATAATCATGATTAAAGACAGGAATAATTGCTTGCTTATTCAGACATAATTTTTCTTTAGAAAAATCATTTAGTAGTATAAACTCCTTTTAACAATCACAATAACAACAACAACAACAAATAATAATAATAATAATAATAATAATAATAATAATAATAATAATAATAATAATAATAATAATAATAATAATAATAATATATGGAATATTATATTTTAATATATATCAAAATATTGTATCTTAATTATACCCGGAGACTACAATGGGATTGTAGATGGTGATCTCCGCTAAAAAGAAATCGTTGATAACAGTATTTTCTAATTATTACTGTACCTTCTCTAATGTCGATATACTTCGGTTAACTCCCTGGCCATCATCTGGACGAGAAATATCAAGATCTGAAAAAAGAAAGGATATGGGTTATGGCAGTGGAAATCATACCTGTAATAATGGGGACACTATGCACGATCCCAAGATCCTTGAAACGGAACTTGAAAAAACTAGATGCTAGAGTAGCTCCAGGACTCATGCAGAAGAGTGTGCTACTAGAAACAGCGCACTTAATAAGAAAAGTGATGGTCCCCTAAAGAGGAAGGATGAAGTCCGGAACTCCACACTGCGAAAACGACCCACCCGAATAGGATGACTGTGATATGATAATAATAATAATAATAATAATAATAAAATCATAAATAATAATATAACACCAGCTACCTCGCAGTAATAAGTGGTACGAGCACCAACCTGAAGGAGTGATAGAAATCGATCAGGCAAAGATCCTCTGGGAACTATGGTATCAGAACAGATAGGGTGAATACGTGCAAATAAGACCAGACGTGACGTTGTTGATTGACAAAATTCAAGAAAAAAGTATCACTCATTGATGTCGCAATACCATGGGGCACCAGAGTTGAGGAGAAAGAAAGAAAAAGGATGGATAAGTATCAAGACCTGAAAATAGAAATAAGAAGAATATGGGATATGCCAGTGGAAATTGTATCCATAATCATAGGAGCACTAGGCACGATCCCAAGATCCCTGAAAAGGAATCTGGAAAAACTAGAGGCTGAAGTAGCTCCAGGACTCATGCAGAAAGAGTGTGATCCTAGAAACGGCACACATAGTAAAAAAAGTGATGGACTCCTAAGGAGGCAGGATGCAACCCGAACCCGACACTATAAATACCACCCAGTCGAATGGAAGACTATGATAGAAAAAAAAAATAATAATATAAACATCATACAGACGAATGAAGAGATTATTTAAACGACCTGCATTGTTTAGTTTTGAAACTTTCACCCGCCACCTCCCCCCGCTCTCCATGGTTAATGCCGATTTGTCTCTCGCAAAAGAATATAAATGGAAAAGTTGAGAACTTTTCACACGTATACTAAGCGGATTTGCCTGACTGCCTTGTTGTTGTTAATGAATAAATCAGGCATTTTATTTACAAACTAAAAGAAAAATAAACTAGCAGATTTTTAATCGAGGAAGTCGTCAAAATTCCCTTCTTATAAGAATTCAGATTTTGAGTAGCACGACAGCTGAAACCCTCGCCTAAGAAGATTCGGAAATCTAAGCTGGAATTGATGTGCCTGGATCTGATTTGCTTACGTTTGGCCCTGAGTATAAGTGAAATCTTCCACTAGGAAGGAATTCGTTTCCGGCAAGAGAGATTTAATGAAGAAAAATAAAATGATATAACGGTACCAGAGGTAAGTAAAATATGTAAAATTCTAGTTGGAGATGTGCTGTTAGTTTTAAATTTAAAAATGTTTGCCTGACAATTCTTTTTATGAAATACAAGAAGTCCACTTTATAAAACAACAAAAATGACCAGTGTCATCAACTGCTTTCGTCTTTTATGACGAAAAATTTTATATTCCAAATGGTAGCTTTGTTCGTACTAAATAAAAGAAGTCATGCTTTTTTAGAACACTGATCGAATAAGAAAAACGATTCGTACGTTCAAAAACTTAAATATCCTCCTGTATTGCAAACATGACAGCTTGGGACACAAGGCTCTTAATTGGTTATTATATCATTTCAAGTTACTTATTTATGTCTAAATATCAACTAAAGCCTCAAGAATAGAAAAAAATTCTACAGATTGAATTTCAGTTTTCTTATGAAATATTTATTGATCAGTTTACACTGAATTGAGCACTATCCTTTTTTCTATTGCCTACAGGTACCTGAAATGAAAAGTCAGTGATTGGTAGTGATTTGTATACAAACTGTGACTTAGATTTCATATTCGGATTCGAAAACTACCTCTGTTTCTCATTCAGACACGGATTCTTCCATTAGGGGTAAATAATAATACATTTCACTCTGGTACTGACGTGCCATGAATCATGAAACTTGTCGGTAGAATTTATTTATCATCTCAATGTCTAATTTCTTTTTCTTTTTGTCTGTTTTTTAAACGTAATTTTTGAAAATCAAAAACAAATATTATAATGGACAATTTTCAGACGATTAAATTATATAAATTCATCGAACGAATTGTGCTTAGGTCACCATGAATTCCAGGTCCTCCCACCATCCCTTCTCCTTTGTTTGTGTATGAGTGTGAGTGAATGTATTTTGAACGTGCTTGTTGTTTAGAAATACAACCGTGATTAGATAATATATACATATATACATACATACATACATATATATATATATATATAATATATATATATATTATATATATATATATATATATATATATGTGTGTGTGTGTGTGTGTGTGTGTGTGTGTGTGTGTGTGTGAAAAGGTACTCGAATTTCCTATTGGATTACGCTTATTTAAAAAAAGATTGAAGAATCCACCATTATTAAAAAAGAAGCCCACAAAATCACTGTGCAACTTGTTTACTTCTAAGTATTTACATTTACTTTTACCCCACACTCGAGTAAAATTAAATGTAAATACTTAGAAGTAAACAAGTTACACAGTGATTTTGTGGGTTTCTTTTTCAATCTTCAGAAGAAAACTGAAAGAAGTTTTTGTTTGGTTTAATCTACAACTAATTAATTAGGATCTTACATTCTAAAAAAAGTCTTCCCTGTAACGATCATAATTCTCTCTCTCTCTCTCTCTTTATTGAATGCACAATCACGTATTCTTTGCAAACACGATGAAAAGTTCAACATTATGGCTACACAGATCACATCCGCTTATGGTGTCGATAGTGATCTACCATAACCAATACTGTGGTGTCGATAGTGGTCTACCATCACCAATACTGTGAGAGAGAGAGAG
>NC_061106.1:21432939-21444739 GCF_015104395.2 Macrobrachium nipponense
ATATATATATATATATATATACATATATACCATATATATATATATATATTATATATATATATGTATATATGTATATATATATATATAAATATATATATATATATATATATATATATATATATATATATATATAGTATATAAGATATATATAAGTATATATATATATATATATATATATATTTATATATATATATATATATATATATACTATCTATATATATATATATATATATATATATATATATATATATATATATATATATATATATATAGATATATATATATATATAAATATTATATATACACAGACACACACACATATATATAATATATATATATATATATATATATATATATATATATATATATATAATATATATATATATATATATATATATATATATATATATATATATATAGCCGCGTGGCTTGGATGTCAGTGCGCCTGCGTTAGCAGTCAGTAGCTAGAGGTTTTGGGATAGAATCGATTAACCTATTGATGGTATTTATAATTAAATTGATTTATACAGTAAGGTGTGAGCTGTCATAATTTATTGGTAATAATTTGTTAGTAAAAGAATTTCGGGAATGATATAATTCCCACGAATAAATTTAAACAAGGATTCCAGGGTTGGAAGCAACGTCATGTCTCCTCTTCATTATTAACTGTCAGATGGAACAGCCTGGAAGCATGGTTTTTTCGTCCCTCCATTGACCTTTGCTCCCTGTATATATTGCTTTCTGAGATTTCTACGGTAGGTCACTTGGCCAGTTCTGATTTATTCCGCACGTTTTTTGAAGATATTACTAAATGTAGTTGATTTACTGTTATCCTCTATATATATTTAGAATCTTATTATTTCACTTGAATGTCGTTATTTTCCTGACATTATCAAGGAAGTGAGTAACTTTGAGAAGCTATGAAGTTTTTTTGGAGACTTGTAGTTTTGAAGGTTATTTGGTTTTATTGTTTTCCAATCTGTTAAGAGCCAAAGATGTGGGAATTGTATAATTCATTTATTAACGTATAAGTAAGGTTGCTCTTGGCTATTGTCAAAATTTTAATTTGATTCTCATTGCCCCATCTACATTTTTGTGAAAAGTGGAATGTTCTTTTAATGAAGTCTGAAATAAGAACGTTAAGGTCTCTTTGGGAGATAAATGTTCCGTATTAAGGTTTTGTATCTATTATTGTAAGGGCTTTGAGTAAGTAACTCCTTAGCATATTAAAAATAAGTTTTGCGTGAGCACGAAACAGAAGGCAAACCAACACACAGCATTACACACACAGCCTCTCTCTCTCTCTCTCTCTCGGCAATCCCTCTCTCTCTCTCTCTCTCTAGCACCGACACCTCTCTCTCTCTCCACCTCTTTCTCTCCATTCTAACAGGTAATGAAAATGAGAGAGTTGCGTCATAACATTAACGTTTATTAACAACGAATAAATAATGGATAATCAAGTCTTACAGACTAACTCAAAAAACCCCGAATAGTACAATGTCTGATAGTAATCATTAGTCACCAAAAAAGTCTACACCCATCTGGGAACTCTTTGTCTCTCCATTCCAGAATCGTCTGTTTCAAAGATACAGAACACATCCCGGTAAGTACACATAAGTTTAGCAACAAAATCTAAAGATCAGATATTCTTAAAAATGTCAAACAGACAACAAGCTAGTCTTCGGCTAAAACACTTCAACACTCACCCAAGCAGCCCGAACACTTAAACACAGTTAATAAAAACTCGTCGAACGCCACAGCATCTTGCCTGTGTCTCCAAGATCCTCTGCCAAAATCCTCCCATAGGCTTGTGTATGACACTCTTTTAACGAAAGAGGCGTACACGCCCACATACGAACACACAGTTCGTTAGCGCCTCACGGTTCTAGCTGCATCCAGTTTCACAAAGGCACTTTGAGAAGAGTTAATAAACTCAGTACATTGACTTGTCGAACTAAGCATTTTTATCTCACGCCATCCCCAGAATACTCATTCATCAGCTACTCTCAGGTCGTTGCTTCTCACTGTTCTCCACATTCCATAGGTCACTGAGAACACATGGACAATATATTATCAATCAAAAACCCTAGGCCTTACATAGCTCGGCCACCTAATGCTAGCCCCTGCCTAGCAAAATTGCTTATAATACAAAACACTGGCCGGCTTAAAATAAAATACAAGTAAAAACTGCACGTCTCTGGCATTATGAAAAAATAAAGTCTTATCACGCTTTAATCTCCCAATAACACTAGAATTTTTCTCTCATTTTTTCTGCATTTCTTGAATATCCCTCTTTGCTTGTCTGCAAGTAGCTGAACAGACAGCAACAGGCTATAGCAGGCTGTAGGAAGACGGAATGCCTCCCTCATTGTAGAAGACTTCTCACGGCTTCTGCAGATCCCCAAAAGACACGCTGTAGAATTCTCGCGATCACCCACGTGGAAACTCTTGTAATCACCATCATGGAAATTCTTGTAATCACCCTGGGGTAAAATAACAGCAACCTCTCTGCACACGGCTGGTGGACGTCTTGCTGGCGCCGGGAAATGACTTTTTGGTGTGAGTTAGTATTGTCAGTCAAGTCTTTGGTCAATCCAAGAAAATTAACTCAGACATGCTACTTCTATCAAACAATGATCTCAAAAAAGTCAGAAATACTAACTGAACGTCTCCCAATTAACTCTCTTTAATATGACTACCAATAAATCATAAGTCATTATCACAACTCTCAAAGAAAAAAAACATCAAGTTCTCCAAACTCACACATCAGCACACACACAACTCAGAAATCACAGCAACTCCACGGACTTCTGTACTCACATTTCAAACTCGAATGTGCTCACAAGAAAAAAAAAAGAAAAAATCGTAATGAGCCCAAGGAAAAAAAAAGAATCACGTAACACACCCAGACCCAAAAAATGTTCTCTCAAGCTCTGATATCTGAACAACCCCACAAAATCAGCAAAAATCTTCAACTTTTAACAGCAAAAACCCCTTTACTGCTCATACAATTAATTACAAACTCCCATTTACGTAAACAGCAACCCCAGAAAAATTACATCTCCTGATAAAATGCTATTTAAGCTCAATCCCCAAATTATACCTCTCATAGGGAGGAAGAAAAATAACAAAAAGATAACCACAAGTGCGTTTCCCCAATCACAAAATACATAATGCATGTATAATATGCATAACACCCCGCTTTTTCCCCAAGAAATGCTCCCATGTAAGTTATGGAATTTGCCAGAAAGCAAAAAACTCTTACCCATTGTCGCTTTCGTGAAATGCTATTGTCAACATTTCCAGATATTGTAAAAATTCTGATCTATCATCATCAGAGGAAAAGAAACAGCACAGCGCTCATCACATCGCTTGTCAGCAGAAAAAATCGCCTGCGAACGTATGCTCAGACAGTAGCATAAAAATTGTCTAGTCAGACACACAAGTTTGGAAACTCATGATTCTCTAGAAAAAAGGTCTAACAGACACATTTCACAGAATTAACTCCAGGATATGACTAATGTGTTCAAAGATTTGTCTCGAAGACTTATTCTCTCACCATGACTCTGCCCCAAATCATATGCCTCCAAGAATAACACACTTGTGAACATAAAAAATGCACACACCTCCATAGGACTACAATGCAGTAATGTCACTCGCCTCTAAATAGTCACGAAATCAAAGAGAAAGAACCACAGAAATCTCCTCTTGGCTCGAAAAAACTCCGACCACAAAAAAAGGGGTCACCAAAGCCAAAATTAATTCCAACTCATAAATAATTATGAGACACCATATTAATAATAACACACTCCGGATATAAAAATATTTTCCTCCATTTGGTTAATAACCACTCCCCTTATATTCTCTCTTATTTCTCCAATAGCTACATGTTAATAAAACAACAACTCCACTCCAGGAATAGAGAATAATCACCTCTATTTCGGCAAATACAAAATATTTACCTCTATTTCCCCAATAACTTCATGTGGAACAAAACAAGGCTCCAAAAAAATATATCTCCAAAAAATGTGCACTCAAGGCATCTAACTCCACACACTCACAAATATTTGCCCCATAATCTCCAATATGTGTCCTCCATTTGCACAAAGAGATGGCTGCAAAATAATTGAACTAAACATAGCTCACATCACATTGGCAAATATCAAAAATGGCCAAAAATATACTCCAATCAAATATATTATATCTCAAATTATAACTCCAAAATAATATATACCTCCACTTATAACTCCAATATATCTCAATTATAACTCCAATGTTCCAGAGAATAACTCAATGTTATAGTCAAAAACTATAAAAACTCTCTCCGTTTAGCATAACTGCTAAAAAAGGGCAAAAACTCGGCAAATAAACTGTCTAGAAAATTCCTAGAAAAAATCACTAATGTGCCACAACTCATTATAACCAGAACTCCAAATTCACAGTGTCTTAGCCAAAGACTTCTCCATATGCACTACGACATAAGCCACTAGAAAACTTCAACCCAAGTTTCCTATCTCTCACAGAGTTGTCCACAAATACGACAAAGGTATTGTGCAAGAAAACTCACAATTTCTGGAACCAAACAAATATCCAGATAAAAATGTAGTGCCATTACGTATGCATTCAAAACGTGCAAAAAATTCTCCCATAAATTTCTCTACAGCATCAAATAGTTGAAACTCAAACACGTTCCCGAACAATGACTCTAAGTCACGAACTGAGATATTGAAAATATTCACACCAACTGGAGAGAAAAAATAAATTCAATTCACCCATGGTAAAGACTTGTGTCAGCGATGGTAATTTCCAAAAAAGGAGAAAAGAAAAAATCAACGGCACTGTTCACTATCTCCCGTAACTCCACTAGATGTCAAGCAATTATCTGCTGAACTCATAAAAAAAGGAAAACAAAAAAAAATAATGTGTTGTTAGTTCTTCCCATATTCAACAAAGATTTTACCACCCTTGATAGCATTAAAACGCCCACGTATTAGTATAAAAAAAATATCAGATCAGAAATATCATTATCACAAAATCACCAAAAAAAATTGCTATCATCAAAATCATCAGTATCAGTACAAAAAAAAAAAAATATCACCAATGTTAATGCTTGTCCATTCTCCAAATATTCAGCACAAAATTCAGCAAAAGTTCAGCAAGACTCACCACAATTCACCAAGATTCAGCCAGATTCATCAAGATTCAGCAAAACTCATCCCCGTGAATCACTGAAATATTCTCCAAAGTTACAAAAACTCAACAAATAATTAAGACAAGATCTCTCTCGTTTAATTCATCGTAATAATTCTCCGTGAATAATTATCTGTAATAATTATCAACTAATCTCCCATGAAATATCTCAATCTCTCGTAAAACAATTCTCCCTGTAATGATAATTATACTTAAGCAACCCTCCTGTAACACATCTCAAGTATAATAATTATTAATAATAATAATAATAATAACTCTCCATAGCAACAATTCTCTTGCAAAGATCTCAGTAAGGGTGAAATTCAAAATAGCTTACAACAGTATTGCTGAACCTCATGACATACAATTTCTCCAGCATACACCATTTCACGGCACCGGGCAACACCATTCGGCACTTCAAAGTAATTTCTCCAACACAATAAAAAAAAATAATCTGTGTATCCCCCTTATATTTGTGTCTTTCAAGGCACAAAGAAAACATATAACACATCCCGTGCATGTTAACTACTTTTCCCCGCATTCACGGAAAAGAAAAATCTCTTTTATTTCCTTTTCTCTCCCTCCAAGAAAGAAAAAAATATCTCTTTTATAAAAAAAAAGACTCTACGGGCATTTCACTTCATCAACTAATCAATCAGCTGATATCTTAGCATCCATGGTTAAGGCAAATCCATACCCAACACAAAGAAAAAAAAAGGAAAAGGGGGAGTTCACCCACACTGAGAAAAAAAAAGTCTCTCCCCCCCGATGAGCATTGACACTCCCCCGAGGCAGACCAGTAGTACCCCCATCTCCCCTTAAACAGTGTCTGAGGACCCCCTCCCAAGGTATACACTAGTACCCATCTCGCAATGCCCTCCCTCGAGGTATGCAGTACCCACAATGCAACGCGCCTCTCTGCGCGATAAGCAGAAGTGTTGAGCCCGTAAAATTGTGGCCGCTCTTGTCTCCAAGCCAAATATGCTTATCTAAGCACAGTTCACATGCAAAAAAACACATCTCTATACACTCTTATGTGTTTAAAACAAAGACGAATACGGCTATTATAAACACGTGCAAATAAAGAAAACACGTCACTATGGGGCAAAGACAAGGAAAAATTTTTGACCTCTTGAACCAATCCCATAACCCTGAAATATTTCAAACCAAAAACCCTCTCCCTTTGATAAACAATAGTTTTTAACACTCACCACTCCATAATGGGAATCAACCAAAAAGAACTCGAAATTCTCGTAAAACATGTAAATCTCGTCGGCACAATACAAACGCGATCGGGTGAGAAGGCACCCTGGCAACCCTCACTTACAAACCAAACTGAGTTGCTCTCACGACTCACGCCCTGAAGAATCTCGGTACGAGCAAATTTGATGACCCTAATAGAATTTCTTTCCTCATCCCCCCATCCCACGGACGGATATTTCTCTACCCCTTTTCACTTAGCAACCGAGATCTAACAATTTAACAATTTTCCACAATCCCACAAAGGCTTTGTCGTTCGAAAACTATCGCTAAGCCATAACCCCTAACTGGTCACCCATATCACTACATTGGCGTTCCTAGGCATAGAAAAAGAAAAGAAAACTTTTATACCCCTTTTCTCACCGCCTGCCACCACTGTAATGGGAGGATTCCCCCCCCCCCCCCCCCCCCCCCCCATTATTCATTAGGTAAGCATGAGCACGAAACAGAAGGCAAACCAACACACAGCATTACACACAGCCTCTCTCTCTCTCTCTCTCTCTCGGCAATCCCTCTCTCTCTCTCTCTAGCACTGACACCTCTCCCTCTCTCCACCTCTTTCTCTCCATTCTAACAGGTAATGAAAATGAGAGAGTTGCGTCATAACATTAACGTTTATTAACAACGAATAAATAATGGATAATCAAGTCTTACTGACTAACTCAAAAACCCCTAATAGTACAATGTCTGATAGTAATCATTAGTCACCAAAAAAAGTCTACACCCATCTGGGAACTCTTTGTCTCTCCATTCCAGAATCGTCTGTTTCAAAGATACAGAACACATCCCGGTAAGTACACATAAGTTTAGCAACAAAATCTAAAGATCAGATATTCTTAAAAATGTCAAACAGACAACAAGCCAGTCTTCGGCTAAAACACTTCAACACTCACCCAAGCAGCCCGAACACTTAAACACAGTTAATAAAAAACTCCCCGGCGAACGCCACAGCATCTTGCCTGTGTCTCCAAGATCCTCTGTCAAAATCCTCCCATAGGCTTGTGTATGGCACTCTTTTAACAGAAAGAGGCATACACGCACATACGAACACACAGTTCGTTAGCGCCTCACGGTTCTAGCTGCATCCAGTTTCACAAAGGCACTTTGAGAGAGTTAATAAACTCAGTACATTGACGTTGTCGAACTAAGCATTTTTATCTACGCCATCCCCAGAATACTCATTCATCAGCTACTCTCAGGTCGTTGCTTCTCACTGTTCTCCACATTCCATAGGTCACTGAGAACACACAGATAATATATTATCAATCAAAAACCCTAGGCCTTACACACACACACACACACACATATATATATATATATATAATATATATATATGTTTATATATTATATATATATATATATATATATACATATATATTTTATATATATACTATAGTATATCTATATATATATATATATATATATATATATATATATATATATATGTATATATATTATATATATATATATATATATATATATATTATATATATATATATATATATATATATATATATATATGTATATATATATATATATATATATATATATATATATATATATATATATATATATATATATATATATATATATATATGACTGGTAAAAATGTTCTGTTACAACAAGATTCCATCTAATAAAAGGAGCCCATAAAAACACCAAAATATAGAGAGAAAAGTAACTATATTTCAGAGACTGCTGTCTCCCTCTTTTCAGGTAGATGAATGAGAAAAGTTTACAGTAAAGGTGGTATTTATACCAAGAGGTCCATCCACAGGCAAGCCAATTTAGGTCACCCCCGCTGATAATCTTCCTTTAATCTTCTTAAGCGTTGGTTGAATGAAAATTTTGTCGATCGTATCTGAAATCCATGCTCCTTTTGAGATGTTCATACCTGCCTCTCTTTTATTAGGCCGATTCCATCATTTGACTCTTGTACCGGCGTTGCTGCTATAAATTACACATGACAAATTCCACTTTATTCTATGGTCATGTTCATTTATATGGTTGAAAATAGCTGAGTTCTGTTGTCCATACCTAACTGACCGTTTGTGTTTGTATTAATCTCTGGGGAAGTGATTTACCTGTGAATCCGATGTAAGACTGGTCACAGTCCTGGCATGGGATTTGGTAAACCCCAGTGTCCTTGGGAGATGTCTTTTGTTGGACGTTAATCAGGGATTTGGCTAAGGTGTTTGGGTAAGTAAATGCAAAAGGGTTAGATTTTCCGAGGGTCTGAGTCACCTTCTTAATCATGTCCAGGTGTGGAATTTTTATTTTATTGTTGGGTGTATCTCTGGTCTTGTCTTTAGGGGGTTGATAGAAAATTACGTTTGCTTTGTGAATTGCTTTCTCAATTATATTGTTAGGATACTTTAAAGACAAAAGTTGCTTACGAATTAGTTCAAATTCTTTTTCCAGGAAATCTGAGGAACAAATTCGTAAGGCTCTTAAGAACAGGTTGCTGGCTACACCTATCTTGATAGCAACATTTAGTTTTAAATCTAGGCTTATCCTTTGCCCTTATGCCAGACCGCAAAAACAACCTAGACTTCATAGTGGCTTTTGATAAATTCATATCTGACAAAAACTACAGCCGTGAAAAGATATGTTTTAAAAGAAGCGTTACTAAATGCTTTAACTGACCTAAAATAAGAAATATCCTGTTCCCTGTAGATTCATGATAGCCATCCACTCGCTAAAAAAGTTAGATGTTATAATAAGTAGATCTGACATAAACGGCAAAATCGTAATAACGGACAAAGACTTCTACCTCAACAAAATCAACCAGCTCCTTAGCGACACAAACACTTATGACAAACTGACGAAAATCCCCTCCAAAACGTTCCCACAGAATTTTTTCGGAAGGTAAGATTAATTGGCCAAGACAAAAAGAGTATTGAACTATTAGAGAAATTTAAAGTAATTAATCCTAAATTACCCTACTTTTAAGGCCTTCCCAAAACTCACAAAGACAATCTTCCATTCAGACCCATCATTTCATGTGCCGGAGCTTTCAACTACAAAAAATTTCTAAATGGTTAGCTGGCCTCCTTTCCCCTTTTTTAGGCACTTTTTCTCCCAGTCACATTAAACATTCGGAAGATTTTCGTCACAAATTCAGAGAAGCACATATACCACTTCACAACATAAAACTTTTAAGCTTTGACATAGACTCCCTATTCACAAAAGTACCAGTACAGGACGTTCTTCAGTTTTTAAGGGAAAAATTAGCCCCCAATTCAGATAATTTCCCATTGGCGCTTGACAAAATAATAACATCTAATAACATATTTTCATTCGGGGAATCATTCTACAAGCAAAAATTCGGGTGTAGTATGGGTAGTCCTTTAAGTCCTGTTTTAGCCAATCTGTACATGGAATACTTTGAAACTATAGTAATAAACACAATAAAACCCAAAAACATGTTGTGGATGAGATATGTGTATGATATTCTAACATTTTGGGATAATAGGTGGGGCAATTTTAATGAATTCCTCTCAAAATTAAACGCATTAGTGCCCAGCATCAAATTTAAAGTTGAATGGGAAACAGACAACAAAATTCCTTTTCTTGATGTTTTAATAATCAGAGACACGACAGAATACAAATTTACCATATACAGAAAACCAACGTTCTCACTTTCATACATTCACTACTTTAGCTATCACGACATTGCTATCAAGATAGGTGTAGCCAGCAACCTGTTCTTAGGAGCCTTACGAATTTGTTCCCCAGATTTCCTGGAAAAAGAATTTGAACTAATTCGTAAGCAACTTTCGTCTTTAAAGTATCCTAACCATATAATTGAGAAAGCAATTCACAAAGCAAACTTAATTTTCTATCGACCCCCTAAAGACAAGACCAGAGATACACCCAACAACAGAATAAAAATTCCACACCTGGACACGATTAAGAAGGTGAATCAGACCCTCGGAAAATCTAACCCTTTTGCATTTACTTACCCAAACACCTTAGCCAAATCCCTGATTAACGTCCAACAAAAGACATCTCCCAAGGACACTAGGGTTTACCAAATCCCATGCCAGGACTGTGACCAATCTTACATCGGATTCACAGGTAAATCGCTTCCCCAAGAGGATTAAATACAACACAAACGGTCAGTTAGGTATAGACACAGAACTCAGCTATTTTCAACCATATAAATAAACATAACCATTGAATAAACTGGAATTTGTCACGTGTAATTTATAGCAGAAACTGCCGGTACAAGAGTCAAATGATGGAATCGGCCTTAATAAAAGAGAGACAGGTAATGAACTTCTCAAAAGGAGCATGGATTTCAGATACGATCGACAAGATTTTCATTCAACCAACGCTTAAGAAGATTAAAGGAAGATTATCAGTGGAGGTGACCTAAATTGGCTTGCCTGTGGATGGACCTCTTGATATAAATACCACCTTTTCTGTAATCTTTCTCATTCATCTACCTAAAGAGGGAGACAGCAGTCTCTGAAATATAGTACTTTTCTCTCTATGGTTTTGTGTTTTTATGGGCTCCTTTTATTATATATATAAATATAATATATATATATATATATATATATATTATATATATATCAATAAATATATATATATATATAATATATAATATATATATATTATATATGTATATAATCTATATATATATATATATATATAATACTATATATTATATATATATATATTTATATAACATATTAATATATATATATATATATATATATATATATATATATATATATATATATATATAATATATACATATATTAATAAAGTAAATATATACATATATATATATATATATAATTATATCTATATAATATTATATATATATATATATATATATATATATATATATATAAAATATATATATATTATATGTATAAATAATATTATTTGTGTGTTGTGTGTGTGTGGGTGTGTGTGTGTGTATGTGTGTGTTGGTTTGTTCGTGGGAAGTGTCTCAATAGATCAAATTTACTATTGCTGCGATTGTCCTTATGCAATCACCATTGATGAATGATGAATTGTGTCCAGGCTGCAGCCCGAGTGAATCATTAATCCGACCAACATTGAGGAACCTGCAATCTGCATAAACCACCATTTATATTCACAAGTGGATCAGTCGAACAAGAAAGGGAAAATTGGCTATTTCTGTTGACAGGAATCAACTTCGTACTCTTCACTGCGTATTGTTTTTCTTTACCATTTAATGACTCATGCTTTATTCAGTTTTCAGAATTAACGAATGTAAAAACTTCATTGGAAATTTTGTATTAAATATTGGCACACAAAGTTCTCTCTCTGATCTGATGGTGTTCTCCCAAGTTATTTTGTATTGAATAAC
>NC_061106.1:21445239-21457739 GCF_015104395.2 Macrobrachium nipponense
CCATCGTAGCATTGTAATTTATTGGCCAAATTTTCGAGACCACATTTCTCATCATCACGGCTGTAAAATTACAAGAATAAGAAAAATGGACTCAGTTAAAAAAACTCACAAAGTCTAAAAATAAGAAACTTAAATTTATAACAAACAAAAACAAGCTAAAGAAAATTTTTTAAAACACTGAAAACGTAATACTGAAAAAACTTTTAAAATTGTATATACAAAAAATTATGATGTTAAAATGTATTAGTGCCTTACTCTATCTGAGCTAAGAACTGAGCGACATTCTCAGTTTTCAGGAGGACGACGTCAACTTAGGCGATATATAAGATAGTGGAAGAGGTCTGGCTGTTTAGGGAAGGAACAAGCTGCTTGATAGTCAACGATTCCAGGATGGAGAGAGAGTGGTCATTGGGTGCTTGGGCGATAACATTAAAATCTTCATAAGAAAATGATGTCTTCCATTTCTTACAGTGGTCTCTTATATTAGAAAATTCTTTAGTTTTTAATTGACATCCAGTTCGGTGACTAACTCCAAGATGAGAATCAGCTCTGACTTTGAGCAATCTCATAGTGGCTCCGATATATTTCCAAACTTTACAAACTTTACCACTAGAGACCGCATCAAGGCAGGAAGCCTGTCCTTATGGAGAAATAATGACCCAATTGTCTTAGGATTTTTCGAACATAATTTGATATCTAGAACTGGAAATGTACTGCGAATTGAGTCTTTCAGTGTTTGTTTGAATTTCTTCGAATGTACAAAAGGAATGGAGGCCTACATGAGCAATTTAGGGACATTAGGTGTGGACAGACTGGTTTGAAATATATTATTCAAGAAGCTATTTACATATTTGTTGAATAAGAAGGAAGGATACGAATTATTCGTGAAAGTTGCCAGGTAGAGGATAACATATAGGCACGGTGCAAAGGTGTGAAAATACTATTTAAAACTGAAAGAGCAATTGCTGTAAAAGTTCGCACCTTGACCTGTAAATGCATTTTTTCTAAAAACACTGATATCAAAACCTTGAGGAGTTCGAGTGATTAGAATATCTAAAAATGGAAGTTTAGTGTCGTCTTCGTGCTCAATTGTGAACTGTATATTTGGGTGTAACCCATTAATATATTCCAAGAAATTTTCTGCATCCCCCCGAGGTCGAAATAAAGCAATTGTGTCATCTATACATCTTCTGTAAAAGAGAGGACGACATGTTGAGGAACATCTTTCCAGCATTTGTTCTTCGAGAGAGCACATAAAGGCACTAGCCATAATTGGGCCTAAAGGGGATCCGATAGAAACATCTTCCTGTAAAAGAGTGGACGACATGTTGAGGAACATCTTTCCAGCATTTGTTCTTCGAGAGAGCACATGAAGGCACTGGCCATAATTGGGCCTAAAGGGGATCCCATAGAAACACCATCTACTTGTTTGTAAATTATCTTGTTAAATATAAAGTTAGTGCCCTGCACTGCAATTTCTAAAAGTTTCCAAATATTGTCCTTGTTAAAGCCGTGAAATAAAAAAGCATCAACAGAAAAGATTTTCTCAAAATAAAATATATCGACCGTCGCCTGCAACGGTATATTTGTGAAGAGAGATGTGACATCAAAACTACCCTATGCAAGTCACATCCTGGGGTAAAATATCACGTACCAGGCTGGCGGAATTATGTAAGGAATACTCATTATTGGCGAAAGGCTGTAACATTGGTACGAGATATTTAGCTATTTGATAGTTGGGAGTGTTATAAGCAGCCATATAAAATTCCGTATGAAGAACCAGAAGAGTATAATCTTGGTAGGTACTTTCAGTTATAAAGATAATAATATTATAACTGATCTTTTAAAATTAATTGTAAAGTGATTTGATAAACCTGTCTGGAGGTACCCTTTCCTTTATAAACTATCTAATTTCTTAGCCAAGCTCCTCTCCCGAATCTCCCAAAAATGAGGGTTTGTCTCTGCAAATAAAAAAAAAGATAGAAATATAAATAAAACAGACTGTGAAAATTGTTGTTTAACAATATCACTTAAAAAAACGGACATAAATAAAGACACAAAAAAACTGTGGATTTGTTAGGGTGTTCCGCAAGCAAGGACTGAGGCAAAAAAGATAAATTAGTTGGACAGTAACCTATTTGAAATATTGCCCCTGAAGGTAATGACCACACAAACTATCATGCACATCAGCAGATTCCTATGGAAAATTTATTGTTGTGAACCTATTCGAAACAGCTTAGGTGCAACTGTTTTGTAGAAGGTGGAAACAAATGTATACACACATATGCATATATATTCTCAAAGCAAACACATACACGCACGCACGCACACATATATATAATACATTTATATATGCATATGTATAGATATGAAAGCAAGTATATATATATATATATATATATAATATATATATAATACTATAATATATATATAAAATATATATATATATGATATATACAATTATATCATACATATATTAATATTTATATATATTATAATATATATATATATATATATAATTTAATATATATATTATATAATATATATATAATATATATATATATGCGAAGCCGGTACTATGTCGTACCTCTAAGTAAATGGGGATACAATCCACAATGAAGTAAATTCCTCTTGTATATATATTTTAAACTACAAGAGGAATTTACTTTCATTGTGGATTGTATCCCCCATATATATATATATATCATATATATATATATATATATATATATATATATATAATATATATTATTTACTTATCTGTTAAAATTAAAATGAAAAACTCATACTCATAAATTTAAGAGATCAGAATTTCTTTCAGATTTTCTCATATGATCTTGGTAAAAATCGTATAAAAAAATATCTATGGTATTCTATCTTCTCCTCCCACCCAAACAGTTCACCTGCCAATTTTCAATCTCGTCCACAGATGCTACTTTTTTCTAGGAAACCGTTGTTGTGCAATAAAAAACAAAGAAGTACGTTAGATAATAATGAGCATCCATTTTTGCATGTGTTCTTCATGTATACTTGGAGACAACAAAGATAATAAATTCGACGATACAAAAGAACAAGCGCGCCGTGAAATATCATAATACGGAACTCAGTACCGTAATGAAGCAAAGTATCCTTCCGTCTAAAGAAGTCAGTGAATAGAGACGGCTAACAAAGAAAAGCAAAAAAAAAAAAAAAAATGGCATAGAATGAACCCTGAGACCTTCAAGCACGAAGGTCGCAATGGAATTCGATATTCAATAGTATAATTTTAGTTATTTTTAATCTCTATTGTAATAATAGAAAAAAGGGTTTAGATATCTTCAAAGCAGCCCATTTTCATCATGAAAAATTCCTCTCTCGGTGGCGGCACCAATAGGTCAAAAATGCGTCCTCCACCCAATGTTTCAAATGAGTTGAGGGAAATCAAAGAATTTAATACCAAACAATAGAGCTTACAGTTTCCAAGCATTGCTCTCTGATAAATGAAAGTTTTTAATACAATTCTTTGATCTGTTATTCAAATTTTTTAGGTCACTAGTTATTTGTCAATCTTTTTCAAGTATTACAAATTTTGTAGCTCATTGTCTAGGTGGCCTTTGAATATTTCCTCTGCATTGTCTGCTAAGTTCAGCTTCATGACAAAGCTGCAAGCATCGTGAGTTCCTGATGTCGTCTTGGACAATGACTTGCTTTAGGCACGATGAAACCATAATTATTCTCGGCTGAGAGAACTTGCGTTCAATGTACCTTTCCCTTAGATTAATTTTCATTCGGTACTGAACATTTAAGCACGGGTTCAGATGAAGGAGTGTCTATGTGCAGGAAGATATTAGCATTTTACGGCAAATATAAAAGCAATCTTCTGATGAAAATATGACGCTTACTGATGTTTTTTCTTTGAAGTTGAAAAGAGAATTTTTTTTTTTCCCGGCAATATTCCGTTCCCTTAAAAAAGGGGTTAACCTACGGGAAAGTAGTACTGCAGTCATCGTCATGTAGATCCATCTTGCTTTCACACCGGCATTAATTTTAAATCTTTTAATTTATGGAAATTACGTCGTTTATTCTAAGAATTTATACTTCAGTCATTCTAATGCTGCCTCTTCTTTTTTCAAAATTCTAAGTAAACAACATTAATAATGTATCCTCACCAATTTTCTCTATAAGTCCAGACTATATCGAAATAATCCGATTCGCCGATGCAAATTTTAAATCAAAAAGCCAAAGATATAAAATTATGACTCGGCCATCTCTTTACGCAATGCAGATTAGAGAGCATACCCACGATGAATAATATAATAAATATAAATCTGAAAAGACCTGTCGGCTCTACCAATTCTTTTTAATTCTCCTCTAATAACCTAATCAGGAATTAATTGCAATGTGTCCTTAAATGATGAATTTAATATTTACAGTTCAAAAAAATCATGATAAGAAAGCAAGCCTTAAATATGCAGGCAGAGAAACATGGGATAAAAGTCACCAGCTTCTTTCGCAAGTTACAGCTTAACGTCAGCTTTATCGGACCTTTTGCCCTCTGAAATCTTTCAAGGAAAAACATTTTTTCCTTTAATCGCTATATGAACAGACGTAGACGTAAGGTTCCATTCTGCCGCTCATGTAAGAAATTCTTTTACCATCCGTAACATATTAGTCCAAACACCCACGAGTTCCAGATACCCTTTGCATAGACTCAAACACGCTTAAAAATATTTTTGAGCAAAACTGTTAAATGAGCGATAATGTAAACCAAAATTAATTGGAAAATTGTCAACATCATAATAAACTTTTAGTTTCAGTGGAAAATTGATCAAAATGTTTCGAAATTTCGTGAACTAACCACCAACCTGAGGATCGGAAATGAGAAGAGATGGAACCAATGGAAATCAGACGACTAAGTAGACCACCATGGAAAAGGTGTTGTCAGTGGAATGCGAAATAAAAGATGAACATCAAACAGAATGAGAGAGGATCGACAGGCTAGTAACAGCAGTAAAGGTGAAATATTAGATTCGTTTTCGATGAAATAATTTTCATTATTTTTATTATCGGCAGAACAAAACACACAAAACAAAACCTAAGCAATGCAGTGTTGGATGGAAGGCCCTGCAAGCGCGCCTCTCTCACCAGCCCCCCTCCCCAACCCGGCCCCGCTCACCCCTCCCCCCAACGCCATAGCCAGTTCCCCCATTCTCTCCTAAAACACAAAGATGACGTCAGAGAGAGTATATTCGAGAAAAGAGCGAAACGGAAAAAATATATACTAACAGAATTTTACGACAGAATGAAAACGAAAGTTTAAGATAAAGAATGTGGTGAAAAAGATATCTATTTAATGTGAATAAATGTCTAATAAGAATTTCTTTCATATTTTTAAGGATATGTACGTATATGTGTGTGTGTATATATATGATATATACAAATGATATATATACGAATTACCAAATACCTAAGTAATTGTATCAAAGGTCGCCTTAACTTTTTGGGTGTGCTAGTCACCATACATCCCAAGATTCAGATGGAAAACCAAATGAAGAAATTTTGCCGCCCTTGGCAGGATTCGAACCCGTAACTAGTATTAAAAGAATGGAATAACGTTGCCCACCCATCCCATATATATATATATATATATATATATATATATATATATATATATATATATATATATATATATATATTTATATATATATATGTCAGATGAAAGGAGGACAATGATTAATATGTTTAAAATGCCAATGTGATGTACTATGTAATGTTAAGTGAAGTCACATATCACTTCTCGCTTGGAGACAGGCTGAACTGTAGGGGCAGCTTACATGAGAAAGGAATTTGAATACGCAAGCAGTTTAACCGAGAGATCACTCACCCGGTCTAGAGGCGTGTACATTCGTTTGTACGGGTGTTACAGGCCTAATAGTCCAAGGCACATGCGAAAGTCACATTCCTTTAGGTGAACGCTAAGAGGTGTTACACGCCGAGTGTCAGGAGACAAAGCCCCATCATAAAGGTAGGACATATTTTGTAAAAACTTAGAAAACCATTACCTTTGAAAAAGAGAGAGAAGTGTGAAATACTCTCTTTACGTGAATACTTTGAAAAGAGTGATGTGTGTAATCTATCTTTTATTCATTATTATCTTTATTACAGATGGGTCCTATTCCATGGCTAATTTAGAGACGGGAATCTCTACCCTGACTAATACGATGAACTTATTGACATTTTGGGTCTGGGAGAGAATTCTTTGTCAGGAGGGTAGAATGTTAACTTACTGGTTTCTTTATGGGCAGTTTTAGGCCTTCTACTATTATGACTTGTTAATCATTTTGTCCTATTTTATAATCTACTGCTTTGGGTAATAAATAGTATATATATATATAATATATATATATATAATATATATATATATATATATATATATATATATATATATATATACATATATATATATATATATATATATATATATATATATATATATATAACAGGTAAAAATGTTCTGTTACAACAGAATTCCATCTAATAAAAGGAGCCCATAAAAACACCAAAATATAGAGAGAAAAGTACTATATTTCAGAGACTGCTGTCTCCCTCTTCAGGTAGATGAATGAGAAATGTTTACAGAAAAGGTGGTATTTATACCAAGAGGTCCATCCACAGGCAAGCCAATTTAGGTCCCATGCCAGGACTGTGACCAATCTTACATCGGATTTACAGGTAAATCACTTCCCCAGAGAATAATACAACACAAACGGTCAGTTAGGTATGGACAACAGAACTCAGCTATTTTCAACCATATAAATGAACATAACCATAGAATAAACTGGAATTCGTCACATATAATTTATAGCAGCAACTGCCGGTACAAGAGTCAAATGATGGAATCGGCCTTAATAAAAGAGAGGCAGGTAATGAACATCTCAAAAGGAGCATGGGTTTCAGATACGATCGACAAGATTTTCAATCAACCAACACTTAAGAAGATTAAAGGAAGATTATCAGCGGGGGTGACCTAAATTGGCTTGCCTGTGGATGGACCTCTTGGTATAAATACCACCTTTTCTGTAAACTTTTCTCATTCATCTACCTGAAGAGGGAGACAGCAGTCTCTGAAATATAGTACTTTTCTCTCTATATTTGATGTTTTTATGGGCTCCTTTTATTGGATATATATATATATATATATATATATATATATATATATATATATATATATATATATATATATATATATATATATATATGTGTGTGTGTGTGTGTGTGTGTGTGTGTGTGTGTGTGTGTGTGTGTGTGTGTGTGTGTAAGTATCCTTAAATCCACACGGTAGAAAGGTGAATGAAACTGGGGACTTGGAACAAGTACTTTCGTAGTTCCTTCGAGCTATATTGGATACATAAGTATGGACGTTTGCAAATTACTTAAAACTAACAAATAAAACTGACTTTAGCATGTATGTATAATTAGCATACTTTTCTTCAGCCACTGGAACCAATACGATTTATGCTTTCAGGGATGAAGGAAGCTGGAAATAGGGAGGAGCTGCAGGGGCGTGGCCCCTGGAGTACTGACTGTGGCTAGTATAAAGAGACCTCACAACGACTGACAGGCACATACAGATTTCCCTTCGCATAACAAGGGTAGCTGCTTTCGACATGGCTTGTATCAAACTCTTGGTGAGTTCTGAATTCTGGTTTGTGACAAACAAAATTGCTTACTTGTTCTTTTTATTCTAATTTATAGCATAAATTCAGTCAAGTTTTCTCCTAATATTTCACCAATATATTTCATGTTTTATGAATCATATATTTCTTTATGTCGCGTTCGATTCTGATGAATAACAAATATTTATCAAACAAACATTCGTGTCTATAGTAAATCATATAACCAAAAGTGATTCGAAACTTCTCACAAATTTTGGTCGTAAAAGCATCTGTTATGACGTACATATTCCTTATCTAAATTGCAGTTGGCCTGAACAACATCACAAAGCATGCTGTTTTATCAACAACAATAAACATATTAACAAGTACATTTCAAATCGTTAAAAGCACGTTTTGCTCATTTTACCATATTACTTTCTCCAGGTTTGTGCACCTGTGAACTAAAAAGTAGTTATCAAAATGTGGGTAGTTTGAATCGCAAAACCCCCTTCATGTATTAACATTTTTAATGGGTGTCAAACTTCGAAGAATTATTTCTCTAATTCTTGTTGTCAGGTGCAAATTACATAAATATATTATATATAAACCATAGTTTATTGCTCAATAAGCAAAAAATAGATTCATTCACAATTTATATACAAAAAACATGCATGTGCTTGCAGTTGAAACATATGTTTCAAATTAGATAGACCAACCTTTACCTCCACATTTCGATAGCCCAACCGCCATACATGGATACGCATAAGCCTTGTTTTCATTTTGACAAAGCCCTGAAGACTGCAGAAAGCGCTGTTGTGTGAATATAAGACTAGAGTCGTGGACATATTGACATTAACTGCTAATTTCCTATGTCATTTCTCTTACTTTAATAACCCGTACTAAAATGAACGTAAACCTCAACCTAGCTCAGAAAAAGACTCGCGCCATACTAACGTTTTCCATTCCCAGTACATAACTAAATGCTCTCCAAAATCACCTTCAGCCCCTTTTTTCCCTCTATTCACGCTTCATTGTTTGCTTTATTGGTTACCGGTGAGTTTCTTCATTCTCGGCCGCAATTCTGAAAAGTCGTTCTGCAGGATCACAGGATTACTCTGTGAGGTTCACCTGTCTTACCGACGACCTCGTCTTACACTTCCTTCGCCCTCACAGAAATACGATGAATTATCTACCCAGTTGTTGGCCCCGATCAGTCTTTCAAAGTTTCCCTCTCATATTGTATCTGATATCTCAGAGCTTTCTAATGATTAACACACACATCGCAGATCCAATTCACTTTTAAAAACACGCATTTTACTCCATCAAGAGCGACACATTTCTTGCGTCTGTTTACTATAAAACGTAAATCCTACCAAAATACTGTCGTTTCCAGGCTGACGTGGCACTTATTGTGGTATGGAATTGATAATTACATTTGGTTAGCCTTAATCACTTAGAAGTTTCCAAACGATCACCAGCCCCAGTTGTTGAAACATTAGTCCTAGAACGAGAAGTCAACGCGCCAGAACACCAACACTATTCATTACCACTCCCCACCTTCAGTTTAGCTTTATCGGATCTTCCATTAAACTATCGTAAGTTTCATTCACTTGCTCTATGAATCACCTCTTCGACAATTCCACCAGGAACTGCTGAGGATACTTTATTGTACAAGCTGGTATGCATTTCAGCCAAAACCATCATCCGTAACCCTTCACACCCGCTTTAATTTTTTGCTTTCTAGCTCCGATGCTTCGACATTCACCAGTCTGTTATTGGGGATTATTTTTTTACAAGTCTTGGAAACATCTTAATGCTATTTTCTAATGCTGTATGCATTCTATCCTAATATGGAGAGGCCAGATAAAGGCATAGTGTTACCAGATTAAACTCAAAAAAGACTAGTTCGGTACCTGATGGTAAACAACCTGCAAAGGGAAAGGGTATGTTGAAAAATTTTCACTTATATATTATATATATATATATATATATATATATATATATATATATATATATATATATATATATATATATATATATATATATATATATATATATATATTATATATATATATATATATATATCTAAAATATATATATATATATATATATTATATATATATATATATATATATATATATATATATATATATATATATATATATATATAGAGAGAGAGAGAGAGAGAGAGAGAAGAGAGAGAGAGAGAGAGAGAGAGAGAGAGAGAGAGAGAGATATTCTTGTCTTTATAATTCGGTAAAAATTCTACTCTTGTAATGTTTGATGTTTGTAAACGGATCAAAGTGAATGTTCATTATTTTTATTATGGTTTTGGTTTACGTTGCTGGTATTGCTTTAAACCAAACACGCACTGATGTCGACATCTTTACTAAACATATTTTCGTTGCAGGTTTTCGTCTTAACCACTTTGGCTCTGCTGCCTTTGGTCTCCGTCAAAGCCAAGCCGCACAATGTGCCCTCAGGATATTATTATGCCCAGCACTCCTCATACCGTAGTCCACACGGCCTTTACTACCGCCCATATCACCCTTACGCCCCTGCATCCACCAGCTACTACAATTACCCTTCTTACAGCTACGTCCACTCCCATCAGACCAGAAATGCTGAGAAAAAGTAGGCAGCTGTTATCGTCAATGTACTGATATTCTTCGAAGAGTCGACCATCAGACGCCCTTATGTGAATGTATTTTTTTTTTTTATATTGAGTTCAAGTTTTGTTTTACAAAAATTTACTCTGGGAAATATGATTTTGTATCACCACACTGCCAAACAAATTCACTGAATATCCTTTTAAAAAGTAACAAGTCCAGAATGAGAACAAATTATGCTTTAGATAAATGTACAAATATACTTCATAAAGACTTCTTCCCTTCTTCTTTTGAACGCAAAAACATTTTATGATTAGAGCAAGTCTGAAAGAATTAGCCTGAACTCATGAGATAAGTACATTCTCATAACTACGTATTTGTAGTATGTGTAAAAGTTACAATAAAATTTCTTACAATGGCACCTTTTTCCATTCTCCTTAACACAAACTCAATTATTTTATTGTCGTGAGCCCTGATTTTATTTAGAAAATACTTCAGGTCTACGGATTTTCTAACCACTGTTTGCTATGACTTAACAATACCGAGAAGCGCTATTTGCTGATTAACAGAAAATAAAAAAAAATCTGTAGAAATGCAATTGAACTACATAAAAAGTTAAAATACTTTTTGTCCGAATGAAAAAGTACAAGATTAAAGGCCTGAAGCCAAGGAAGAGGGTAGATGTAGATCTCAAAAGAAGTGATTTGAAGATTAGGGAAAGTAGAAAGCGTAGTTTCATGAGAGATAGAAAGGTACAAAATGCAGTCTTAAATGTCACTATGAACAGGAAGAGAAATAAGGTTAGAGGTGGATAATATATGAGTGAAATGAGAATATAGTCAAAAAAAGGAAATTTTTAAGGTGTAAACTAAAGATAAAAAATATACGAAGATGAAAAATAGGGAAAAAAAGAAGGAAGTTAAGTAGAAAATCAGAAACTATTTAATAGCCAAGGAAATTTTGTCTGCCATGAGTGAAAAAACATAAATATCATGGAAAAGGGGAATGTTTCAGTAAGAATAACACTGGACGGAGAGAGAAAATCTGAAATAGAAGATATGTGAAAGGTTTTTAAAGGTAAGTAACCAAAGAGATCAGTCTTAAAATGGGAGAGTTAGATAGGGTAATGCGTATCCAAAAATGATTTTGGAGGGGACTTGAAATTCCAAGAAAAGCTAAAAAACTAGCATAATGAAACTATTTAGCAGTGCTGAGAATACGAAAAGTTCTTTATGACAAGGGTGACCTGGGTACAATTAATTCACTACAAAGGAAACGTAAAGTATGTGCACATAAACAAAGGCTCGTAAAAAGCATATCAGGAGTTATGTTTGTGCTCATTTCTACAAAGGAAATATAGAATTAGAAAATTGCTTTAATTACAAAAGGACGCAGCACTGCATAGTATTCAGTTCAGTATACCAGGGTGGGTTTTGACTGAGGCTATCAGCTAGCTGTGTAATTCGAACTGATGAAGAAGATACATAAATATTTCCTATGAAATTTGTTTAGATGATGTCTTCGAAAAGAGGAACACATTAACCTTATTTTTTTTATTCTCGCTTTTTAAAATCAATCTTTTATTTCAGGACCTACTTTTAACAAACTTTCGAATACCCTCCCTACGTGAAACTAAGTAATATCCGTTTTAGCAAACGTCTGAATTTTTCTCTTCATTCAGTTTTAAGATTTTCTTTCACATCCATACTGTATTTCCGCACAAATAGCCGACAATTTCTCTTTCACTAGAACGGTTTTTATCATTTGCCCCTTTCATCTTTTTTCTTTTCTTTTCTTTTCATCTCAATCAATCTCTTATCTTAATTTTTCGTCACAATTTCCTTTTCTACTAAACCCTCATTTCATTATCATGTTATCCACTCTTGCAATCTTCTTTCATAAGCTACTGTTAAAGGATACCTGTGTTGACACTCAGATATTTCATTAGATCTTAATTTCTTTTATTCATAGATCTGTTGGCCATAATCTTTCTCCTAAGCTTTATTCCTTCCTCTTCATAAGCACATTTACGGTCACATTTTAACCTTTTGTAACCTTGATGAAAGCAATCCTCCCTTCTTCTATTCGCTTCAAACATATTTATGGGTTGTTGAAAGAAAGAGCCCGCAATCACAAGGCTGGATTAATCTAGAACGGATATGTAAGATATATATATATATATATATATATATATATATATATATATATATATATATATATATATATATATATATAATAGATATATATATGTATATAA
>NC_061106.1:21460239-21495239 GCF_015104395.2 Macrobrachium nipponense
ATTTAGTGTTAAATAGTGTTTTTGTGGAATCTGAACAAACATTGTTTCGTAACGGCGCCCTGTTTTTGTGAAAGTGTGATACAAGCTGCAGCAAGAAAGAAAGAAGTTGGTATACCAAGGTAAAGTGTGTTATATTTTTATTAGTTGCAACTAATAACGGATTGGAACTGTGGTTAACTAATAACTAATAACTAATATATAATGGTTATGATGGTTTGGTGAGAAACTAATAACTGATAGGAACAGTGGTTAACTAGTAACTAATAACAGATGGTTACAAAGGTTTGGTAAAAACTGATGGTTACAATGTTTTGAGTGAAAAAGATTTACACTTTTACACATTGTGAATTTTTGTGTTTGTTCCATTGTTAGTGCACTTGTTCATTTTCTTATTGAAGTGTGCCTTTTCATTCTATATTTGCATTCACAATTTAATTGACTTAGTTATTTTCATTGCTTAATCATTGCACATTAATTTACTTAGAATTCTTTTCAAGTTTTATTATTGTTTAGCACTTGTGAATTAATTTCTAATTTTCAATTATTGCCTGACACTTTTGAATTTTGATTGAATTAATTTTCTTGAATTTTGTGATAAACTAATTTTGATTTAATTTTACTTAATTTAATTCAAGAATTAATTAAACTTTACTTTGTTTTCAAGTACAGTAATTTTCCTGATATTGTGAATTTTACTTATAAATTTCTAACCAGTATATTTGCATTTGATTATATTGATGATAGGTAGAAACATAGAGTGGTAATTGATCGGCTTTCCTTCAATTTACTTGAAGTGACTTAGAACCAGGGAAGTACATAGACTTCTGAAATCAGGGAAATACTTAGACTTTTGAAGTTGTTGATGGAGTGATGCCCTTTGTTTAATTTAATTACTTACAAGATTACCTCACACCTGTTTTGATGAACTTAGTCTGATTTTCTGCAATACTGGTAAGTTGTTAAGGGATCACTGTTGCCTTTAGAGTATTCAGTCGTTTAGTACCTGTTATGAGGGTTCAGGTGTCTGGCTTTTCTGAGGTAATAATTGATGAATGGTAACCAGATACTTGGCACTTCGTAACAATATATATATATATATATATATATATATATATATATATATATATATATACATATACATATATATATATTATTCACTTACTCGTAGAGCCCAAGACTCAAAAGTCTTCCAACTAATTAAGTTTAGTTTATAAAATTGGTAGTCTCAAGTAATGTAGACTAAATATTTCTAGATAAATGTAAAACGTTTCCAACTTAAATATTTCCTTGAAATGAGCATTCTTTATATTTTCTTTGCAAGTCGTTCGGCTGTATTTCAGTCGAATTTGCATTGGATTTTCTGTTGATCAACAAAAGGTACTTCATGACGTTGTTAGGCCATAGAGTAGTTACGGTAATAAACATAACTCTTTCGTGATTTATATTTCATTTTCAATAAAGAAGTCCAGGGCCTAAAAATTTCTAAATAAATCCAGAGCTCACAACAACAAAATATTGATTTTTGTGGAGAGTGAAATCAAGTGACATTGTTAAAAACTTTATTGTATTTGTTACACATAGTCAAGAATTATCTTTGTTTTGAGAGTAGGCCAATTCCTAAAAACTTTTTCATTGTAAAAATATTTGATTTTAATGAAATAACGAGAGAAACTATTTACTAAACATTAATTACATAATTTTAAAGTATAATTTGTGTATACGAATAGTAACGACTACTTTTGCTATTTGTGAACGTGGTAGGTACTCTTTAAAAGTTATCGAATGAATTTGTTTGACAACGTCATGAATCATTATCATATGTCTTTGGGTGAACATGGTACGGAACATAGATAAAAAGAGAAAAATTCGTAAGGCAATCTGATGTCGTCGACTTTCCGGAGTACACCAAAATGTTGACGATATTGCCTGCCTACTTTTTCCCAGCATTCGTGGTCTGATGCGACTGGACGTAACTGTAGGATGAGTAACCGTAGGGGTAATAGTAATAGCCTGAATAAGGGGCATATTGGTAGTATGGATAGTAAGCACCACCGTATGGGTAGTAGTGCCCATAATCGTAGCCGTATTCAGATAGTGAATGGTGTGGGGCGGCTTTGACGGACACCATAGTCAGCAAAGCCAAAGTCGCTAAGACAGCAACCTGTAACGAAAATATTTGTTCAGTAAAGATGTCGTCGGAATCAGAAATTAGAAAAACTTATATATATATATATATATATATATATATATATATATATATATATATATATATATATATATATATATATGTCTATATATATATATATATATATATATATATATATATATATACATATATTTAAACGAAAGTACTTTGCTCTTTTTCCTTTTTTTCTAAACATTTCCGGTGGCTTTGCTGATAATCTAATATATGTAAGTATGTATGATTATATATATAGATATATATATATATATATATATATATATATATATATATATATAATATATATATATATATATATATATATATATATATATATATATATATATATAAATAATCATACATACTTATATATATTACATTATCAGCAGAAGCAACCGGAAATGTTTAGAAAGAAACGAAACAGTGCAAAGTACTTTCGGTTACTTAACAAATTTTTAGGGACACCAGTCAAATATACTTATGATATTGGTCAAACCAGCTAAATTTTAGAGTGAAAAAAAAAAACTGGTGCAATATAGGAAGATTTTCTCATGAACTAAATATGTGGGGAGTCTCAAATTCTGGAAACATAACAGTTTACTTTTAAATATATATGCTTCGTTGGAATTGATGCTTGATATGCACAGGAATCGAGGAAAATATTAACAAACATTAGTTTGTTAAGAAATTCACAGTTTCGTGAAAACAAATTGTTTAAAAAATATCCACAATTATATATAAAAACATATTTTTACATAGAAATATATTTTTATATATAATTGTGGATATTTTTTAAACATTAGTTTAATCAAATCTTATACAAATGGGCAAAACATATATGAAGATATACTGCCTAGAGCATGTTTGTCACAAGCCTGAATTGGGAAGTACTCACCAAGAGTTTGAGGCAGGCCATGTTGAAAGCAGCTACCCTTGTTATGCTAAGGGAAATCTGTCTGTGCTTGTCAGTCCTATGAGGTCTCTTTTATACTCATAACTCGAGGGACGCCCTTTGCATCTCCTTTCTAATTCCATAGTTCTTCCAACCCTGAAGGCGTAAATCTTATTGGTTCCAGAGGATGAAGAGAAATTTGTTAGCGTGAAATTTACAGTCTCTCACGCACACACACACATGCACACGCAGCTAAGTTTGAATGATTGCAATTATTTAAATACATATATGTGTTCAATAAAACCAACTTTTGTATTTAAGTATGATTAGCACATTTCTCTCCACCCACTGGAACCAATAAGATTTGAGCTTTAAGGGTAGGAAGAAACTGTGGAAAATAGGGAGGAGTTGTAAGAGGGCGTGTCCATTGAGCAATGCCAGAAGCTAGTATATAAGGAACCTCCCAGTAACTGACAGCATAGACAGATTTCCCGTTGCAAATTAAGGGTAGCTGCTCTCGACATGGCCTGCTTCAAACTTTTGGTGAGTGCTTCTCAGTTTAGGCATATAACACAGATGTGCTTAGCTGCTTGTCGCAAAAGAAAAAAAAAAAAAAAAAGTCTATCGTTCCTCCTATACGTCGTACATTTCATTTACTTTTTCTGAAAGAGACGTCTATTTGTCTTCAGTTTCTAAACACAAAAAAATATTAATGTAAAAGAATCATTCGCAGTTGCTAACAAAATTTTAGCACAAATTGAACCCATCTACTCCCACAGGCGGTAAACATTTCTCTTCTTTTAAGACAACTTAGAATTTGTTAAAAGCTAAAACGTAGACGTTTATTATTGTCATTGCAGTTTTAGTTTACTTTGTTGTTACTAATGTTTTTCTAGCTGGACATGCAGGTGACATCTTTACTAATCAAGCATTTTCGTTACAGGCTGCCTTCTTGGTGACTTTGGCTTTGCTGCCTATGGCCTCCGTCGACGCCACACCGAACTATGCACTACCATCTGAATACGGATACACTTACGGACACTATAACCCGTACGGTGGTGCTTACCACCGCGTCGTCCCTTACTACCACTACGGTTACCCATCATACAGCTACGTCCACTTGCACCAGACCAACAGTGCTGGGAAATAGGCAGCCTTAATCATCAATATTTCAATGTGCTTCGGATGGTCGACGTCAGATTCCCAAATGAGAATGCTTCTTTAGCTTTATATTTCATACAAACTATGTTTTACCCTAAGAAATACGATTAGAAATCATGACACTGTCAAACAAATATACTAGCTATTCAACCATTCATTTGCACAAACTACTTTAGACAATTCAATAACTATGTTTCATAAATGGTTCCTTTCGTTACTCCTTTAAAGGCAACTTTATAAGAACTAGTCTTATCTCATAACAAAATTACTTCAGTAACTTTTGTAACCATTTATATAAATGTAAAAGTTTCAATAAAATCTTTAGCAATACACTTTACTTCAGTCTCCTTCACCCAAAGTCAATCATTTTGTTGTTGAGACATCTGATTATATTTACAAATTTTTAAGGCCTTCGAACGCTTTCAGTAAAATGATATATTCATCGTGTATTCCATGTGGTTACTATAGACTAAAGATTTTCTGATCAAAGGGTTTTCGGTGACAATAATACCGAGAAGCGCCATTTGCTCATTTTCAGAAAATGAAAATCAAATGATTAAATGTCCCATTTCAAGAAGGTATTCAAGCAGAAATATTTCACATTCGTTGAAATATATTCATTCTATTTTATTTTAGAGACTACCATTTGGTTGACATAGGAAGGAAGGCTTGCAGCCTAACCCCCCACCCCACTTCACAAATAATTTGTTTGAAGAAAAGACAGAATGAAGCGTAATTTCATCTGAGTAAGGAAGGGGCACAATGTAATCATAAATATGATTATGAACAAAAAGTAATGACGATAGGAGAAAGATTTGGAAAACTGAGTTAGCATTAAAACGAAAAAGTATCATCTACTGGAAAGTTTGAAAGTGTCAGACAAATTTCCTTGGAACAGACGCTTATGAAAGAAGAATGTTAGGGGTGGATATCATTATAGCGAACTATACTAAAAATAGAATTGCCAGGTGGTCACAATTAAGATACGAGATGAATGAAGATGAAGAATAAAAGAAAAATAAGGAAGAAGTGTACACAATGAGAAACCAAAATTTTTAAGCCCAAAAGATATTGGCGGCGACGTGAGAACAAAAGATAGTGCTACTGTGCACGTAGAGAGGATATTTGAAAGTTTGATGATAATGGGTTATGAAAAAAATGATAAATTTAGTAAACAAACGAGCTGTTAAGAGGCAAATATGTATCCATGAGTGATTTTGGAGGTGAGTTGCGACGAAAGAAAGACTGAAGACATTTGCTGAATAAAAATATTTTGCACGTCGATGGGAACACAAAAGACAATATTTATGACGAAGGTGCATTGGGTTTAATTAATTCACCACCATAGGTATGTAAAGCCTGAGCATTGGAAGAGAGGGTCTCAGAAAGGATACTGAAGTAAGGTTTGCTCATTTATGCAAGAGGAAATACTGAATATATAGGGATATCATTTTGCTTACCATTCACTTTAGTATAAAGAAGTTACATGAACCAAATATTCATTATTCAGTGATTTTGTGTGATGTTTTAGAGTAAAAGAACATTTCATTGCGTTATATATTCGCCCACAGTCGCTTTGTGGATGTATAGATTATATGGGTTTAAAAGTAGCTTGAAATGAGTGTTTTAAATTTCTCATGATGCAAGGTAAACTATAATAGCAGCAATGAATAACAGCGTATCTTTTGTTATTTAATATTTATATGCATTTAGTGAAAAGATCTCTCGAGGCGAGTTTGTAAAGCTATGATAACTGTTGAGGTTTTCAAACTAAATGGAATCTGAGAAGATGGAAGGAAGGATGTTAGTATGGCTAGTGATAAAATGAAGGTGGCAGTAGGTATTCCGGTGAAAATATTGCAGAGGGTAGTAGAACGAGGATTGCGGTAAATCGTGCGAGTAGGTTAGTCAAGATATGAACTGCATTGTAGAAGAGTAGGAAATATCTGGAGGCTAAACTGTTGAATGACTATATACAAATCAAAACTAATTACAAATCTAGCGAAGGCAAAAGAACATTTTTTGTTTCCGGAGAACCCCAGTAACACAGTGATTCAAAATTCTTTAAAATGCATCACAGCTAAGGATCGCAGACTACTATGAGATTCAGAGTCTCTGTAACACGGTTTTTTGGACTTTGCTCCTTGTCAAAGCATCGGATGTAGCTGAAAGTTGACATATGTATATTTTACAACCACACAAATTTTGTCAGCATTATCAATAACCTAAACCCGATAGTTTTAATTTTTATAGAGTAAAAATGATCTAGCCGACGCCATGGCCAATGATTACGAGCCAAGAGTCGAAAAAACATTCATTACGCAAGCAAGGTAAACTAACACCTTTTGAACTACATGTTGCCCCGCCATCCTCCAGACAGAAATTCCATCGGCTCTGAAACCCATAGATTTTATGAATGGCGGAACGATACATAGATGTGGGTGGGGTATCAGTGCTAGCGTAGTAGTACCACTGTAGCAGTAGTGCCGCAAACAGTATAGCAGTAATATACATGAATTAAACGTTTAGGCCAACTGCTGGGATCCTTGAGGATCATTTAGCACTTCTTACAACTACTCGAGAAATTAGTTTTTATAGCCAGAAGTTAAATTTTCTAATCCAACAATGCCCATGGTAGCCTTCAGTGTTATCCTGAATTATAACGAGGCGAAAGTGGGTGGAGCCTCATGAAGTCACCATTCTGACGATAATTATTGGTGAAGGTTTAAAGCCAATATACGGTACCGGCTATTTTTTTTTCAGTAAATAGGCAGATAGCCAATAAATAAAAATTGCTTGACATTGGATATAGCAGTTATCAAATCAAGCTTGTCTGCTATATTTTTGATAATTACCAACTATTCCCTACATCTTGTCATCTGATTGTGACCTATAAAGTAGACTGTAATTTCTTTGGAAACTTATTTTGTGAGTTAGAATAATAATCGAAGTGTTTTTGTATTTATTAACATATTTTGTTGGTTTGTTCATTATGACAATTATCAGTGGAGAGGTTCCAGAGTTCATAAAGGTGTACTGCTTTGCTTGTATTTAAATTTGTATGTCATTGTTGCCAGAGGTTTAGCCTTCGTTACGTATAGCCAATCATCCATCGAGATAGAGGGAAGAAATGCTGTCATAAGTTACGTAACGAGTGCGTTTCGAAACATTTTCTCTGAGTAAGTTGGCCCGTCTTCAAAAAAGGTCACTTTTACATTATAAGTACCAAATTTATTCAACCTACGTAGTGCAGAATACACTTAAAATTAAAATTTTATGTGTGGATATAATATGTATAATAATAGGAAAGCCAGTCAAACAAAATAATAGTACATTCCAGAGACATTTTTCTAAGTAACTAAAAACGAAACATAATGGCAGATATTTGTTCTTTGAATGATTTTATTATTCTAATTAAACAAATATTTTTGACCAGTTGACTTCACGCCCCCCTTCTATCCTCCTCACGCCCCCCTAGGGGAGCGAGCCCCCTAGTTTGGGAACCACTGGGCCCTATTAGGTAGAAAGTGTTTCAGCGGATACGTCCACCAGACTAGACTCATGCAGCATCTACCGCGAACTAAAAACAACAATAACAACGGTTATCACAGGATAACCGCCATCTATTCCGTCAGCGACGCGATGCCACACCATATTGTATTATTCCACATAATACAACACTCACCTACCATCTGCCCACATTCTCCAGTGATCAGGAATACATATTGTATTATTCCACATAATACAACACTCACCTACCATCTGCCCACATTCTCCAGTGATCAGGAATACATACTGTAAATCGAAGTACTTGATTTTGTCACTTAAACAGTGTTTTAAGGAGCTTGTAAACTGAATAAACAAATAAATAAATAAATATAATACATTCACAAGTGCATACAAAGGTAAATAATTATGTGTGTGAGTATGCGTGTACGAGTGGTTGTATAATAAATGAACACGGGCAAATCTAGTGAAAAACAGCTTTTGAATGTAAGTATAATTAGGACATTTCTCTTGACGCAGTGGAACTAATACGATTCTCGCTTTCAGAGAAGGAAGAAACTGTGGAAATGGGGTCGAGTTGCAGGGAGCGTGTCCCTGGAGTAGCAATTATGGCTAGTATAAAAGAGACCTTACAGGGACAGGGAGGCACAGATTTCCCTTCGCATACAAGGGTAGCTGTTTTCGACATGGCTTGCCTCAAACTTTTGGTGAGTAGGCCTACATCTCAGTTTAAGCTTATGACCAACGACTGTCCTGGGATTTGATGGCATCAAATCAGTCAATTTGCTAAACCTATTATTTCCCACATGCAATTTACCTTTCATGAAACAATTGGCTGTTTATGACTTCTAAAATTTACATGCATATATATATATATATATATATATATATATATATATATATATATATATATATATATATATATATATTCTATATCTACTTCGGCAAAAATTCCTCCTTTGTATAAGTAAATTAATCATTTGTGTAAATTTTAAACGTCTTTGTTAGATTATTCTCATTATGGTTTTAAGGTAAGCTGCTACTGCTGTTTTAATTCGAATATGCTGTGATGCCGACATCTTTAGTGAACAAGCATTTTCGTTGCAGGTTGTCGTTTTAGCAACTTTGGCTTCGCTGCCTATGGTCACCGTCAAAGCTGCACCTCACTATTCACCAAATGAATACGGCTACGATTATGGGTACTACTACCCATACGGTGGCGTTTACTATCCATACTACCATTACGCCCCTTATTTTTCCCATTACTACTATGATTACCCTTCCTACAGCTATGTCCACGTGAGCCAGACTACCGGCGGTAAGAAAAAGTAGGCAGCCGTTATCGATAACATTGTGGTATACCCTGGACTGCTGCCGTCAGTTTGTCTTATGAAAATCTTCCTTTCGTTTTATTTTTACCTTAATAAATATGTTTAGAAAACATGATATTGTCGACCAAATTCACTAAACATTTCTAGCGTACTAGGGGCCTGAATAGCAAAACTATTTGAAACCACTCGCACAAACTGTGCTTTAAAAATTTGTGCAATTATGTTTCATAAAGATTTCCTTCGTTACCTGTTTAAAAGCAAATAAAATTTATAATTGGTGCAAGTTTACAATAATTTACCTTATCTCATTATATAAATACATTGGCGAAGTACTTTTTGCAACCGTTTATATACTTGTGGAAAGTCACAATAAAATCTTTGACAATAAAATTTTATTTCATTATCCTTCACCCAATTATTGGTTGTTAGGTGTTCTGGATATATTAAGAAATTCTGGAGGCCTTCAACCTCTTTCAATAAAACAAAATCTAAATCTAGTATTGTTCTGTTCCATTTCTTGGCTGTATACAAGTTGTAAACGTATAATGTTTCAAGATGCTTAATTTGCTGTACTTTAAAGACTATCATTTTCCGCAAGTGATAGCATAGGGCAGACAGCTTGCAGCCTAGGCGCTGTACAAGAGGGCAGAACGTACCCATATGTACTATTTTGTTCCCGGCACTTTCCTTCTTCATGAAAGATTCGAGCTTTTGTCTTTCATAAAAACAATCTTTGTTATACTTTCGTGTCCTTCCTCCTACATTTTCTCCCATCGTCATCCTCTGCCTGCGGGAGAGTACATTCCACAGTGTTGCCCTGTGGAATAAATGTCAATTTTTCGGTGACAGATGAGTTGAAACTGAATACACGGTTTCACGCCACTGAAAAATTACCATTCCTTGACAGGTGGTCATGGCAACACTGGGGGATGCGCTCGCCTGCACACAAAAGGATGCGGATGAAATACTGGAGGGAAGAACATAAGAGAATAATTAACGAATGCTCTCATCAAAATGAGTAGTGAGAAAAACTTACGAATAAAAGGAGAGAGAGAGAGAGAGAGAGAGAGAGAGACAGATCGGTAATTCCATCGTCTTAGAGCATCATAATATTGGTTTAAACTCTAACTTTTTTTAATCATTTTTTTTAATTGGCGAATTGCGTATTTTTTAAATAAGAATTGTAACACTGAATAACATATCCCATTCTTCCATGAGTCAGTGCTTATCGAAAAGTACGTACAATTTTCAGTTAGGCTAAGCTTTGCCTTATCACTTATATTGTTCAATATTGTTCCCCGGTTGGATGGCAGAAAATCATATAACTCCAAATGCGCCACCAACAATAGATTGTCATTTTTTTTATCTCCCTTACTTAGATTAACAAGTACCAGTTTTGCAGTATTTTTTTATGGAGGATGGGTAATGTATTTTTGTACGTAGGCCGATGCTGATTTTAGCTCACACAAACTTTGCGTATACTTAATGTATCAGTGTCAACAAAATTATGAACCAACACTCAATGTCAGAGAATAAAAAACTATTCGACAGCAAGAAATATCGGACATTCAATTGTAATGAAGCATCGTAAACTACGACTACGCCCCGACCTCTTTTTTTTTTTTTTTTTTTTTTTTTTTTTTTTTTTTTTTTTTTTTTTTTTTTTATTGGTGAAATTCAGTATTCGTCAGTATAAAAATTGAACATTAAATAGTAAGATTTTCAGTTTGGCTGAGCTATTCCCTATTACTTATCTATCTTTCATTACGGTTACCCAGTTCGAGATATAAAAGCATACTACATCTTTCAATACCGCGCTTATTCGGATTAAGTTTTCATACCAATGCAGTGGCGTTAATTCACCTCCGCGGCGCCGCTTTGCATGAGCGTGACCCCTTTGGACTAGAGCCGCGGTGACAGTCGACTTATATGTCCAATACGCGTCTTCAATTCACGCTGCTTGCTAGGTAACAGAGCGCTATTATCCTACTGACCCTCATCTTGTGTAGTACTGATTGTAGCAGTTAAAAGAAAATAATAAGTACGCTATATTTTAATAGAAATAATTGTTTGTACTGTTCACCATGCACATTATTTATTTCTTACATTTTCATTCTAATAAATAGATCATAGATATCCTATCCTGAAATTCCTATATCTTTAACTCGATGCGAAATAACTCTTTCAAAAACCTTTTAGGCTTTTCCATAGGTCGTTAATTCCTACCCCTCTAACAAGAACAACAACAACAGAAGTAGCTTTACGGCGTTAAAGTATATGCTCCTAAGTTTCATATATCCCGTAAAACAGCATTTGGCTCCCGTTCTGTGACGCCCAGATCGGACCTATTACCCATTCGCGATTAATTTAAACCCGACCAATCAAATGCTCAGTTAACCTAGGTCTCGCCCTAAGCCTACTGTTTTTTTTTTTTTTTTTTTTTTTCAACTGGCCAGAAAGGCTTGATCTTTATATCCGGAAGAATCCCTCTGTCTCTTGACAGCCTCCAAAAGGGAAGCGTTGACGTGAATGCTTTTTTAGTCACAGCACTTGACGGATTTTACGCAGTAAACACTCCTAGAACCACACCTCGTTACCAATAAATTGTATGTTGTTTGGAAACGGCACACGAAATGTAGTTCGTGTACACTTCTGTCGTTTCTTGAAAATTAAAACATTTATATCTGTTCCAGAATCACTAACTACTACCTACTGCTGAACGCACGTCATTATTCAGACTGAATACAATTCGTCCCGGATTTTGCACATCAAAATATCAACCCCGCCAAACACCCGAAAGGGCGAGACCTATTTGAAAAAAATATGAAATCCGATTATTTGAACCTCAATTTCGAATAAGGTAAGAAGCTCATTTGTTGTTTTCGATGAATTTCAAGTAAGGTTACCACTTACATAATTTTCTATAGTTTCCCAAATTATATTTCCTAAAAGAAAATCCCAATGCCTTTACTCTCAAAGAAAACGATATAAGCGAGTGTTTTATTAGGTGGGTATAACTATATTAAAGTTCCTCAGGCCTTTTTCCTAATAAATAACATACATTAATATACTCTACAACACCTATCGTTGATCATTGAAATACTATAATGGGGAAACTCTAAAATTCCAGGTCAAATTCAGCAATATACACCTAAAATATACTCTGAGTACGGCATCCTAGATTTGCAGAAAACAGAAAAGAAAAATTATAGTACCAACCGTAAGAGTATACATCCTATCCGTCCGTTTCTGCAACACAACTGCAGGTGCAATCGTATGTTAAACGGTTTATAACATGCTCTACAATAGTAAGAATATTTTCCTTTGCCATACATTCTATTTTAAAATTATCTTTCAAATAATTTCCACATGTACTAAGTTCCTCGATTTTATTCATAATAATACAGGACAGCTTTCAGTTTCCCTCTGTTTTCAATTTTTACAAAGTTGATTCCGCTTTGTTTTTAAACTGTCTGTTCATTTTTATTTGGCTTTACTACTTAAATTTCCCATATTTGTAGCTACGTTTTCGTTTCAGTACTCAGGTATTTTTGTTTCTGTGCAAAACAACAATAATTACAGTAAGAATAACGATAAAATAAAGACGGAAAACTGATTGTAACGATGTAAACATAAGTCTGATTATAATTGTGGAAGTAACTGTTTTGAATGTAATCAAGGCTGTATAAAACTTTACGACCTTAATGACCCAACAGAAACCCACGAAAATTAAAATCTTAGGGATGTCAAAGAGAACGCATGCTTTGTGTTTGAGTTTGTGAACGGATGTCTTACGTCGACTATGTCTTCTAAGAGGTCCCTCTCTCCTGGTATCCCTAAAGAGGACCCGGCCCCCGATGACAGGCAAGGCTTCGCCGTCGTTCAAAAGAAAAAGAAAAAGAAACAGAAGAAAATTCCAGCACCCTCTAACACCAGCAACAACCTTCTCCCCTCGACATCTGCACCGAATACGACCAGCCACAACGAATTCCCTGCACTTCCAAAATTTAGAGCTGTAACCAATGAAAGCCAGACATCGTATGCAGCAGTACTGACCCTCGAAAAGAAGTACCCCGGAGCAAATCTCACATCCAGACCGAACCTGATCACGATCTCCCCAAAGAGACCAAAAATCTGCTGAACTGTTAAGGAACGACAGCTTGTGTCTGCTACTCGGCCCTGCCGAAAACAATCACAAAGGGGGTGATTTGCAAAGTCCCCAAGTAAGTCACCATCGAACGAATCATTGAAGTGCCCCACATTATGAGCGCCAAGACTGGTGACGGAACAATGAAGATCTAAGCCAAATTTAAAGGACAAATACCGTCCAGTGTCAAACTTAGGATTCTCGGCACCTGCCGGACTGAACCCTCATACCAGAACCTTTGAGATGTTTCAAGTGTCAGAGGTTCGGGCATCACAAAAACAAGTGCACGTCCCACTACATACGCGGGATATGCAGCCTGAAACACGAAACAGAAGTGTGCCTAACGAAATACAAGGCAAAAGGCCGCACTGTTGCCCGATGCCCCAACTGCAAACAACAGCACCATGCATGGTTTAAGGGATGTCCTGCCAGATTAGAAAAATTTGGAAGATAAAAGGCATCCCTCCTCCACCAGCAAGACTTCAAAAGCGTAACCATCGCCACCCAAAAAAACCTCCAATCAACCCCACATTCGACTTAAGAACGAATCTGCTTCCTGCAACCCTCCTTTTCCCAGCCTCCCCAACTTAACTTTACATTCCCAATCCCTTACCTTCTCTTATCATCACATTACCGCTCCCCAACCATAAGATCATTCCTACCCCCTTAAGAACATTCCTCCGACCTCAAAGATCATCTTCCCAACCCCTACGCCGCCTACTAGTAGTTCTTGTTTAGCGTGTTGAAGCAGGAACTCAAGCATCACCAGTCCCATGGATGGACATTGAAATGCAAATTGAAAAACTGCCTTTGTGTTTCAGTAGACCTACTCAGACGGAAACCATTCTCGTTGGAGATGACAAAGCAGATAAGGTCCTTCTCACCTTCCGAGAGCTTCGAGGATACATAGTCAAAGCTGTCAAAGAAGCAAGTAAAAGTAGCATAATGGAACACAACAAAGTGATAAACGACATCTCCAACGATGCCAAAAACACGAGATTGAACTCCCAGACTACCTCCTCGGAGAACAGTATCGTTGTTACCTATTAAATATTTCAACTTTCCTTACTGGCTATCTCTGACTCGCCAGTTTCACGCATTCCATTTCATTTTCATATCCATATCATCAAAATAAAGGTGCACATTCATATCCTAAAAATTTACCTTTCACTTGCAAAATTTCGAAAATGACTATTGGCTGCTCTATGAGCAAGAGCCCATGCTGGCATAAGGCCAGCTTAATCAAATTATCATTAATACGAATGTCACTTTTTCGGTGACATGAATGAAACAGTAAATGATTCCTTCATACTTATCAGTCTCTTCTATCACAGAAGCCAGGATTTTGATTGCGCTGAATGTAGCATTCCATTGCTGTAATCCTCCGCATAGGCTAAGAGCACACCACGACTAGCCAAGGCTTTAAACCGATAATGGTATAATCACTCATATGGATCAACCTAACGGTGTTTAAAAAAAAATAAATTTTTGAGTCTACAATCCCCACCCAACTTACGTCGGCCTAACATCCTCCGTCGATCTCAATAGGTTGCAAAACTACGGGGAGCAAGCCTCTTGCCACTCCGTCGAGACGGTGAAAAAAAAGTAAAAAAAAAAAATAAAAAAAAAAAAAAAAACCATCCAAGGCGGGTTTTAATGTAATTATAATAGTAATTCGGATTTTATTAGTTTATTGATCGCCATGTTCGATTGTTTGCAGCCTGGAAAATGCAACTATGTGGAGTTGTGAAACGTCGGCATATTTTAATAAAATGCATATGGATAGTGCCTTTCCCTGACCCGCCTTGGTTATATATACATATATATATATATATATATATATATATATATATATATAATATATATATATATATATATATATATGTATAACTGAATCACGAAAGTTAGGAACGTGATAAATCCATAAAATAAAGATAAATGCCACGAAGGAAAAATAAACGAAGGAGTCTGCAAGATCTTTCGGCTTTAAAAGCCCTTTACTGAGCAGGTACTGACAATATAGAGAAAAGACAATACAAGAAGGTTCGTATAAACTGACAGATAGGGATTATAAAGGGATTAGTACGTAGAATCCGACACACCTGGAAGATAAAAAACCTTCCCAAACAAGCATAAACAATGGGTGCAATTAAAGGTTTAAGACAATCATCTCAGATACAATCTCCAGACAATTAAAGGATTATAGGTGACAGCTATTCGGAACTTGGTAAACAAAACCATATTCACAAAACATGACAGACATACATTACAACAAAATTTAATAACTCTAAGGCAACTGATTTTTATTTAAGTCAGTAATTATATCTTTGAGGTCATTCTTAAACATGTTACAGATACAAGGGTCTAAATGAAAAAGGCCACGACTAACATTGAAATTACAATGAAAAGTAAGTTGTATAAAGCAGATTCTAAAAGATTTCGTGATAAGACATCTCTTGACCATGCAATTACTGAACTATCAATCCAATTAATTCGGTGTTGTTTTCACTTAAATGAATAAATAATGCATTAGATTTTTGCCAGTTTTTACAGAGTATTTATGCTGGCTTAGCCTTACTTCTAAGCCTTTGCTGGACTGTCCGAGATAGAATGAGGGACAATCCATACATGGAATTTTATATATTATGTTGTTGCTTTCTCTGGGGCCATTTTTTATAACATTCTTTTGGTGTGTTATTCTAGGAAAAAACAAGGTTGACATTAAAAGCTTTTAACAATGGTTTAATGGTTTCAAATCCGTTAAAATAAGGCAAACTGAGAATGATTCTTAGAATTCTTTCTGTGTGTTATTTACAGTATAAAACTTTTTGTGGGCTTTATTATAACAAATGTCTAATATATGTGAAGGATAGCATAAATCTTTCCCTATTTTTCTTATGTATTCAATTTCTTGATCCAAATATTGTGGAATGACAATTCGCAATGCTCGTAAAAACATAGAGGAAAAAATTGATATTTTTATATTAAGATGGTGGCCTGAGAAGAAATGTACATAAGTTAAGTTGTTAGTCGGTTCCTATAAATACTGAAACGTCTAAGAAAGGGAGGCAATTGTCTTTTTCTAATTCTAGAGTAAACTTAATCGATGGTACCTGGTTATTTAATTTAGAGAGTAAATCATTTACATCAATACCGACAGGAAAAACAGCTAAACAATCATCAAACGTAACGATACCACTTTACAGGAATATGAATGATATTAGGTAAGTAGCGTTTTTTCAAAGAATTCCATATACAGGTTTGAGAGCAATGGTGATAAAGGATTTCCCATTGCCATGCCAAAAATTTGTTGATAAAATTCACCATTGAATATAAACTTACAATCACAAATGCACAAACTCGAGAGTGAAATAATGTGACTTTATAGTTAGAGGTAATTCATGCTGAGTTAGTTCATTACTAAGATATTCTAAAATAGAGTCTATAGGGACTTTCACAGTTCGTTTCTTACATGCTATGCTTTTTCCGTTCATTTTCTTACATTCTATGCTTTTCATGTTCATGTTCTTACTTTCTATGCTTTTCCTGTTCATTTTCTTACATTCTATGCTTTTCATGTCATTTCTTATTTCTATGCTTTTCCTGTTCATTTTCTTACTTTCTATGCTTTTCATGTTCATTTACTTACTTTCATGCATTTCATGTTCATTTACTACTCTATGCTTTACATGTCCATCTATTTGCTTCTCATTTGTCTCATTATTATGAATTATGTTATTATTACTCCGCAACAACACCGCAACCCACCTGCAACACACCGCTACACGGAGTAACAAAGCCGCCAGAGCGCGTGGCCTGGCATAGAACAACAACGACATAACAAGCGCCAACTCCGTACACTCCGCTAGGCACCACAGGAACACGCCGTGAGGTGGCGTAAACCACCGACCGGGTCCGCCCAGCGCGGCCAAATAACGGTAATTTTTCTCCCAATCGCGTCAATTTTGTAACAGTTTCTTGTGGTCCCACCCCGTAACATGAAAGTGCGTAAGTGTAACCCTACCTTAAAGCATCAGCCGGCTCCCATAGTTTCAAGATGGCCTTATCATCCGGTCGCGGTGAATTTAAACCCGGTTAAAATACAACCTTCTGATATAGAACTCGCCCTATTTTTTTTTTTTTTTTACCTGACCAGTCAGCACTAATCACATGGTATATTTATACACCCGCGCTCTGATGCAGATGCGGCCCTTCTTTACTATCGCCTCTTTCAAAATGGAACCGCTGCCCTAATATGAATTTGTTTTGACTGTCACAACACTTGACGATTCCAACGCCTTTAAAACGTCTGGATAATGGCGCCTACGTACCTTTAAACTCTGTTTTGTATAAAAACTGCATAGGGAAATGTTTTATCGTTTCTTGGATTAACCGAGCTTGTTAATCTGCTACAGCTCCTTCAAACACAACCTTATACCAGCTCGTCAACTTTCCCACTGAAATACAAAATTACAAATACTCTTACTATATGACCCGGTTCTAGTACCGCCATGATCAACCTCAAAACACTTGAAGACTAAAAATAAAACAAAAGATGGTGAAACTAAACGAGTTGAACCTAATTATTCCGAATAAGATGTCAGTTTGTTGTTTTAGGTAAATTTCAAGCAAGGTTAACAGGTAGATTTTTATATAGTACTCCACATAATATTTCTTAAAAGAAAATGTGAACACAGATTAGTATAAAAGAAAACCAGTGTTTATTGGGTACCTATTATATGTTTAAATAACTCCTCGATCCCATTAAATAGCATCTACTTTCACATGTTTTGTAGTACTTTCCGTTCATCAACGAAGCACTATGATAAAGGAATTGAAAAATACATATGAGAACCTTAAATATCAGTAGAAAAATTTCATGAGGTTTTACAGCCTTAGTCCAAAGTACTTGCCGAGAATCTAAAATAAAAAAAAAATTATAGCACCGTATCAGAAACTCAGGAGCCGTCGTATGTTTAATGTTCTAGATCCTGTTCTACAGCATCAAATATATTCTTATATGCCATATCTTTGATTTTTGTATTTTCTTTCACATCATTCTTAGTATTGACGTCCCTTGTCTTAATAATATATCGCGGCTTCCAGTTCCTCTCAGTTGTTCCTTTTTTTTATAAAGTTATTGCTGCCATGTCTTTAATCTGTATGTTTATATCTCAAATATCTAAATACTGCTCCCTATCACTTGCATTTTTTCTTGGTTTCACAATTGGAATTTCCCAAACTTCTACCTGCGTTTCGGTTTAAGTTCCAAGACCATTTTTTTCTGAAAAAATAACAACAATAACGATGAGATAAGGATAAAAAAAAGGGGGGGGGGGTGGGGGGCGGTTGGTTTGGAGGGAAACCAACGGATGCGAGGTAAATAAAGACTGAGAATGGTTGCTGAAGTAATCATTTTTAAGTGTAATCTTGTCTTTTATATTTAAATAAAACTTAAGATACGGAAAGGAAACACGAAAATTCAAATCTTCAGGATGTCAAATGAGAAATCGTTTTATGATGAGACGAAAGTTAGTGGCTACCTAAGGTCTGTTTGGAATGATTCGAAAGGATTTCGGACGATAAGGGACAAAGTATGATATAAAGTAAGAATTACTATAGTAGATTCACATCAACCGTGCATCTGATGTCTAGACCAGTCCCTTCCGACGCTCCTGATTGGCTGTTGATAAGCCAATCATAGGGATGGAAACTCTCAGTCTCTTAAGAGAGTTCACATAGGCAGGATGTATGTTCCACCTCTCCTGAGGGATACGTCTTTCAAAAGTATCCCTCTGGAGAGGTGGAACATACATCCTGCCTGTGTGAACTTTCTCGAGAGAGACTGAGAGTTTCCAGCCCAGTGATTGGCTTATCAGCAGCCATCAGGAGCGTCGTAAGGGACGGGGCATAGACATCAGATGCACGGGTGATGTAAATCTACTATAGAAGAAAGTTCTTACTGTGCTTAGAAAGGTGTATAGATAGGATATATAAGCCTTAACAGAAAAGTATTATCAATCATATGTTCCTAAAGGAAAGACACGTAATCAGAAAGAAGCTATATGGATAGACGTTGGCAAAAATTGAAATATGAAATAGACAAAGTGAGGTAGACATTAAAAGGAAATTAACGACCAGAACAAATACTAGGGATCTTCTGTCGCCCTCTCTAAGCTTTGATCCAGGTACAAAGCTATATCCCCGAGTCGTTATAGTTTCATCATCAATTAGATTGAAAAATATATAACCCGTTGGAAATCCAGCTCTCTCTCTCTCTCCTCTCTCTCTCTCTCTCTCTCTCTCCTCTCTCTCTCTCTTTCTGGCGATAAATGTGATGGTACGTTTTCAAGCACCGTTCTTGTTCGTAATGTCAAATAGAAGATGATGTAACAAGCATGAAACTTGTCTGGAGTAGGCTACAGAAATCGTTCTACATCGCCGTCTCCCTCAGCCTAGATATCTCTAGAACTTCCCATAAAGTTTCAAGTCAACCGCAAACGGGCCTTTTCATTTCACTGTTTTGGTAGGATGTTGAACGAGGATATATGCTGTAGGAGATTCGCAGCCTTTTTGAAAAAAAAAAAAAAAAAAAAAATCTGTTTCCCGAGTATGTTTTTTTTTTTTTTTTTTTTTTAAACATCATGGTTAGTTTCTTCTTCCCCCGCTTGAATAATTGTTACGACGAAAAATGCGTCCCCGATTCCCATTATCAGATAAGATAAAAGCAATCATGTGCAATAACTTTCTCTCCTGAGTCATACCCAGTTTAACGAGAGTTGTCGGAGAGTAGTGACGATTTATACCAAGAACCTACGAGTATTTGAGCATTTGAAGTCTAAATACTTAAATGGTGGCATTTTTTGCCCTGGAGCCTTCAGTACCTTCGTGATCTTCAGCTTCGTAGCGAATCGTGTGATAACTTTCCCAATAAGGTTCTCTTGAAGAGAGAATCGCCTGCTCGGGAATGATCTGGTTATTGAGAAAGATGCTCATTAGCGTGTGTGATTGTGGCTCTCTGTTTTTCAAAATATGATTGCTATTTTGACCGTTTTATCTGACGTTTGCGAGTTTGTTTGAGGAATACATTACTTGGTCAGTTGCGATTTAGCAGTAATTTCCTGGCTTTTACCAAAATTTAACCATCTAAATCTAAAGGAAGAAATAAAGGAAACATGTTTACACTTCGAGGTTTTTATTTTTAGTATATATCAGTGACATTTTTAATTACATATCAAATAGAACTACATAAGACTCACTCCTCAAGATAAGATTCGCAGTCACAAGTAAGTGAAATAAATATTAATAAATAAGAAATAAATAATTTTTTTTTATAAATAACCGTAGCAAGACATCGCATTTTTTCCCGCTATATTCTTGGATTTTAAAAGAAAATTCTCAGCCACTGAGGAACATCTTCCCAGAAAGTCTCTTCAACATAGACGGTCGCCTGGAGGAGTCTAACGGCCCTTCTGTGCCACAGGACACAGGTGTAGGGCCCAGAGAGGCTTTCGCTAAAGTCAGTGAAGACAAGGTAGGAATGAGGAAGGTGTTCGCCTCCAAGTGAGAAAACGCGTCTTTCTGCGTTCCAGCTTTCTACCATGTCGCCGTGTTTGTCATGCCAGGAGACCTGGAAAAAGGAAAAAAAAGTTTTTAAGAAAATTGTACTTTTCTGAAAGCTTATTCCCAGTGAAAAGGCCAAAATAATAACAACAATGCTAATAGCATGTTTCATTAAAGATGATTGCAGCTTCAGCAGAATTCTAATTTGTAATAAACCTTTCTTTATCATGATGATTGCCTTTTCTGTGGAGAAAATATTTTGTAATACTGCCCTGAAAGGAAGACCGAAGTTCTGCTAAAATACAAAACTGAGAAAAATGGTAGATACTGAAGTTTTCCCTTCCCTTACTACTGACCGCCTAAATGCCTGTGGAAAACATTGAAACGTCATTCTGACACTGCAAAGACTTGCCTATTAGTGTTTCACGAGCCCAATAGGTGGCGCATTGTAATTTCGAAAATTTTACAGATATTGCAGTCCTTCCTTTTAGGGCAGAATAGTTATCTAATGTTTATGTCATTCATTATAAGATCTGGACACACTCATGAAGGTTTTCATTTTACTTAATGAAATCAATTGAATACACAGACACTATATATATATATATATATATATATATATATATATATATATATATATATATTAAATGAGGGGAAATCAAGAAGTTAAGAAGTCTTTGTTGCCTTTATAGGATGAACTATTTACACATGGGCGCCATCACATTGCTTCACATAAATTATTGACATAGCAATATAATAACACACACACACACACACACACACATATATATATATATATATATATATATATATATATATATATATATATATATGTATATAATATATATATATATATATATATATATATATATATATATAAGACTGACAACGAATATTTATAGCTATGTTAAGACAGTAAAAAACAGAGACGTGAGGAAAATTATTGTCTTTATCATTTTCTATACTTCTTGATAAACAGTCAAATGTTTTTCATAGCAGGTACTAAAAATGGGATCTTATTTTTTTTTTTTTTTAAGAACAGTGATATCCCAATGCATCTTTTCGTTGTTTTATCTACGGGAAAGTTTGCCTTAAAGCCTTCAATTCATGAAATGTGCTCTTTTTCATTCAGATAGTTTGCAAGTTTCGGTAGCAACCGTCAGATGCATTCACTAATCACAAATGTTTAACCAGTCTATAAAATTATAGGCTTTCATATCCAAATAACGTTCTAGTAGAGTGAAGACGTGATTTAGGATATAGTATAGAATAAAGAAGCAAATTAAAACGAATTAGAGAAAAGGTAACTCAGTAAGAGGTTCGGCATACTTGGTAATCGGCGAGATCTTCCAGCCCAGCCACATCAGGGCGACAGCATATCTGCTCTTCTTTCGTGTAGCTGATGAAGACCGAGTCTCCCTCGGGGACCAAAGTGGCATTAGCACCGTGAGTGAAAATGAGTCTCCTGTTAGAAGCTCTCCCATGAGAATTTACACTTTCCTTCCTCGTGATTGGGAGACATTGAGTCACGTATATTTGCAACGCCAAAGATATCAGTATGAAACTCTTCTGCTGCATCGTTGTTCGGAATATTGTGTGTGTGTGTGTGTGTGTGTTTTTTTTTAACTTTGAGGTTGTGGTACTGTTTTAATGGATGACCGTCTGCGATGGACTTCCTGTGTGCGTCTGGCGCGCTTTTACGGAGACCATCGCGACTACACTTCGTGCCACCTATGACCATGGGTTACGTATGGTTACGTACAAGATCTCGGATACGTACCATATAACGTTTTCGCACAAACAATCGCCTCATTACAAAGCATGGTGCAGACTGTGAACTGTACGAACGTTTTGCTGTAGGGACGACCTCGCGATTATTTCACGTTTTGAACAAAAGCTATGATTGGTAATAGTCGCAGAATGAGAGATGTATTTGCGTGGAATCATTTCAAACGAGTCGAGAAAGTATTGGTCTTATCATTCTTAATGGTCCAGGTCTTCCCTATTTCCTCTGGACCACCAGTTGCGATAGCAAAATTATGTGGCTGTTAGAGGAGCTTCTCAGATCAGTGGCGGATCTAGAAATCTTTCATGGGGGAGTGGTGGGGCACTTAGGATGATCGTATATATATATATATATATATATATATATATATATATATATATATATATATATATATATGTAAGTATGTATGTAACACGTACACACATACGGTAAATATATATCAATATTTATATAGTGTATGCACACAGAAATATAGTTTTTGCTGTTGCTGCTGAAATAATCAGTAATTAAGCAAATATTTATTACTAATAATTATTCATTGAGAGAAAACAATGTAATATATTATTCATATCCCCTGGGGGTGGGGGGTGGCAGTCTCGTGCCCAGGTTCCTACCTCCCCCCTTAAATCCGCCACTGGTTCCTCTTATAATAAGCCTTTTGGTAGTCACAGTGTGAATTTAATGACACAAACTTAAACATTCATTTTATTTGGAAAAAAAATACGCGTAAATTCTATCTGAACAATGCGTTGTACAGAAATCTGAGATCTCCTGATAAAAGTCAATTAATGAATTAGGACCGCACACTTTTGGTGTCTGCAGAGGCAGATAAGACGAGGTCTTATCACTATGAACGCTGTGCGAGTTATCATTTTCTATACCGTTTACTTCGTTCAGAACACAGTGTCCATATTTGTGAATTGAATCGAATTTAGAATCTAAGCTAGAAGCCAAGAACTGAGACCTATAAGGTCATTCAAAGCTGAAACGGAAATTGACAGTAAAAAGTTTGAAAGGTGTAACAGGAGGAAAACCTCAAAGCAGTTGCACTATGAATCAAGTGTTAGGAGAGGTTGGAAAGTAAGATGGAAGAAAGAGAATATGAAAGCAAGCACAGTAAAAGGAACGAAAGTGGTTGTAGCTAGGGGCAGAAGGCACGCTGCAAAGAACCTAAAGTAATGCCTACAGTGAACCGCAGGAGGTCCACTGACGGCACTAACCCCCTACGGTGGTTCATATTTATGGATTTTTAATGAAATGTCAGAGCACTTTTTAACAGATAGGTATACACCCTCAAAGAGATCTTTCCGAATTTATGTCCAGGAAAGTTTGACCACGTCAGAACCATTTTACGAAATATGTCTCTCCTCCGATCGTGAGTAGGTGTCAGTTTCAGTGTTTAATTGCAGATGATTTCCACTGAAGTTTTGCCGCCTGGTAAAAGCTTTTCGTAGAAAAACATTGCTCTAACAAGTTTTTAGTGAACGCAGCAATCACATAGGCTTTACCAGCCGATAAAGTTAGATTTTCTCATATAGAAACATTACTCTAAGAATAAGCGTCAGGTAAAAATGAGATCACGCAACCTCTTACTAACCGTGAAAATCTGAAGTCTTTCATACTTACATCGCGAAAGTGGCAAGATTTAAGTTAAAATGAGACTTTTAAATTTGTTTTATCATTTACAAGTAACGCTTCAGTAACAAGCTTCAAAGGCAACATTTTACCGGCCCAAAAGATTAAAGTTCGTCGTTACAGACGTCACTTGAAGTACAGCTGTGAGCCAATGACATTTAACTATTCGTTACAATTGAATGATTTCATACGGAGGCATACCTCTACATAACTACAATCCTCAAGTGATGATGTTTCACCGGTAATTTACCAGCTGATAAGATTGAGTGCTTTCGCATACAAACAAAAAGACGATAACATGAAGCAGAACCAATGATAACTTGAAACTGAGTAAAGCAATTACTTGATAATCAGTAAGGTTCAGGAGTCCAGTCACATCCGGACGACAGCATATCTGATCTTCATCCGTGTAGCTAATGAAGACCGGGTCTCCCTCGGGTACCGAAGCGGCCTCACCTCCGTGGGTGAAAATGAGTCTCTTGGCTGAGGAGCTCCCCTGAGATTTGGAGAGACACAGAATCACGTATGTTGGCAATACTAACGATATCAGTATGCAAATCTTCGTCTCCATTTTCGATCGAAATGCTTGCCTTTGATGCACTTTTATATATATATATATTTTTTTGCCTCTAACTCTCTTCTACTTTTGGGTTGTGGTCGTGTTGTGCTGGCGTACGTAGTACAACAAATGACTTTTATGTGCTCAAAATGCACGCTTTTACAAGCACTGAGTTATACGCAACACATACGGAAATGGACTTCGTATGGATGCAGGCAAGATCTTGGGTATGCATAGAACATGTCCATGCACACGAACATTTTTATTATCTTTATTTATTGATTTATTTATTTTTACAAATCATGGTGAAAGAACGTGCGTGAACGTTTTCAAGCTAGGCGGGACTATATTTTAGGCGCTCGTCGATAAGTGCTTTGTGCTATTCCGTCTTTTTTTGCTCGCATCTTTTGCGTAATAAATTTGTTACATCAAATCGTGTATAGATTCACAGTTCGTCTACATTTATCGAGCGAATATCACGACAACAAAATGCAGATCTACGTAGTTACTTTAAATTTTTAGGAATTTATATTTTCTTGAAAATAACAAAATGACAAACTCTGTCAAACCTTTTTGTATGCTTTGTCCAAATCTCTAGATTAATCAATTGCTGCTTTACGTTTCTCCCAAACGAAGAAATACTCTTACTGGTTAGGAATCTTTCGATTTCATCGTGGAGTTTTTCTTTGTGTAGTTTATTATAAATTCACTTGTCACGGCTAAGCTGTTAGAAGCGGACATTTTCACTTACAAGAAAGAGTACTCGGCTAACCACAAACCTCCGACAAGACTGGAAAGTAAGCTTTCCTACAAACAGATCTGTTTTCCCATTAAGTTAGATTCCTATCTCTGCTAAAATGTCTTCATTTGTTGCTGATCACGAGATCCAATATTGACGAAGGTTTCATAAAAGTCAACACAACAGATAGACAGCGAACAAAAAACTAACTAGGACCTAAGCCTCATTTCCTTGTCCAGGATGCATATTTCCGAAATGTAACCAAGTACCGGTACCTTCTCTAAAAAAAAAGAAGAAGAAGAAAAAAAAAACAGGACGCCTTATCTTACAAACTAACCGTAGGATCTTTTAGAAAAAATATCTCATTATGTTTCCCATACCCAAATTACCTGAAGGATAATTACTTGCACTAGCTTAACCTAACTCAACACAACCTAACCTAACTTAACCAACCTAAACTAGGGCATGGCAAAAAAAAAAAAAAACCGTGCAAAACTAGCATACATCTCGGGAATTTGAGTCCGGGACAACCTATGTAGACGAACAATATGAATACATTACCTCTCATGACAGCACGTTCAGACCAACACATTCATAGATTCACCAAATCCTAAGGTATTACATCGCGGGATTGTCAATTATATTATTTAAAGCATTCATGAATGGTCCAAATGTCACGTTTTGTTTTACATTTTTTCTTTATTAAGATACGCACATCCTTAAAGTGACTGAGGGTCATCTCAGCCTTCAAATTATAAGTGTTATGTGTGCTATGATGTATATAATAGTTTAGAATCTTATCCTTAATATTTCGTGATGCATTAAGATTCAAAATGTAATCTTTTTTTATTATTTTCTTTCCTGATGAATTTGTTAATAAAATTCTTAAAATAGTAATACCGGTTTTATTTTCCTAGTTAGAATTAGAATTCTTTAAATGAGTCACTGGTTATTCTTTAACAGCTACACTCGGTAAATAAATGATATAGAAATAAATAAGTTAATTGCTTAATGATATAGAAATGAATTAATGAGTAAATAATATAGAAGTAAAAAAAAAATAAAAACATTATCAAGAAATAACATCTGCTTTCACACGTCATGTAAAGTAGGGAAGGTGGTAGTAATATGACTAGAAGAAGGAAAGTCTCAAATACAACCAGGTCATTATGGAACAGGATGGAATATAAAATTTATACCAAACGCTGTGACCTATGGGGTCATTCAGCTCCGATTGGGGAACTGAGTGTAAAAATGTTCAAAAAGTTGTAACAGGAGGAAAACCTCAAAGCAGTTGCATTCACTATGAAACGGTTGTCTGGAAAGTGTGGAAAGGAAGATGGAAGAAAGAGAATTTGAAAGGAGGTATAGTAAAAGGAATGAACTAGATTTCAGCTAGAGGCCGAAGGTACGCTGTAGAAAACCTTAAGTAATGCTTACAGTGTACCGCGTGAGAAGCACTCACAGCACTAACCTGGGCCACCCCACCCACCCCAAACCCCACAAATGGGGACCTGGTTATTCAATGACCTGAATTAAAAGGAATATAATCGTAAGTTCCGAATAACTAAGTGAAAATGCTACAAAGAATCTGGAGAAAAATAAATGAAGGAACATTGAAGTGAACAAGAAGAATAATAGATTTTAGGTTAGAAAAGCTAACCATTTAGAGAGATCTACTAAATGTCCTGAAAGAAGGTTGAAGGCCTGAAAATAAACGGAATAGATGTCTATGCAAGCAGAATAAAAGTTACAGTGCCAGATAACTTTGAACTATAAAAAAACAATATCTTACCATCTTACTATTAAAAATAACAGTGAGAAACTGTGGCTGAAAGACAGTAGAGCTGCATTCCGGATAAAACAGCTTATTTTAGATTATTTTCCACTGTGATATGGATACTTTACTCCTGAGGAAGAGCAACAATTGTTCTTCCGTATTTGAAAAAGGCCCCAAATGGCAAAAAATGCCAGAACTTGTGAGACATGGCACGGGTTAGAATAATGGAGGTATAAGTGAAGCGGACCAAATTACGATGATATTTTGCGGAAGTTTGGCAATGCAACTTATGCAAGAAGGAGACTCCGAACAAATGAATTGTATAATCGTGAGGTAACTAAAGGTAGAAGGAAAAGTACCTGTGAAATATAAATAAGTCTTTCAAAGCTTCAGGAAAGAAACGTGTATATTGTAAGAGTATCGTTAGAGTTACCTAAAAAGAATTCTCAAAGATTTTGTTGTATTATTATTATATTATTATTATTATTATTATTGTTATTATTATTATTATTATTATTATATCTATTAATTATATTATATTTATTATTATATACATACATATATATATGTATATATATATATATATATATATATATATATATGTGTGTGTGTGTGTGTGTGTGTGTACATATATATATTCAGATGATGAAGCCTATCCACAAGGAACAAGCCTAACTGAGGGGCCATCGACTTGAAATTCAAGCTCACAAAGAATATGGTGTCCATTATGTAAATGAAAGAAGAGGTAAGCGTAAATACATAAGGAAGTTATCCCACTTTTTAAAAAAAGTGTGCCGTTCTTTATAACAGGCAATTTTTTCTTAAGGATCTGTTATGAGTGGTATACGAATATGATAAAAAAAAAAAGGAGACGAAAGCTCATGTACTACCTACGCCCTCCGGTGCTCAGTTTCATCTCTAAAAAACAGAACAAGATGAAACACGTTGTGGTTGCATCACTACTGGCGGCTGATTTCACCAAGTACATCGAGTTCCGTTCTTGTACGTTATCAGTTACTGATTTTTTTTCCCTACAGATTAGAGAAATTCTGTGATGGTATTAGAGCCTACTGGAACTTTAATAGTCCTACATTCTCTCTCACTCTCCATCCTAAAAATCTCCAAAACTTTTCATCTCAAAGACTTCATGGGTAAAATTAGCCTTTCAGTTCACGTTAAGAGTCTTTCCCTTAGAGCAATCATATCTATTCATGAGGCAATCCCAACGTACTATATCAGGTAAGTATCAGTGGAGGAAATCACGACTTATGAATGATAGCTTAGAAACTGAGTGGATTGATGGAGATAAGGCTCGAGTCAGAAAACTAAACCAAACATGTCCCGACATGATTTAACATTCCCATATCACAGCTCGTTCTACCCTACTCTTGTTGTTGTTGTTAGTGTTGCAAACCCTAATAACACTTGAACATATATCTTGATTATTGCTAAAGTTATTAATCGTTAATCAATAAAGTCCCGCTTAGTTAATAGAATGAAATATATATATAGAGCGGTGGGACTCGGAATAAAACCAATAAACCAAAAGTAATGAGACTATTTTGTACGATGACGCAATATCAGAGGAGAAATGATTAAAAAGACTAAATCTTTCAAATATTTAAGAATAATTATGTGCAGATATAACACACATATTCTTGAGTGGGAATTCAATGAATAACTAAGATCGACCTATTAAAAATATATAAGCTGAATAAAACTCCTGAAACTGCATACAGAATTAAGATATACAGTATTCTAGTCAGATTTGCATTACTATAAGGACGTGAAACACGGTGACCATGAAAACTATATTTCAAAGAAAATTTCCGTTCTGTTTCCATAGAGCAATCTATTGTATGAAATATACATAAGCACCAGTAGATGAGACCCCATACACGGTTCGCTTTGACAAGGAAATTCCATCACCTACTTCTAGATAGACGCGACTACCTCTCATTCAGCCTTCAAACATTTGTTCGGTCTCTTGGGACAGATATTTTTTTTTAGCTAGAGCGACTGCGGGCATAGCCCTGGGCTATCTTCCCTCTGTAAATCTCTTCCGTGTTCCCTCTGCCTTTTGACTATTATGAAAAAGGGAGAGAGTAATTGCTCCCTAATCTCTTTAAGAAGTTCAATACCGCCTCCGATTTTTATCCGTATCTCGTTTTTTTTAAAGTGGTTTGTTAAACTAAATTAGTATATTGCCCAAAGGGATTTTCTTACAATAAATTAATGTGAGTTTCTGAGTGTATGTGACTCGCGCATATTCAAAATTCTCTTGATATCATATTACTTGTTAATTTATTCAGATTTACAGCTTTGGAAATATATACATGGAAGGGAATGGTCTTCACACCAGCCTTTTTCTCGTTCAGTAACAATAATGATAATAATAATGTAAACTTGTGTACTAGAAACCAATTTATATCTTACATCGTGATCGAACCCAGGACACTCAGATGGAAGACAGTTAGTAGCACCCTGGCCTTTCATTTAAGAGTCTCCTGGGTTCGATCCCAATGAGAAGTCGAAATATAATTATACTAATAATATAGAGGCAACAGTCATACGTCATATTAATCGGCATGGAGTTATTAACCATACGACTCAAAACTAGTGAATCATAATATCTGGATAAAAATGAAACATGTCGCGTGTCTATTCGTTAGTTGATAATCTTTTGCGTCCCGTATTTCGGTAACCGATATGCAATCGCGCCTGCTTTGCTCTCCAACGACTGAGGCTTGCACTTGGTCATTTCTGCTTTACTCCATGGTTTCCATTCTTACTACTTGAAAACCCAAAAAGAAGTCATTCGGGATCTGTTCGAACGTCATGATCATGGTATCAAAGCGGCGGACGTTTTGGTGTAACGTGGTGAAAATTTAAAAACGACAAGGGACATCACACGTCCAGTCCACTTGCATTATAAAGGTGAGGTGCATCAGAGTAAGGATCGCGTGTTCCTCGTTACTGGTTGCCAAGGAGCAAGAGCCCCTGCTGGCATAAGGCCACCTTACATCCCGATAGAAACAACCTGCTCCTGAAAGCGGAGGTTCCTTTCAAGGGAATTGAATCTCCCTCGAAGTGTGTTTTACTCAGACGGATTTTAGAGGGACAACACGAAAATGTATTGGAAGTGTCTCATGGCGACTGCCTTGTTTAGCCAAGTTGCAAAGGTACAAAGTTTGGTACTAATTTCAAGAGAAAGTCGACAAAGTCCATACGGCCTCGTATTCACTTACGGAGACAATGCCACAGAAGTCAGCGCAGGGGACACGGTACGAATCGAATACATGGGGAATGAACAGATATGCTGCAGACCTGTCACATCCGGGATGTTTAACCTCAGCGATTGCCAGGTTAGTCTTTTTTCGTACTTACAAAGTTAAGAGAAATTTTTGGTTAATTTTGCGACGATCTAACTTACAGACTGTATAGATATGTCAGCTTATTATTCCCTTATATTCTACCTAACCTTTTTAAGCTATTTTACATCTAAAATAGATAAATTAAATTGAGCACGTTTAGAACTCAGTAGATGATGATGGAAGCAGGTATAACTTTTATCTGAATTTACCATTATACATGCATGCTTGTTTGGAGGAAATTGTACTCTTACTAAAACTCAGGGAGTACAGTCGGTATAACATTCTCTGTCATTTAAATACTTTTTTTCTTAACTTTCGTGTCGTATTCACAATGAAAATGAACATACATTTTCTAGTGTTACCATTATTACAAAAGTTCATTTTATTACCCCGACAGGTTTTTTGGAAGGACGAGGATAACCAAAAAGTGGAAGGTTGGAGCCCTAACAGACCAATGTTCGCCCTCGGCGGAGACATCATTCCACACTCCTACCTCGTTTTTATTGGCTTTGCCATCGATTTAGCTGGACCCAAAACGTGTGTCCTGCAGTGCGGAGGAGCGAATGTAACCGAGGCTCAAATCAACGTCAATGAGCCAACTTTGTGACGCAAACTTTCGTTGCTTGACACTTTGTCTTCTGAACATCGTCCACTGGGTCGAATCTGAAACGCCTCAGTCCCATAAAAAAAAAAGAGCTTTATTTCTTTCCATGCAGTTTATTGTTACTCATCTTAACTTCAAGTTATGTTATTATTTATGAGCCACTAATTTATTAACGTGTATTTATATATATCATAATAAATTATTTATCAACGAATGTGAGTGTGATTTCGTTTCCCTGCATTTAAGGTGTGAGGTGAATGAGAATACAATTTTGTCAACATCTCATATGTCTAGATTGTAAGTGACGGTCAAACATGAATAAATTGGACAAGTGTGTTGTCATAAAATGTTATAGAAGAATACTATTGAAATTTAAACTCTGAGGATTTCGAAGTATTTCCTGAAATCAAGCATTCCTGAAATCAGCTTTCGAACCTTATAACACAAGAAATTCGATTAATTCAGAGTATACAGAACGAAGAATATGGTCAAATTGTCCTCGGAATAAATACATTAAGATTTTTAGATTTAACCAATAATGCTTTCACTCAAAAATGTACCAGAATGTATTAGCAAGCGTTACTCAGTACAAAATAAACTAAATAAAAAAGCAAACATGACAATGTCATTGCCAAATGTATTAGAATTTATAACATTAATATACCTTTCACAAAGTTTTTTCATGATGCAGTTCATATATGAAATACAAACTATACGTTCAAAACTTCTATTTTAAGCTTGCATTTATACAGACATCATACCATAAGACCCTGCTTTCAGTATCCTAGCGAAAAAGGCGAATGATGAAAATTGATTTCTTTAGTCGCAAATGTAACGACTTCTCATAATAATTTAATTCTTTCATTTATCACCTCATCGTAATAAACAAGAATTAAACAATCGAGGTTGCACAAACTTTAGCCACCATTATCCCCTATTGACTATACATACCATGAACACATTTTGTCAAAACTGAAGTTATCTTGATGATGGCTCGGTGGTCAAAAGTCATTGTACATTGCTGTCTCTCAAGCAGGCAGCGGTTCGAATCCTACTAGCGGTGAAGCACTTATCGATTATAATTCCCCTTTGGGGTAGTCAGACCTTTCCTTGATAGGGACATCCAAGGGTCACTTTAATCCGGTTCGTAACCACATGCGCAACGTGTTTAGGACAAGCCCGTTGGTGACTACCGTAAAGACAAAAGCAAAAGACTGTAAATATCATAAAAATAATAACCTCCCCAAGAAACAGTAGTCGTAGATAACGACCCCCGAACTTTGTTGGGGATCATTAACAGAGAAAGATCCAGGTAGTTATTCCCGGGTTTGATAAACTGGATACTAAAAGATAATTATGACGTAATATTTATGAATATAAAAGAAATCACGTTTTATGTGACAAAAATTCACGCACACACACACATAATATATATATATAATATATATATGTGTGTGTGTGTGTGTGTGTGTATATATATATATATATATATATATATATATATATATATATATATATATATATATATATATATTCTCAGAGTTGATGTTGACGTCAATACTCCTGAGACGTTTGCCTGAGGAGAAAAAGAAGTATATAGTCTGATTCAAAGTCTAAATAAAAAGAGTCTTTGCAAGTAATGCCATTGACTTCAACATATATGTGTGTGTGTGTGTGCGTGTATAAGAGAGAGAGAAGAGAGAGAGATAATTCATCATTTAAATATAATTCTCATGCTTCGTTTTAGTACATTTATCAGTACCTATGAATGACGAAAGCTGTCTTTATCGCACAAATGCTAGTGATGATATCAACATGACAGCGATTTGTTTGGTGTTTGTCTTGTACTTGATGAAGACGGAATTCCGACATATGAAGCATTGTATAACGTATTAGAGCAAAATGAACGTTTGTGCATGAGAAAATCTTACTCATTTCATAACGTAACTGTGGCAAACGAAGTCCTGACGTTTTATAACGAAGTGTTGGTTACAAACGCTATGAGCTATTCATACTGACCCATGCGTTGCTACAATAGACGCATGAGTAGAAGAGCGAAGATATCTGGCGAACGAAGTTTTACGAGAACGATAAGACTGTCATTCATCTGCAATCTTAAACTACACCTGAAATTTTACTTGGAAAAGAAGACGATTTATCTTGAATTGTGGTTAAGGGTTAAGACAGAAGCAACATGAAAGTTATTGTTTGCTCGACGGGCTATGTATGTATGCATGTATGTATGTTCGCTATAGATGGTGAAACTACAGGAATGAATTAAACCAAAGTCGGGACATACATGTAGATTTCATAGGGGATGGTTTTATCGCAGGTGCCATTTTGATCTGGATATCCGACTATGCTTAACTACTTAACTAGTATTCGTAGAGAAAAAATGAACCGTTATTGTGATAGAAATTTTCATGGGGATTTCAAATGTGCAGATTCGAATTCAGAAAGCAAAACATGCCTCTGTTCATGTACAGTGTCTTCTCCCTTCACGAAAGGTAATTGTGCTAGAGGTGACTTATAGTAAGTCTTAACTACTTAAGCGGAAGTGGAATAAGTAGCAATAACACCCACACTGCTGCTGTAACTCGAACATTCAGTCAAAAGAACTTTTTACGTTAATCTGATGTAATTTTCAAAACTGGAAGCGCTTTACATAATTATGTTGATAGGAGGTCTTACTTACCTGGAGAATGATTGATTACATGGTTCTTGAAATCTTATTTGTTGATATATCTCTGTACTGAAGATTAATATGTTATGGGGAGTATATATACTATATATATATACACACACACACACGCACGTACTATATATTTTTGCGTATATGTATGTAAGAATATAGAGATCTATATCTGTATATCTATCTATCTCTCTACCATACATAGAGTAAATAAACGAATACCAGTCATTGAGAACAATCACATGGCCGCTGGTTTATTTTTATTTTATTTTTTTTTAGTGGGCCGTCTCCATTAACAAAAAGGAAAATGCAAAAATCTATTTTAAAGATAAAACACAAAAAAAGTTTAAAACTAAGATTTACAATAAAAAAAGGAAATATAAACTATCTGTATATGGGAACCCATGATCGTAATAATTTTGTCCAATAAAGCCAAAATGCGCATTAGAAAAACGTCGACCTTTGCCACCTGGGGTTAGTATCTTAACCTCCTTGTGCTCCTTCTTAAGTGAGAGTTTTGACCACTCAGCAAATTTCTTTCTTGATGCCTTTATTCCTAGATGTCCCTTGTCTTCTCTCAATAATTAAATAGGTCAGCAACTTTATATTTAGCAATCCCAGAGGGGTCGGATAATGTCTGCGCCTTAATAAGGCTTTCGTTACGGCTACCAGTAAAGAGCAGTCTGTATAAACAGAGCTCTTTTCCAGCAAGATTATGTTATCTTTTATCAGGAATGCTGTTGTTGCATATTTTGTGTTATAAAATGTTATCCGATTGATTTCTGAATAATTAAATTTCGTTCAGTGTCAGTTTTTTTTTTTAATAATAATTAAACGCTGAATTATTTTTCTTTAGGCCTGTTTGCCTTATTTACTTTTATTTTCCCTACTTCTACGTCCACAGGTTTCATTCCTTTTTTTTGTTTCTTTTTCTCGTTGGTTATAATATAATCGGAATTTTAATACTTATATATCTTCATTTTACCATTTTTTGGCCTTCGAAAGAGAGGAGATAAAAACTATTCATTAATCATCAAAGTTTATTTTA
>NC_061106.1:21500239-21530239 GCF_015104395.2 Macrobrachium nipponense
AACCAGATTGTAGTCAGAAGTGATCAAGCCATCATCATTAGAAGACCTGTACAATTTCATCATGTAATCTCAGAAGAATGTATTTTTGTACTCAGTGTTTTCTACTTGAAACCTCACATCAGAAAGAGATTGAATGAACTGAGAATTTATCATCATGAGTTGAAACATCTCCGTAGTCATAACCAAAGAAGATATTGACTTCATAAGTTATCATCAAACCCCAAGACACTCCAATGAGTATGGAAGTCATAACCAACCGACTTAGCGTAAAATTATCGCAAGTCTAACATAACCTCACAGGGCGCCTTATTATACAAAGGCAACAGCCCTAATATTGGTGGCAGCGTACAAAAAGAACTCTTCAATGTCTTCCGAAGAATAATGAAAAATGTATCATATCAGAAGTCAACGACGGCGAAAGCAAGAGATTCTTCAAGCAACTTAGTATCATCGTTAGTGAGCGTCTTCAGCAGTGCATACCTTCAAGAAACAAACCTGACGTGTCTGCTTCCTACGGCAACGCAAGCTTTGTCCTAAGAGATGTCTCTCATTAGAATCATTCAAGAAAACATCACCGTTTATTGAGCGTTTCCAGCACTTCAAGAAACAAACCGGACGCATTTCTGCAGCATCAGATCTTCAAGGACTCGAATCCTCGAATCATCCAAACAACGCGCACGGGGGAAACTCAAGCCAAACCAGGGTCATCCGCTAAACAGAGAAGGAGGGCCAAGGACGTATCGAAACACCGTGACTTCCCACAAAATCAAGCTAAGTACAATCTTTTTTATTCATTTGGAGTAACTTTGAGTGTTACCTTTACAGGTAGAATTTTCGATGTTCCTGTGGCTGAAGTTACAAGACATTCTTGATTTTACTTTTTTACAGAAATTATCTACATCATTGAGACTTCGCTACTGCGAGTTTTTATCTTTGAATTTCTGTTTCCAGAAGTTCTCCTGAAATATCATAATCATATACTAGCATCCTTCACTGGTTTATTTTAAATTTAAATTTTTGGGTTGATTATTAATTCTGTACCATAACAAATCATATTCAAACATTGAATAATGCGTTTAAACATCAAGTGGATCGTTGTATTTTATACAGATGCAATGTCATAGGGTAAAGTTAGGCACCCGTAGTGAATAAGAAGAACAACCCACAAAACAAGTGGAACACCCGCACAAAATCTGGAAAATTAATTAGAAAGTGTAACAACGCTATGTCTTTCCGGGTCATGATATACAATAAAGTGGACATGACCGACTTGCAAGGTCCCCGATCCGCAAGTTTCAGCCTATTGAGTTATGCTTTAAAAAAATCGAAATTCTATTGACTCAACTTACAAACTTTTGAAAAAATACGGCTGGATTGCAAGGAATAACATGTCTGTAAAAACTTTCATTAAGGTTAACAATATCTTAACACTCATATAAACCAAAATCAACAAATATTTTCAAAAAAGGCGCTGACCTGTATCCCTCACTATTTCAGAAATTTTAGCAAAGAATGAAAGTCAAACGCCACAGCAAAGTACAATATAGTTTAAAATAACAAATTAATGCAGTAGAGATAACTTGTTTCTTAAAATAGTAATTCCGCTCAATTCATAATAGCTCGTCATTCTTATGTTTCGTTGGCTTTTATACATTAACCAACAAGAAACAAAAAATGAATGCTAAAAACAGCACAATACGTTGCCGAAATGGTAATAAAGAGAAGAATCCTAATTATTATAAAAAGAAATAGGTAAACAGTAGCCCTAAAAATCAGAAACAAACAAATAGTGCTTCAACAAACTTGGTTACTGTGTCATCTAGTCAAACGGTCAGGGTCAGTCAAATCTGCCAAGTGTTAAAGCAGAGCACATTCCACATAATAGGCGACTCTAGCGGAGCAGGGAGAGCGATGTTGGATCATTTATGCCAATACCTTTTTGAATTAAAAAGGAATTTTCCTATGAATCACACGACCGTATCAAGTAATCAGAGCAGGTTCTCGTAATTTTAATACAATAAGTTATTATAAGTAGTGGTGGATTAAGCCCGACTGTACGCGCCGTAAAAATGAGAATATCTTGTTTTTTATTCCTTTAGTCCACGTAATATCCTGTATTTACGGACTCACCATTTGTTGTTCGAACTTCCCCATTGAGAAGTCCGGAGTATGGTTCAGTTATTGGCAATAACAAGTTAATTGTCGTAGCATAAATCAGATTCAGTACAGGGAGGATAAGCGCACGCTTACAGATACCTATATAGTTATAAAAAACATTGATCTATATCTAGTGTAATTGTAAGATATCCATCTATGGGTATACAAAACATTATCTTACCTCCTGCCAAATAAGGCGTGTTTATCAAAGGAAAATTCTATAAACCTTCTAACATATTAAAATCCGTTTTGAACAAAAAGAGAGTTAATCAAATAATAACTTATATAGAGGAACCAATCACTTGTCTCATAAATTGTGACATTGTTCAAGCGACCCAACAGAATTCTCCCACACCCGCAGTCGCAGTTTGCACGCAAAATCTAGAGACGCATGCACCCTCGAATGTCTCAGTGCGTGTAAAAAGACTGCTGGGATCTGAAATTTTAATCCTTCCTGACACTCTGAAATATAACGATTTCTGCGAACAAAGCACTATACACTGTTGACTCACAGCAACAAGTTAATAATGAAGTCTGTAACCATCTTAATACCAATCTAGTAATCCACAAAACCTATATATATATCGTGGATATGGAAGTTATAAATATCGCATTTTTTATTGTTGCTAAATTTAATCCCGCCTAACTAGTCATAGATGAATCCCTCTTATACTCTATCTAAAGTAATATCTGTAAAGTCATTCAAGCAGAGGTGATTCAGCAGAAATTTTTTTTTTATCTTTTATCTGAATACCAGGATGTTTCTCCACAAGCGAGTGATCTCTGGGGGAAAACGGATATCACTGAACACAAAATACAGTCTAAGGACAAACATAAAGCTATATACGTATCCTCGTCTAGACTCCCAATGAAATTTCAAAATAGAAATAAATGACGAAGTTGAAAAAAATGTTAGTAATAGCAGTCATTAGGAAATCAAATAGCCCATATAATTTTTCCCTTAAACGTCATGCCAAAAAAGATCGGACTTGGCGTATCTGAGTAGATTTCTGTCGCTTAAACAAGGAAACAATTCCCGATTGTTTTCCAGTGCCATGTACCGACGATATCTTATCTTTGTTAGGTCAGAATAAATTTTTCACCAGCTTGGACTTACTTAAAGGCTTTCACCAGATACCATTAACTTTGTGAGTGTACCCCATACACCGCCTTCAGCACACTCAGGGGACATTATCAATTTTTACGTATGCCTTAGGTTTACGTTACGCCCCAGTAACATTCACCAGAATGATTAATATAGTGTTTGGAGACTTTTAGGGGATACCCTACATGCCTATATTGTTGGTCTCGTAATCTTTTCTAATACTTTAGAAGTACATTCGCATAAACTACAGCTAGTGCTACAGAGACTAAGACAAATAATCTCAGAGTAAAATATCTAAATGTGAGTTTTAAAAACCGAACATGTTTATTTAGGTTTTATGTGTCTAGTCAAGGTCTTAAAGTAGTCCATGGTAAGGTGTCGGCTATTCATAACTTTCCGGTACCTTTTAACGTAAGGGGGATACAGCACTTTTGCACTGTAGTGGGTATTACAATCGTAAGTAAATATGTAACTCTTCAATCATAGCAGCTCCTTTAACAGATCTTACAAAGAAGGGAGTAGATTTATTATGGTCTGAAAAGCATCAACAGGCGTTCGATATCTTAAAATTGGAATTATGCAGCTCACCTATCTTAAAAATCCCTGATTTAAATCAGGAATTTTTTTTTTAATTGCAACAGACGCCTCAGACCAAGGGGTAAGAGGGGTACTACTTAAGCAATATGATAAACAGTTCTTCCCTATAGCTTTTTATTCACATAAACTAAAGCCCTCTAAAAGTAAATATGCAGTAATAGGCAAGGAAGGGCTAGGTATCGTTAACTCACTAGTACATTTTAAGTTCATAATCTATGGCTATCCTGTTAAAGTCCTTACTGACCAGAAGTCCCTTACCGAGTTTTTCAAAGGCTTTAATCACAGTCCCAAAGGAACTCGGCGGCATATGATCATTCAGGTCTTTGGAGCCAAGTTAAGATATCTACCTGGGAAAGCAAATATCATAGCTGACGCATAATCCCGCAATCCCGCACCATCCTGTATGTGTATCAGAATTAAGTAATCAAATGTAATATTATATGTAGGTCCATGATGAGGAAAACCCGAAGAACACAGCAGGTGACTAACGACCAGGTAGTAGTAATAATCTCTTTATACCAATCGTCCTACACTGGTTGCATTCCAATCCATTACATGGTCATCCAGGGTTCTCTATTATGTCACAGAAAGCCAAATCACTATTTTACTGGCCTACAATGCTTACAGATATAAAAAGCACATAACTAATGGTCACACGTGTCATGAAAACAAGGGACACACTAGGACACCTGTCAGTTTAGGGGCCTATCCCGTGCCAAATCAATCCTTGAAAGAATACACGTAGAATTATTAACAGAGTTACGTGTCTGACAGAGTAAATAAACACCTCTTAGTGTTAATAGTTGCCTTGACACGTTATATAGAATTAATAGCACTAAAAAACAAACACCGCAATTGAGTGCGCTAGGAATATTTATGAGTGCTATATCAGTAAACATGGAATTCAACACATGATAATCTCTGACTCGGGTGGTGTAAATCAATAATAATTTCCTTAACTCGTTGTGTGAATTCCTTTCCGTTAAGAAAAACCAATACCATATTTTATCACCCAGAGTCAATCGGTTTGGTAGAACGGATAAATAAGAAAGTGTCAATGTCCTACGAGTTACATTCGTGATATTGGATCCGAACTGGATTATAGCGGTTCTCGCGGTTTTAAATACCTTTATCATTCATATCTTGTATCTGTAGAAATGATACCGCAAGTAGCCTTATACGGTATGCCACTTGAACACTTTTCCCCATATTCAAGCCAACCATTAATTTATCAAATATAAAAAAAAAGTATGGATACAAGTGGAGTCGATATAATACACTCCGTAAGAAGTTGGAAGGGTTACAAATTATAATAAAAAAGGAATCATGATAAAATCAATAAGCAAAACGTAACCATATGCAGTAAGTGTTTATAAAATATCCAAATATATATATGTGTAAAGATTTGAACGCTTTACTTTAGTAGTCCATTCAGTATTCTAGGGATATTAACGACAAATAAGCTAAAAGTTCAAACACATATCAAAACCTACTGGCATATTGTCTGTCCCGGTGGTTTATATTCGTAGTCAATGAAAAAAAAAAAAAAAAAAATAAAAAAAAAAAAAAAAAGTCAGGAAGTCTAGAAGTGAAAATGTATATCTATGTGAATAATCCTATATGGATCTTACAGGGTAAATAGTATATATAAAATTTGTATGGAAACCCTTCTCATTAGTTTGAATAAGGAATATCTAATTTAACATAAGTAATTACATATATTTTACAATCTTGCAGATTTCCAACATGAAACTAATATTATATTGTTCAATTTTGGTGCCGTTTTTTTCAGACATTCTTCTCGTGTGGGTGGAGTATTAAAACAAAAAATACCCAATTTATACATGGCTATCATTTGAAAGTACTAAAGTCGTATTTATTACAGCAAGTAAGGTAACTCTTAAGCTGGCTGAGAGCAATCTCCTGCCAGGTGATGACGTCATCAGTCCTGAAGGTGCCTGGCGCGTTTGCCGAATCATCATTGTTCCTTTTAACCCCAATAATATACTTGCACAGGCTTCATTTGTAGTGTGTGTTGTCTAGTGCTTACAAAACAAGCCAACTGGAGAGGAATGCTTAGCTCATGAACTTCACATGTGGTTCATGGGTCATGGTGACATACATAGCTGTAACCTATTCTTATCCGTGTGATCAATGCAAGTTTAGTTAAGGAATCACAATCGTTTTAAAATTAATGAACAAAATAAGCAAATAGAATTTCTATAACATCAAAATGAATTAATTTTTTTCTGAACCTCATAGACAATTAGAGTCAATAAATCAGCTTATGACATTGGTAAACGGACACTTATAATTATCAGGTCATGGGTATGAAAAATTTACTTGCAACATTAGCCTATTACAATTCAAGTAGGTCACATTCATGGGAAAATGTCACATTTTCTTGAAAAACCCAAAGTTTATATAGAAATTAGTTACATAGTGGGTTCTTTCATAGCATCTTCTGCATAAAAATTAACCTCAGAGGATGCATGTGAGAAAATTGAATATGAACCTTTTGTTAGGGGCACATAGGATCGGATTTTATCACAGCTTAATTTCAGTAAGCGTAGAGAATTACAGAATCATGATTAATACTCTCTTTGACTCTTATGTTGCCTGGCAATCTTACAAATAGCTCCGTTTCACACTTCTTTGTCTAGTAACTTACTACCAGTAATATCGAATTTTCTTTGGGATTCGTATTGATATCTGTTAATATGGATATTTTTACGAGCGTCAGAAACCTGGATAGGTTCACTCATTGTTATAATGCCATGGATAAAAAAGTTTGTACAGCTGACTCTTGAATTCCATAAAATATCAGTGGATTCATGTGGGTTAAGTCTAGTCCTTAACAGCTTTCTCCCTCCCGTATTTGGATGTTGTCTGAATTTACTTTGCCCTTGTGACAAGTATAATTTCACTTACAGGCTGGGTAATGGAACCTGGTTACAGTACCCTGCAGTACAAGAGTTTCACATCTCATGCCCGGACAGATAGTCTACAGATTCAAAGCCCGTTCATCGACTGCAGTGAAGTAACAACCGCCTACAATGTGAAGGGAATAAGCACCATCATAAGTGAACAAACTTATTTTGTGGACTTCTTGGACCGACACCCGTATCCCGTCGTTAATTTCGTTTTTAATGCGGAATGCTCCGGCGGCTGTCGGAATCGACTACAAAAGGGACATACTCACGACAATTACGACCAAGAGGATATTCAACTCTACGTTTGCTGGCGCAGGACTCGTGCTGGGGATGATTTTATTCATCACGAACGTATTCGTATGGCATAGGATGCAGAGGACAAGTATGGGCACAAAATAGAACGTCGGAACCTGCCCAGGCAATTCCCCCTTGTTTTTAACCATTTGGAATTGGCCATTTCATTTGGCTATAGGTGGTTGTCTGGAACTGTGTAATGGACGAAAAGTTGTTCGAAATGCTAGAATATGCAGTGGGTATAGCCTCGGTCATGTATTCCATATATAATAACAGAATCGAAATATATCTGTGCGTGTACGCACTAGGGATCTATTTAAAGTGCACCTAGATTAATCACTTAGATTAGTCATTTATGTTAATCAGTTGTATTAAGTGCACATATATTGATCATAATTATATGAATCTATATATATATGTATAAATAAATCAGGTAGCCTATAATCAATCTGTTACCTTTTATCTTACCAATAACTGCAGTTAGTATAACAGTTAGTATATGGGTTAATGAATTTATTATATCAGTTAGTATATGAGTTAAAATATCAATTACTATATCAGTTAGTATATGAGTTAAAATATCAATTACTATATCAGTTAATATATCAATTAATATATATAAGTCAGAGTCTAGACATAAAACATATGATTTGAATTCTTCGGAGTTTTTCAAGGTATGTTGATTATAAGTAAACGGTTCTAGTGAAGGAACTAGGTATTTAGCTAGTTTGTAATTCGGAGCATGAATTGATGACAATATTGGTCGCATTGGGGTTCCTTCTTCGTGTGTTTTAGGTAAACCGTAAAGGATTCCAAACGATGTACCTGAACAATATAGATCTTCATAAGTGTCTTTACTTAAGTTATTTTAGAAATCTATTGATTTTGTCTTCAACTCTAAATATAAGTTTACATTCAGATTTACCAATTTTCTGAAACTTGCTTTCGTCCCTCAGAATAGACCCCATTTTATTGATATAATCTTCTTTGTTCAAGTTGACAGTGCCCTTACCCTTATCAGGTTTAGTAATTATCAAGTTTTCTAAGCTACAAACGAAAATAAAACACAATGAGCGAGCAGCCTACCTCCCGATACCAGCCAATCAGAGGCCGCCTAACAAATATCTCGTAGGCACAAGAATCACCCTTAAATGAATCTACTTTTTTTTTATAGCGGGAGATTTACCCTTAGGTGGTGCCTGGGTTCACAGCTAAGACAACGTTGGTTCTGTTAATTGCTTAATTCGCGCTTCAACCGTTTGCCTAACAGCCAGGGATAGGATAAGGAATACGACAGGAGTAGTCCACGGACCTATCAAAGGTGAGCTGAACGCTGACCGCCTTACTCACGAGATCACCCTTTTTCACTCTATATCTAATTGGTGAAACACGAATACAATTACATCTTTAAGTATACCATTCAAAAGAGTGAAGTTTCGTCAACATAATGGCGCCCAGTGTGGATGGCTACACATTCCAGAGGTTACTGGTGGGGTCCCGACTTCCCTAATTCATTGTGAAGAGGTAAACCAATTCAAATCAAAATTACGTGGCCGTTAACGTCCAAGTCTCGTGTTTGTGTGTTTAGCACGCTTCCATTATCAAGTTTATCTTTAGTATAAACCACAGGAAAATGTTAAAAACTCAGATTTATAACAAAAGAATAAAAACTTTTTTTACAAGCTACACAAATTGTTTGTTTGTTTTTCATTTGTTTGCATGGAACCAGTGGTTATTCAGCAACGGGACCAACGGCTTTACGTGACTTCCGAACCACGTCGAGAGTGAACTTCTATCACCAGAAATACATATCTCTGACCCCTCAGTCGAATGCCCGAGAATCGAACTCACGGCCTACCGACCACGCCACTGAGGCGCAAATAATCATGGTGTTCGTCAACAGTCAACCTAACATAGGCGTCAGTAGTATACATCGCCCAGTGCAACCTGTGCTGAGTATTGTCATCTTCTTGTGTTACTTCCTTTGTAATGATCCTGACTTCTATGTGAGGATTGTGACTACTCAGCTCAATAACACCTTTTTGCAAGACGCTAATACCGTCGATGACAAGAAAATTTCATATTTTTATTTAATTATCGATCATACGGGGATGAAAACGTCTGCAGTCTTCTGAAAATCCCGTAACATTCGTAAGTAGAGGCAGAAAAGAACATAAACAGAACGCTCTACCACTAAGTTTGGTATTATGTATCATATTTCCGTAGTTTTAAATACTTTACAGAAAAAAAGTTTTGCAACGTTGTTTTTGCAGTAAATAGCTTGTATTCCTATTTCATCTTTTTTGCTACCTCTTTAAACTCTGAGGTATTTTCTTTTCACTTTGGTTTTTTTTTGTGTGTGGGGGGATGGGAGGGGTCTTCATTAAACCATGACATCTTCCTGCATTCCCAAACACTTTTGTTTGGGTGCGATATCTGGCTGTTAAAACTTTACCATTTTTTGACTACAAAGGAACAGAGGAAATGAAATTATTCGTAAATTATTCAACATAGTTTATTTTATGAATAAACAGCATCTTTAAATCTTGTCAATATAAATAAAGTCAATATATATAAAGTAAAATGCTATATTCAGCTCATACAATAAGGATTTCATACAGATGACCACTCGGGCCACATGTCGTTTATCTGCACATTGATGTTCGAAGAGGCGATCAATGTATCGTCCAAATAGTACAGCAGGCAAGTGTATTCCCCAGCACTTATGTCGGAGAAGTCACTGAAGATGAGGTAGGAATGGGGAAGAAAAGATCCCCTTCCCAAACTGAAGACCCACTGGTCAGGGTTCCATGCGTCCACAGGACGTCCCTCAGGGTCCAGCCACTGAATCCAGTACTGATGAAGGTTCGTGATGTTTTCCAGTTCTGCGAAACAGTAAACAAAAGCGTCTGCCATGTAGGCAATGCTCACTTCAGTTCCGTTGACGATCACTGCTTTTCCAGCCGACCCTGGAAGACTCCCGTTTTCGTTTTCCAGGTATGACTCTGTTATCCTGGAAACCATTTCCATCAATGTTGAAGAAGACGCACCTCCAGATGCTACCTCCAAGGAAGACTCTGCAACGCTGCCGAATGTTGTCGTAGGCATTTCCTGGCGAAGAGGCGTGGCCAAGGAATGTGGAATGAGACATTGCAACAACAATGCCATTAAGAGTGTGACCTTCATGTTGCTGATTTCCAGAAGCTTATCCACAACTCAAAAAAATTCGCTTCTTTTCCCAATTGAATTTCTGTGGTTTCGAGAAGCACTTGATTGACGATGATATTTTCCTTGTAATATTGTTTCTGTCAGGTGTTCTTTCTTCTCCAAACATGGACAGCAGTTCAAAATGCATAATACGACGTATGCAAAAACACTTCTTCCTCCAATAACAAGCAATCGACGATTACAGTTTGTTTGGCGCTGATCTATTACAGTGGAAGATGAATGAGAGACTGATGCTAAAACAGAAGTCCTTCTTCCTTTTATACCATCTGAGATATTCGAATATAAACGTTTTGTCTAGTTCGTTTGAGAACGTTTATTAACGATGGGTTACGTTCTAGTCAAGTAAAAGGGAAGTCACGAACGGTACGGCATCATGGTGTTCAGATGTGTCACTTGTGTTGAACGTTTGGCGATAAAGAGGGGTTTTATCAATCGCAGCTACCGATAACGTTTGGTGATGATACTAAAGTAACGTGTTAATACCCTTAGGTAATAATACTTAATGACTTACTATGATGGATTTGATTAAAAAAAATAATGCATATACGTTTTTCTCTGTTCTGCCCTCAAGGTTTTTAGTGTTTTGGTACGGCATTTTTCATAGTAATAGAACAGCAAATGTTACGTAATATTAATTTTGTTCAGTTTTAGTCTGATCAGTAATACGGTGAATAGCAGTAATGACCTTCAAGTCATGGAAAATAAATAAGTTATAGAATTGCAAAGCTAAATAGTTTGTATATTCAATGAGTCATCGAACTGTCTAGATCATGTCATCAATATATTTTTAAGATTCTTTGTGTCAAAAACAATTCTCTCGTTTCTGTTTAGTGAATTTTTCCTACAGTATTTTGTATCCCTTCTACCTTTTTCTTCTTCAATAGCTGAAGCCTAGATGGAGAAATCCATTATTTTTGTACTAACAATAATAGAACGCACATACTCATACGGACACACTGACACAGATACACACACACACACACACACACATATATATATATATATATATATAGATATATATATATATATATATATAATATATATATATATGTGTGTGTGTGTGTGTGTGTGTGTGTCTGTGTCAGTGTGTCCGTATGGGTATGTGCGTTCTATTATTGTTAGTACAAAATAATGGATTTCTCCATCTAGGTTTCAGCTATATATTATATATATATATATATATATATATATATATATATATATATATATATATATATATGTATGTGTGTGTGTGTGTGTGTGTGTGTGTGTGTGTGTGTGTATGTGTGACTGGCAAAATTGTTATGTTACAACAGAATTCCATCTAATAAAAAGAGCCCATAGAAACGACAACATATAAAAAGTGAGTACTTTATTTCGGTGGACTGAGTCCCACCCTTAGCGAGTAGTGAATGACAGAAGAAGTTACATTGGCGAAATATTGTAGTGGGAGATTTAGCCCATAGGTGATACCTGGGTTCACCGCTAAGTCGAATGGTTCAGTTAATTGTCTTAATCCGCTTCATCGTTGCCTTAACAGCCAAGCGGATAGGAGATACGACAAGAGTAGTCCACGGACCTATCAAAAATGAGCTTAGCGCTGCCCGCCTTAGGGTAAAACCCGCCTTGAGTCCATATTACTCACGCAAATCACACTTTTTCACTCACTATTTAATTGGTGAAACACGAATATAATTACATCTTTAAGTATGCCATTCAAAAGATTGAAGTTTCGTCAACATATTGGTGCCTAGTATGGATGGCTACACATTCCAGAGGTTACCGTTGAGGTCCCGACTTCCCTAATTCATTGTCAAGAGGTAAACCATATCAAATAAAAATTACGTGGCCGTTAACGTCAAGTCTCGTGTGTGTGTGTTTAGCACGCTTCCAATATCAAGTTTATCTTTAGTATAAACCACAAGAAAATGTTAAAAACTCAGATTTATAGCAACAGAATAAAAACTGTCTTCACACGCTACACAAATTGTTTGTTTGTTTTTTATTTATTTGTATGGGGCTTTTACGTTGCATGAAACCAGTGGTTATTCAGCAACGGGAATAACGGCTTTACGTGACTTCCGAACCACGTTGAGAGTGAACTTCTATCACCAGAAATACACATCTTTGACCCCTCAGTCGAATGGCCGAGAATCGAACTCACGGCCACCGAGGTGGTACTCCAATACCATACCGACCACGCCACTGAGGCGCAAATAATCATGGTGTTCGTCAACAGTCAACCTAACATAGACGTCAGTAGTATACATCGCCCAGTGCTAACTGTTCTAAGTATTGTCATCTTCTTGTGTTACATCCTTTGTGATGATCCTGACTTCTATGTGAGGATTGTGACTACTCAGCTCAATAACACCTTTTTTCAAAGACGCTATTCACGTCGAGGACAAGAAACTTCATAATTCTATTTATATAATATATTACATTTTGTCTTCACGAGTAAAATATGTCAGTAGCTTTAGCTTTGATAATTATCAATCATACGGGGGCTGGAGAACGTCTGCAGTCTTCTGAAAATCCCGTAACATCCGCAAATAGAGGCAGAAGTACATAAACAGAATGCTTTACCACTGGTTTCCTGCCCAACAGACTTTTGGTGACCACACCCTTCCCACAAGGGTGAATCCCATTGACCATCAGCTCAGGATATCAGAGCGATAAGAGGGGATTGGCAACTCTCAAGAAAACCAGAACAGCCATCACATAAATGACAGCTCAACGAGAACTTCCAGAAGACTGCTGGGCCTTGACCCAGGCTAACATCCCAAACATCTCTTGAGAATGGGCCACAGAAGGGCCTGTAAGTACTCGAGTGTGGAGTAAAACTAAATGTAAATACTTAGACGTAAACAAGTTACAAAGTGATTTGGTGGGTTTCTTTTTCAATCTTCAGAAGAAAACTGAAAGAAGTTTTTGATTGGTTTACTGACTTTATTGTTATGTATCATATTTCCGTAGTGTTAAATACTTTACAGAGAAAAAGTTTTGCAACGTTGTTTTTGTAGTAAATAGCTTTTATTCATATCTCAATTTTTTTATTTATTCTTTTGCTACCTCGTTAAACTCTGAAGTATTTTCTTTACATTTTTGGGGGATTTTTTTTAGGGGGTTCATTAATTATAACATCATCCTCGCATTTTTTTGCTAAGATTTCAGCCGTTTCTTTATACTTGTCTTGGTTGCGATATCTGGCTGTTAAAACTTTACCATTTTTTAACTACAAAGGAGCAGAAGAAAAAAATAATTCGTAAATTATTCAACAAAGTTTATTTTATAAACAAATAGCATCTTTAAATCTTGTCAATATAAATAAAGTCAATATAAATAAAGAAAAATGCTCTATTCAGCTTATACAATAAGGATTTCATACAGAGGACCACTCGGGTCTCATGTCGTTTATCTGTACATTGATGTTCGAAGAGGCGATCAATGTATCGTCCAAATAGTACAGCAGGCAAGTGTATTCCCCAGCACTCATGTCGGAGAAGTCACTAAAGACGAGGTAGGAATGAGGAAGAAAAGACCCCCTTCCCAAACTGAAGACCCACTGGTCAGGGTTCCATGCGTCCACAGGACGTCCCTCAGGGTCCAGCCACTGAATCCAGTACTGATGAAGGTTCGTGATGTTTTCCAGTTCTGCGAAACAGTAAACAAAAGCGTCTGCCATGTAGGCAATGCTCACTTCAGTTCCGTTGACGATCGCTGCTTTTCCAGCCGACCCTGGAAGACTCCCGTTTTCGTTTTCCAGGTGTGACTCTGTTATCCTGGAAACCATCTGCATCTCTGTTGAAGAAGAAACACCTCCAGAAGCTACCTCCAAGGAAGACTCTGCAACGCTGCCGAATGTTGTCGTAGGCATTTCCTGGCGAAGAGGCGTGGCCAAGGAATGTGGAATGAGACATTGCAACAGCAATGCCATTAAGAGTGTGACCTTCATGTTGCTGATTTCGAGAAGCTTATCCACAACTCAGAAAAATTCGCTTCTTTTCCCAGTTGAATTTCTGTGGTTTCGAGAAGCAGCTGATTGATGATGATATTTTTCTTGTAATATTCTTTCTACCAGAAGTTCTTTCTTCTCCAAACATGGACTGCAGTTGAAAATGCATAATACGACGTATGCAAAAAACACTTCTTCCTCCAATAACAAGCAATCGACAATTAGTTTGTTTGGCGCTGATCTATTACTATGGAAGATGAATGAGAGACTGATGCTAAAACCGAAGTCGTTCTTTCTTTTATACCATGTAAGATATTCGAATAAAGAACGTTTTGTCTAGTTCGTTTGAGAACGTTTATTAACGAAGGGTTACGTTCTAGTCAAGTAAAAGAGAAGTCTCAAACGAAACGGCAGCATGTCATTCATAATCTCACTTGTGTTGACCGCGTCCGGCGATAAAGCGGACTTCTATCAATCGCTTCTACTGATAATTTCATAGATACTAAAGTAAAGTGTTAATTTCTCTAGTAATAATACTTAATGAAATACTATGATGGATTTGATTAAAAATATAATGAATACACGTTTTTCTTTGTTTTGCCCTCACGGTTTTTAGTTTTTTCGTATGACTTTTTCTAAAGTAATAGAATAATAAAGGTTTTGCCTTAACCAAAGATTAGTGTAAGTCATTTTAATGGTACACCGATTAGTAGCCATAGTAACCTTCACGTTAGGAAAAATGAAAGCAGCTAAAGAATTCCAAAGCTAGGCTGTAGATGAATAAAAGTCATTGGACTATTCCATATCTCTTTATTAATATAACTTTACTCCATTTGTGTTCTTTTATGTTTCAGAAAAAGCTGTCTTTCTATTGAATAGGTTTTTGTTTTCTACAGCATTTTCTATCCCTTGTCCGTTACGTTTCTTCATTGCCTGGACAGACAATTGTAATAGAATTACTATGCTAACGATAGTAAAACACACATAACTTTGTACTGCTATGTTATCATACACACAGATGAAAATAACATTGGAAGAAATCATACACAGACACACAGACACACACAACACACACACATATATATATGTATATATATATATATATATATATATATATATATATATATATATTATATATATATATATATAATATATATATATTCCTACGTTTATTGATCTCTTTCGTCTACCCAGCATTCAAGTAATTATTTTGATTTGTAAAACGGCAGCCATATTCCTCCAAATATCAGCTGATTTTTAGGCGGGAACCCAAAACACACCAGCCAGAGATAGGGAGTTCCTAAGTTGGGGGAAAATAGACTCTTGTCAGCTTTAGGGACGTATCTCAAAGGGAAGGATGTAGGCAGACTGGTACTTCTTAGGCCTATATCTTAAGCTCTTCTTCCTGTGAACCCTCTGCTGGCTGTATGCTCTGTTTCCAGGATAGCCCTGCTTGTGGGGGGTTAAGCCGACCCCAACACCCAGGCAAGACACCTGCGATCTTTCCCAGTCGACTCCAGTTGTGACCTCGGATGGATGTCCGCCACGAGCCTTCCACACTTAAGCCTAATGGCGCTACTGGCGCGCCAAGAGACCCAGACCTGAGACAAAGCCGACACCACATTTTCTACAAAGGTCCACACTGAACATGGCGTCCAGGTACGTCTTGTGAAGCAGCATATTGCCAGTTCCTTACATCCTATTGTCTATTTGCTCCCCATTTTCCCAATTCAAACTTCTAAATAAAAAAGAACTCATCCCTTTGTTTCCTCTCACTGCCTCATGGCCGCATGCTTCCCCTTGTGTGATCGTCCCAGACAAATGAAGTCTTCAGTATACCTCAGTGAAACATTAGAGTTCCTTTGCCCCAGTGTTAGAGAACTGAATAATCGTAACTTGTGCAAGAAGTTCTTTTTCTTTTTATCTTGTCTAATCTGGGATCTTTTTCCAGATCCCCTGAGTCACGTGTCAAGTCTGTCCGCCCGCAAGTGTTGCATTACTGCAAGATATCGAAACCCAGCTTTCATTATGTGAATCACATTTTAGCCAGCCATCCATTTGTGAGAGACATATGGGTCCCAACGTGTGGACACGCTGCATTTACTTTTCTCCAGGCCAGTAACGGCCTCTTGTAAATAAATAGCTGTAAAGTAATTAGCTGAGTTTCTGGCGACCTTTCCCTCTAAAGTAAATTATCACTATAAATCCTTTTACGGTAAGTTCAATTAATTCACTTTGTTTTCCCTCACCTATTTCTGTTTACGTATCGGAGACTCTTTCAAGGCTGGGCTCATACGTAACAATGACGACTGCTTGCCAGCATCGAATCTGGGCTTGCTTAAAAAAAGCTTGTAAATCGCGTTATCCCTTGTAAAACGAAATGTAAATGTTTTTAAAAAAGCGCAAATCAAAGCACACTTGCAGCGGAAGACACACACTGGCTCACGGTAAGGTATACCATTCATATAATATGATTATTTATAACCAATGTTAGCTTAAGGTACGTCTAATTATTTTTATTACGAAGTGTTTAAAAGAGTGTTAAGTGAGAAATATTATTATATTGTAACGGCCAGAGCGCCGAGCGAATTCTGTTATTTTGTAAATCGCATTGTCTTCGTCAGGCGAAGACAATGCCACGAGCCTTCCACACTTAAGCCTAACGGCGCTACTGGCGCACCAAGAGACCCAGACCTGAGACAAAGCCGACGCCACATTTTCTACAAAGGTCCACACTGAACATGGCATCCAGGTACGTCTTGTGAAGCAGCATATTGCCAGTTCCTTACATACTATTGTCTATTTGCTCTCCATTTTCCCAATTCAAACTTCTAAATCAAAAAGAACTCATCCCTTTGTTTCCTCTCACTGCCTCATGGCCGCATGCTTCCCCTTTTGTGATTGTCCCAGGCAAATGAAGTCTTCAGTGCATACCTCAGTGAACCATTAGAGTTCCTTTGCCCTAGTGTTAGAGAACTGAATAATCGTAACTTGTGCAAGAAGTCCTAATTCTTTTTATCTTGTCTAATTTGGGATCTTTTTCCAGATCCCCTGAGTCACGTGTCAAGCCTGTCCGCCCGGAAGTGTTGCATTACCGCAAGATATCGAAACCCAGCTTTCATTATGTGAATCACATTTTAGCCAGCCATCCATTTGTGAGAGACATATGGGTCCCAACGTGTGGACACGCTGCATTTACTTTTCTCCAGGCCATTAACGGCCTCTTGTAAATAAATAGCTGTAAAGTAATTAGCTGAGTTTCTGGCGACCTTTCCCTCTAAAGTAAATTATCACTATAAATCCTTTTACGGTAAGTTCAAGTAATTCACTTTGTTTTCCCTCAACTATTTCTGTTTACGTATCAGAGCCTCTTTCAAGGCCGGGCTCATACGTAAACATATATATATATATATATTATATATATATATATATATATATATATATATATATATATATATATATATATATATATATATATATGGAATCAGGAGTAACTGACAATATAATTAAGACACCATTGTGAATGCAATTTGTATCTTTTCTTTCTGAATGAGCGGATGTGGTAGGCAGTGACATTTTTAGAATGTAGAGATCATCAGTTTACCTTCTCCATGAAAACAGTGGTCCTAAGTGAAAAGACAGCTTAGCTTTGGAAATGCTGGCGCATCTTCCTCAGATGGCGCGATGTTGAAGTTGCTACTTAAGCAGAACAGACCATGTACTGTTTCTATGCACAGGCGGATGCAGATTTGCTTTAAGAATCTGGTTTGAGGCTGATTCTTAGGCGTGAACATTGATCTGTATAATGACATTATGAACTTGTGATGAAGTTAGTGACGATACTTATTGGGAGTGTCTTGGGGTGTTAATTCGTGCTTGCGTTCATGCGAGCTCTTTCCCTACATAATGAGAGAGTAAGTTAGCCAAATTGGGAGAATGCTACAGAATCGGCGAAGGGTCAAGGAGCAATAGAATTTTTGGTGAAGTGTGTGAAATCTGTGTTGAATGGGTAATCATACTTATTCTTTGGCCAAAGGTGTGGCTTGACTGTATTTTGAATATTTGTTTCAAAGATGTTCTATTTTATTTTGACCTTTTTATTTTGCTTTTTAATCTTTTGATTATCGATGTGTTCTCCTGTCTTCTTTTAGGCGGTTCTGAGACAAAGGGGGAATTGATATGGTGACTTATTTAGAAATGGGAACTTAACTGATGTTTGGTGGTGTTACTAGACTACTGTGACTATGCCTAGTTTTATGACTAAACTAATGTTAGTTATTTGCTTAATTCCCCAGGGTTATCTGAGTTATTTGGATTTTGAATTCAACCTTTCATTTAATCATTTTGTTAAGAACCTGATTTATTAGTTAATGCTTTGCTTTTAAATAAATGTATTTTTGTAGTTCACAAGTCTGATTTAATTGCCTTAGGTAATAGAAAGAGAGAGAGAGAAAAAAAACGGATGTCACCCAGTGCCTGCTGCACGCTCATTGCTACCAACATATTATGTACCAAAACCTTTTAAGATTACCGAGGTTGGACCCTCGGTAATAGATGTGGTGGCAAGCGGTGTAGGGACCATTATTACGCCTTTTGTGAAATCAATGGCAACTTAAAAAGACTGTTTTGAGAGAGACTGGTTGTGAAAATGTGCTAGGATTTCAATTACTAGGTGACAGTTGATAGAAATTAGTGAGCCGTTGATCTGGTACTGAGTAGAGAAATTCAATTAGGGTCAGCATTTTCGTCTGCTGTGAGACGCCTTCAAGCGATGTATCACTCAGTTGGATCTTGCAAGTGCGTGTGTTTGCCAAAGTGTTTTCTTGTTCGAGTATTGGATCGTCATTACACACCCAAGTATGTGTGTATTAGCGTGTTTTTACATATGCGCAAGTGTTGGCAATATGGTGTTCTTTCATTGACGGCGTGAGTGTTACATTTTTTTATGCCCTTGTGTTTTTTTTCTTCTTTCTAACTATGTGTTTGATTCATTTTTGGAGTTAAAGAGACAGTTCAGATCACCATATTTTTTCCCATAGAAGCAGAATGTGATGAGTTTTTTTTATCTTATTACGTATTTATTTAAAGGCAACTCATTTTTTTCCTTTTTTTAGTACATAAGCATGCATATAAGGTTTCATACATGCGGCTCAGTTCTTGAGGTGCTTAGATTGCATTTTTTTGGCCCTTGGAGACAGCGCTCTCTCATGCATGCGCACTCAGCGCATTTTTTTGCTGAGCAACCAATTAAGTATGATCCATGGGGTAGTTTCTGAGGGAGGGTGAATTTTATTTTCTTTGTGCCGGGGTTGAGGGGGTGAGTCTTTTTCTTTTTTTTGTTTTCTTTTGTCTCCTCCGTTTGGCCTTGAAAACAAAGTTCAGTGCCATGTCCTTGAAATGAGGAAATCGGCTATTAGTCACAGAGATGTGATGTTGTATGCCTGTAAGGTTTCTTTTAGATGTTGTATTTTTATATTCGCCAGTGGTTATTTTTGGCGATATATAATTGTGGAATTGTGGTTTTCTGTGGTTTATCCCGAATAGGGTGTAATGTGGTTTTATATAATTAAGGACAATTTTTTGGGGGCACCTTTGGTGATATCCTGGAGATAATTTTGTGAAATGTGGTTATATAGTGTTAGTATACAATATTTGGAGAATAATGGTTTCTGAGGTTGCAAGTCTGACTAGACAAATCAGTAGTGCAGTTCGAGCACATGAGGTGTTCACAGGTGGATTTTTGCTGATAATGCTTTGATGAGTCCAGTTGCTGATTTTTTTCCTTTGGAGTTGATTACTCGGAGATTTGCACTGTTTCCGAAGATGTTGATTTTGGCATTCCACGGAGATGTACTATGTAAGGGGACTGTTTCCGGTCGTTTCTGGTCGATGAGATTGTTGCGGTAGCAAATTCCGTAACAATACATACTGCATTTTTGGGGAAAACGTTGGATATATATATATATGTTTTTCCTCTCTCGGGTATGTTTTGTAATGGGGAAAGTTCACTTATTATTGTTGCTATTATTTTTTTTCATTTTTTTTCTTTTCCTACGAGAGATGTCGTAATTGGGGCTAAGCTTTACATAACATTTCTATTTTAGATTGGAGATATAATTTATCGTGGTATGTGAGTTAGATAGAAGGGGTGTTTGGCATTATATTTCATGAAGGTTAATTATATAAACAGTAAAAGAGTTCTTACTGATTTTGTGGGTTAATGAAATATCAGAGCTTGAGAGAACATTTTTAGCGATAATTTGGGGCTGGTTTTGTTAGGTTTTCTTTTGTTTTTTTTCGGGCCCATTTTCTTTTTTATGCATGTGAGTAATGGTGGGTTTAAAATATAAGGACAGTAGTCTGTAGAGTTTTTGTAATTTCTCATTTTGCTAGTTTGGGGTGGTTTGTGCAAATTTGTGTATGGGGTTGGTGAGTCTTTTTTTTTAATATTATTGGGGAATTTAATATTTTCTTAACGGGGTTATAACAGTGATTTATGATTTCGCGATCTTATGAAGTTACTTCACAAATTTTAGTTAGAAATTAGTTCAGTGGTTATATTAGTGGTGTTAATTGGAAAACGTTCAGTTAGTATTTCCTAGAATTTGAGGTCATTATTTGACAGATTTGTGTCTAGGGTTAATTCTTCTTTAATTGACCAGTGACATGACTGACATACTGAAACACCATAAACATCGTTCCCCTACGCCAGCAAGTCGTCCTTCAGCTACTACAGAGATGTGTATGTTGCCGACATGCGAAAGAATCTACAAGTCTACGAGGTTTTACAGCGCTTTTGGACTATGGAAGTCGTCAGTTGTCTTCCACTGGGAGACGTTTTGCCTTTCTACAGCTTGTTTCACGAGTCTGTGCAGCTGCAGACCATACATACACACACGGGAGCGTCGAAAATTCAAGATGAGAAAATGTCTCTACAGTCAACTGTTATTATAGCCCGGATACAGGCTATTCAAATTTATTTTATATGATAGACATTGTACTGCCAAAGACGTGCAGTTATTTTTATATTCTTTTTGAGCCGGCCAATGTGTTTTTTATATATATAAGCTGTTATGTATGAGCTATGGCTAGGCAGGTGCATTTGCAATAAAGAGTAATTGACAATATAATTAAGACACCATTGTGAATGCGATTTGTATCTTTTCTTTCTGAATGAGCGGATGTGATAGGCAGTGACATTTTTAGAATGTAGAGATCATCAGTTTAGCTTCTCCATGGAAAGAGTGGTCCTAAGTGACAAGACAGCTTAGCTTTGGAAATGCTGGCGCATCTTCCTCGGGTGGCGCGATGTCAAAGTCGCTGCCTAAGCAGAACAGACCACGTCCTGTTTCTATGCACGGGCGGATGCAGATATGCTTTAAGAATCTGGTTTGAGGCTGTTTCTTGGGCATTGGAACAATGATCTGTATAATGACGTCATGAATTTGTGACGAAGTTAGTGATGACACTTATTGGGAGTGTCTTGGGGTGTTAATTCGTGCTTGCGTTCGTGCGAGCTATTTCCCTACATAATGAGAGAGTAAGTTAGCCAAAATGGGAGAATGCTACAGAATCGGCGAAGGGCCAAGATGGCTCCTTCAATAGTATTTTTGGTGAAGTGTGTGAAATCTGTGTTGAATGGGTAAGCATACTTATTCTTTGGCCATAGGTGTGGCTTGACTGTATTTTGAATATTTGTTTCAAAGATGTTCTATTTTATTTTGACCTTTTTATTTTGCTTTTTAATCTTTTGCTTATCGGTGTGTTCTCCTGTCTTCTTTTAGGCGGTTCTGAGACAAAGGGGAACTGATATGGTGACTTATTTAGAAATGGGAACTTAACTGATGTTTGGTGGTGTTGTATTTTTGTAGTTCAAGAGTCTGATTTAATTGCCTTAGGTAATAGAAAGAGAGAAAGAGAGAGAGAGAAAACGGATGCCACCCAGTGACTGCTGCATGCTCATCGCTACCAACATATATTGTACCAAAACCTTTTAAGATTACCGAGGTTGGAACATCGGTAATCTTAAAAGTTTTTCTATCCCTTATCCGTTTTCTATCCCTTATCCGTTACGTTTCTTCATTGCCTGGACAGACAATTGTAATAGAATTACTGTGCTAACAATAGTAAAACGCACATAGCATTGTACTGTTATAATACACACTAGATGAAAATAACATTGGAAGAAATCATACACACACACACATACATATATATATATATATATATATATATATATATATATATATATATATATATATATATATAATATATATCAATCATTAGTATCTAACTTGCCCTTGCCATTCTGAAAGCGAAAAGTATAGAAAGAGATAACAGGAAATGAAGGCTTGAAAATAAACTGGTATAAATGTGTTGGTAATTCATCATTTCACAGTCATTCCCAATGCCTAAGTCCCATTACAATTATACAAGTATTCTAAGTGAAGATTCTTATCCAAAGAGGACCTTATCTAAAAAAAAAAAAACGAATAATACAAAAGGAAACAAATAAATAAACAAATCAAACGGTGATTTGATCTCGATGACTTGGAAGTCCCGTTTGTCATCAGTAGCTGCAAACATGATAAGAGAGTTTCTCTTGCTGTTTATCTCAAGCATGACGTCATCGATGAACATTATCATGATCTGTTCGAAGTTGTAATGTAACACGATTCTATCATAGCTATAGGTGGAGATAAGAGACTTGAGTAGCCGAGAAAGATAACAGAGGATTATTCTAGGTATGCGGGATAATACGAAAATCGCAGCGCTATGATTTTCATTAAATTATCCTGGATCCGAAGTGTATGACCTATGAAACGTCCTCATCTCCTTTATTTTTACTAAGCAATAATTCAAAACGGCAAAATGTTGTGCGTGTCCTTTCTTTTTCCTAAATGGTGATGCTCGCGGCTGGGGATTCTTTTTGAGTTATTACCCTGCGAATTTCTCTTTTACAAAACCGTTGTCCTAAACCTGACAATATAGGGTTACTTCAGAGGAGATTCGATTAGGGTACAGATGCAATTCTCACCCGTGCAACTGACTACCATGACACTGTTTCTTCATCTTTTCATTCCCCATTGATACAAAAATTTGACAGTCTAGCGCCTGTTACCTTTCATAAATTAACAATAAGTTAACAAGTTTACAAATATAATCTCTGAACTTCAGTAGCTAGCAATTACAAGTCATCCATATACAAGTATGCGTGCATTTAGGAAAGGCAAAACGAAGTGTTTGCAGACTTCATGAACTCACGACCTTCGTACATTTGGAAGAAACACGACTTGTGGTGATTTTAGCTTCGGGTAAAATGGACTGAGGTGCCACAATGTAGCACCGCCTAGTGCCAGTGGCCTTTAAGAAACTGTCCCTTAAGGTGTTCTGGAATGTGATCACTGCAAATTGATCACTACAAAGTGCTCTTAATACTCTTAGTTCTACGTCAGTATAGTTCCTATTCATTCCCGGAATATTTTATAGCACCCTTATCATTTGGGTGTTCCTTTTGGAGGAACGTTTTGTCCAGCAAATATAGTAATTCGCGGTATCTAGCTAAAAATGGACATCCTATGAAAAGTCCTCTGTATACTGAATATGAAAGATACTTTTGGGCCTTATAACTCCTGTGAGTTTAAAACAATTGAACGGTAAACAGTGACCGGGAATTCAAGTTATTTGCAGAGAAAAAACCATATCAGTAGTGGAGACTGTATTCTACTTGAAACCTTGTTTTCATGAATTTCTTTTTATAACTAAAAAGTGGGATTTGGACAATGTAAAACTTGAAAGCTTAAAAATATTTCTCCTTGGGTTTCTTGATAAATATTAAAACTTTCCTTTTTCTTATTACATCATGTCCCGTCAAGGAAAATAAAACTTAAGTAACGTGAAAACAGCCGTTTATTTTTCCTCCGATAATTTCTTCAACGCTCTTGGAAAATTAAGGAAACAGAGAACGAGGCATCAAAAAATAATTTCACAAAGACGTACACAGTGTACACAAAAAGCGCCATCATAAATGAAAGTCTGATATAAGATAAGATAGCCATCTTTCTTGCCGAGGTAATTTACAGACATCAGTGGGAGTAACCGAACTCACCTCTGCAATAAACTACAATGGCAACAGTTGAACATGTCATGTCGGTTACTTTCAAGCAGCAGTTGAACATGTCGTGAGTGTCAGTTTAAAGCAACAGTTGAACATGTCACGTTTATCAGTTTCAAGCAACAGTTGAACATGTCAATTCTGTCAGATTCAAGCAACAGTTGAACATGTCAAATCTATTAAGTTTCAAGCAACAGTTGAACATGTCAAATCTATCAGCTTCAAGCAACAGTTGAACATGTCAAATCTATCAGCTTCAAGCAACAGTTGAACTAGTCAAATCTATCAGCTTCAAGCAACAGTTGAACATGTCAAATCTATCAGTTTCAAGCAACAGTTGAACATGTCAAATCTATCAGCTTCAAGCAACAGTTGAACATGTCAAATCTATTAAGTTTCAAGCAACAGTTGAACATGTCAAATCTATCAGCTTCAAGCAACAGTTGAACATGTCAAATCTATCAGTTTCAAACAACAGTTGAACATGTCAAATCTATTAAGTTTCAAACAACAGTTGAACATGTCAAATCTATCAGTTTCAAACAACAGTTGAACATGTCAAATCTATTAAGTTTCAAGCAACAGTTGAACATGTCAAATTTATCAGCTTCAAGCAACAGTTGAACATGTCATGTTTATCATTTTCAATTCCCAAAGTTGTTGGTCTGTGTAGAGGAATTCAAGTGTTGTACTTTATTTGTAGCCATAAAAACAACCTATAATTTGATTATGTCATTTATGAAAATAAAATGAAATTAATATCTTTTCACAGAAGATTAGGTTGTCCAGAAGATTAGGTGATAACAGGAATGCGTGATGAAGAACACTATGGTTCACGCGAGTTCGTGGGCCTTATGCTACTCCTAATTAAGACAGGTAACATTAGTAGAGAGTGATGTCTTACCTATAAGAAAAAAAATCCCAACTACTATAAAGAATTAGTGCAATGATAACTAAGTGAACTCCAATCCGAAGACTAATTTCATTATTGTCTTCTCTAATTTTCAGTCTTTGAAAAATTCAGTCTTTATGTTTTTTTTGTTTTTTTTAAGTCGAATATCGATGAATGCAGAATTATTTCCTTTATCGTTCATCAACTTTGCATTCCTAATAACTTAAATCCTGACGGTAAAAATACCTTTACCAAAAGAGTTTGATACATTAGCCTTTCTTCAGCCACGATAATTTAGAAACTTGTCTTTTAAACCCTATATATAACTTTACAAATATAATTACAATCGGAGTTTGTTGAAGTACATTACTATTACTTAACCGTAATCTGTATTCTTAACTCTATTTTGTATTTCACTGATATGTCGATACTTTAACTAACGCCTAGTTCTTTAAATAGCTTTTCCATTTCTTTGTTCTTTTTGTTCCGTCCTCCCATCCCTTCATTTATTCTTTCCGCCTTCTCGTTCTTCCTGTTTTTCTTCTCATTTGTATCTAGCCTCTTGTCGAGTAGTTTATGCTTATTTTTATTTTTATTTTTCTCCTTTTTCTTATTCTTCTTGTTCCGTTTTTTATTTCTCTTGTTCTTCTTGCGGTTCTTTTTATTACCCTTCCTTTTCTTCCCACGTTTCCTCTCTTTCAATTTCTTTTTCATTTTCCTCTTCATTTTCTTCCTCATCGCTTTCCTTATCTTTTTCCTTCTCTTTCTCCTTTCTCTTTTCGAAAGTTTACCTTTACCTCCGTTTTTCTTTCTCCTCTTTGATTTCTTAGTTGTCCCGTCAGTTATTTCATCTTTTCTCTCGGGTACCTCCGGTTTCTTCTCCCTTCTCTTCAACTTGCCCAATTTCTTAATGGCTACGTTTAAATCGTTCTCATTATTTCCTACCTTCTTTCTTATATTCGTAACCGTGTCTATGTTTTTCTTCTTTTTTTGCTTCGCTTTACCACCCACGTTCTTCTTCCTCTTCCCCTTCTTACGTCTCCGTTTAGATTTACGTCGTTTCCCCTTATTCCTCCTCCGCCTCTTGCCGCTCTTTTTGCTTTGCTTCCACGCGCTCTTGTTCTTGAAGATCTTCATGTTCTTCTTCCCTTTCTTCTTCGCCGTCCGCTTGACCTTGGATCCCCAAATCCTTCTCGCGCGCCCGAGAAGTCTACGCAGCCTTCTCTTCTCTTGCTTGTCTTTGAAGTAGGGATACAGGTCCTTCAGGCGAAGCTTCACGGGAATTTTTCTGATGTCGATGTTGTGGGTCATCAGGAACTTTTGGAGCTTCCCCGACATCATGATCAGCCTCGCCACTAACGGGTTGTTTTTCCTTTTATTCTTCCCACCTTTCCTTCCTTTCTTTCTTCTCCTCCTCCTCCTCTTCTTGTTCTTGTTCTTCTTCCGTCTTTTGTTGTTCTTCCCTCTCCCTTTTTTCTTTTTTCTCATTCTTCTTTTTTTCTTTGACTTTGCCTTGTTTTTTTTCTTTCCTCCTGGTTTCTTACCAGTACTCAATTTGATATTCTTATCAGAGCTCTGCTTCGAACTTTCTTTCAAACTCAAGTCGATTTTGTTACCTGAGACCTGAAGAAGCTTACCTTTCCCTGTGTTGTTATCAGCGAGAGGAGATAAGCCAGCCTCTCCCTTCCCGTTGCTCATCGTCATAACACCCAAGCGGATCTTCCTTCATCTCCTTCGAGTTGACACCTCTCTTCATTCTCAGTGGCAACGGACGCTCATTAATTTCAAAAGAGGTCACCCCTTTGATTGCGTTCTCTGTTTCACTGACACCATTCACTCCTGGAATATCGTTGGCTGCCATCATTCCAGTCACGATAGTATCTCCCTTGACCTTCCAATCAGTCTCATCCAGGCCTCGAGAGAAGGTGTTCCAGAGATGCGTCCAGTTCCCCGCTGTCACCTCTGGTAAGATCTGTGATTGTCTGTCGTTTTCCCCCTCAGCGTAATCGAGCAAAGCCTCGTCCTCACCGAGGTCTTCGTAGTCTCTTTCGACTGGCCTCATCTGCAGCGCCTCCGTCGCGTACTCATCGTCGTAATAATAATCGCTATAGTAATCATCTGTGTAATATTCGTCACCAGAATATTCGTCGTCGTAGTAGTAGTTATAGTACTCAGAATCGTCGCCACTTCCAGAGGATGTATAGTCGTAGTATTCATCGCCGCTTCCATCTAAGTTTTGAGTATACAAACTAGTACCACTTCCGCTATCTTCATAGTAATAGTAGTACTCCCCCGACCCCGCTCCGCCAGTAGTAGTTTGTCCATTATTACTACTACTATCAGTAGCAGCACCATCCACGAGGGCCGCTGGGTCGTCGTAATAGTAGTAATAGTACTCGCCAGTACTATTTGCGCTCCCTGAGTTCGAGCCAGTGCTGGCCGACGGACAGACCTCGCGGAAATAGAAGTATTGCCCCTCCTGAACGAAACAGCCGCCCGTTATCGCCGAAGGAACCTGTGATTGTGGGATGAGGGTCTCCCAGTTGACAGGGACGTTCGTGAGTCCGGAAGCTAATTCGAGGGTAAAGAAGCCGCCTCCCAGTTTCGGATTGCAGTCTTTCTGTTGCACTGTCGATAGTTTGCTCACGCCCAAACTCTGCAAGATGAGTGAAGACCCTTTACAATTACAATATCAAACAGGGAGTAATATGGAAGCAATAATGCTAAAAGCAAAACTCATTTTTAATTACTATTAGGAAGTAAATAAAAACCCATTCCTATGCCAGTGAAACTCCTCTGTATAATAATAATAATAATAATCCACATTCATTTTTATATTCAAGTAACCTCGCAATAATAATAATAATAATATAATAATAATAATAATAATAATAATAATAATAATAATAATAATAATAATAATAATAATAATAATAATAATAATAATAATAATAATAATAATAATAATAATAATAATGATAATAATAATAATAATAATAAGGCAAAGTAACGAGAACTGAAGGGATAAAGCTACCAGATGGGAGCAACATCAAACACATAGATGGGACAGGATACAAATACCTGGGAATAATGGAAGGAGGGGAAATAAAACACAAGAGATGAAGGACACGATCAGGAAAGATTATATGCAAAGACTCAAGGCGATACTCAAGTCAAACTCAACGCCGGAAATATGATAAAAGCATAAACACATGGGCAGTGCCAGTAATCAGATACAGCGCAGGAATAGTGGAATGGACGAAGGCAGAACTCCGCAGCATAGATCAGAAAACCAGGAAACATATGACAATACACAAAGCACTACACCCAAGAGCAAATACGGACAGACTATACATAACACGAAAGGAAGGAGGGAGAGGACTACTAAGTATAGAGGACTGCGTCAACATCGAGAACAGAGCACTGGGGCAATATCTGAAAACCAGTGAAGACGAGTGGCTAAAGAGTGCATGGGAAGAAGGACTATTACAAGTAGACGAAGACCCAGAAATATACAGAGACAGGAGAATGACAGACAGAACAGAGGACTGGCACAACAAACCAATGCACGGACAATACATGAGACAGACTAAAGAATTAGCCAGCGATGACACATGGCAATGGCTACAGAGGGGAGAGCTCAAGAAGGAAACTGAAGGAATGATAACAGCGGCACAAGATTAGACCCTAAGAACCAGATATGTTCAAAGAACGATAGACGGAAATAACATCTTTCCCATATGTAGGAAGTGCAATACGAAAAATGAAACCATAAACCACATAGCAAGCGAATGCCCGGCACTTGCACAGAACCAGTATAAAAAGAGGCATGATTCAGTGGCAAAAGCCCTCCACTGGAGCCTGTGCAAGAAACATCAGCTACCTTGCAGTAATAAGTGGTACGAGCACCAACCTGAGGGAGTGATAGAAAAAACGATCAGGCAAAGATCCTCTGGGACTATGGTATCAGAACGGATAGGGTGATACGTGCAAAATAGACCAGACGTGACATTGACTGACAAAGTCAAGAAGAAAGTATCACTCATTGATGTCGCAATACCATGGGACACCAGAGTTGAAGAAAGAGAGAGGGAAAAATGGATAAGTATCAAGATCTGAAAATAGAAATAAGAAGGATATGGGATATGCCAGTGGAAATCGTACCCATAATCATAGGAGCACTAGGCACGATCCTAAGATCCCTGAAAAGGAATCTAGAAAAACTAGACGCTAAAGTAGCTCCAGGACTCATGCAGAAGATGTGATCCAAGAAACGGCGCACATAGTAAGAAAGTGATGGACTCCTAAGGAGGCAAGATGCAACCCGGAACCCCACACTATAAATACCACCCAGTCGAATTGGAGGCCTGTGATAGAGCAAAAAAAAAAAAAAATAATAATAATAATAATAAAATAATAATAATAATAATAATAATAAATAATCTAACTCTATATTAATTTCTAAATTTAAGTAAACTAAAATTTACTCATCCGTAAAATCACTGATCTTATGGACTGACTCGCCGATAAACAAAACCATAAACAAATGCATATGGTGAATGAAAAATTATCCTTTGGGTCCAATAGTAGGGATGATGAGTCAAAAGATAATACTAATTTGAAATAAGTCGTAAAAGTAAATATTGCTTTCAAATAAGGCGTTTGAATAAGTAGTAGCTACGGCCGTTAGCTGATTATCCACAGTGAAATATTCATCAGTAAAATGCTAGTGAGGTTCAATTATTC
>NC_061106.1:21532739-21542739 GCF_015104395.2 Macrobrachium nipponense
GTGTTGGGTTCGTATGTTCAAACGAACGCAAATATTATGAATGAATATAACACTGTCTTGAAATAATAAAAATTACCAAAACGGTCTTGAAGATGGAACTGTTCTTGTAGAAAAAAAAAAAGTCCCTTGAACGGATATTTTCATTTTTCTGTTATACGTAGAAAATAAGGAATCCCTGGTCATCTTGAGGAACAGAAAAGTACACATTCCTCCATAACACACAGGTTGGAAATTATCCACTTCATGTATCATGTAATCGAAAAAATAATTAATCTTAAACTCATACGTCTGATTTAATCTCTAGTCGCTCTTGTATCAGTCAAGATGAAAGTACCCAAAAACCTTAGCGTTTGGTCTCAGCGGAGCTTGGCACTAAAGTTAGAAAAGGCTTACAAGAGGGCATTCTGACGACCATGCTGGCTGGCCTCTGTGGATTGGGGTACACCTGGGCCTCGTAGTGGAGATTGTGGACGATTCCGGCTGCCAGAAGAGAATAGAGTTGCTTGTTCACGGTGAAAGCGAAGCTGCCGCCCTTATCCTTGATCGAAATTGTGTGACATCTGGCCGCTGTGTTGGAGGACTGTATGACGTACCACGTGCCTAGAAACTTGAGAAGAGACAGTAAAGAAAGTAAATAACAGAAAGCCATACGGAGTTGTAAACATTATCAAGATTAATGATTTGATGACGATGGTGATATTAAAGGTTGCATTATTTTAGTTAATTCAATCTTCATGGCCATTAGTTTCTCGCTGTTCTTTCAGTGGTCCCCCTTAAATTTTGTATCGATGGCTTTAATAATTTTTTATGAGAATTCATGTGAATGAGCAACATTTACTTCTACGTAATTCATTGGTATCAAATACAAAGATAAAATCAAAAGTACAGTCCAAAGTTAGATACTTGTTTATACGTTTTATTAATCCAGAATTAATCTGAAACCTCCCCCAGATGATTGAGTAAAACCTCAAAATAAATATAAAAACGAGCTAAGGAGGATTTTTCACCATGACAGCAACACATCTGATTCATTCTCCTGTTTACACAATCCAGCACAAACTTCGCTTCGATCATAAAGACTTTTAATGACGCCTTTTGCCTTCTGCATTATAAAGCCTTCGACATTGGCCCCTGTCGTTACTGGTATAAGGTTTTCCTGCCTCCAGTTACACGCACCAAGTTATTTGCCAGATCTTCATCATTATATGAGACCTAGATCTGCATCCTTTAAGAATTTTACCTGAATAGTTGTTCAGGGACGAAAGGTAAAGATACTCAGAGTAGTCTCATATAGTTGTTTTACAACAAACACTTGATCCATATATACGTCGTTTCTTATCGAAACAGAGAGTGTCCTTTTCCCGACAATCCTCCGTCTAGCGAAAAAATTATGTAACGGCATTTCCAGTCAAACTAATTATAATATTTCGCTCTTTTCTTTAGGGGGAAGCGTGCTTTGGTGTATTCTTAGAATCAGACCGGATGGTGCCTTTTTTAGTATTATTTTACATCGCTTTATAACAAATCATTCGGTTCATTAATTCACAGTATCCTGTAAGAGTAGTCTCCCCTGTGCCTCATCCTCTCTCCGTCCCGACGCCAGAGGAGGGCATCCAAAATATAACGAGAGTTTTGTTTAATCAGACATTACTTTCAATTTGATGATTGAATCTCACCTGGCCGAGGTCGAAGTTCTCCACAGTCTTGGTTATGGAACGGCACTCCCCTGTCTTGAAGACGAAAGCAGAAGATGGATATCCGTTTAGGATGACCAAGAGAGTCAGCAGCCCAACCGACAACTTCTTCCGAGGAGAGAGGCGTTCTTCAGGGGGACCCATTGTTCGCAAGAATGTTCGTTGATCTGTCTCCAAAATCACATTTTCTTATGAGGCTGAAGAGGACCTACTTTATCCTCAAGGCGGCGCACCCACACAACTAGCATCCACCAGTACTGCAGTCAGACTAAATCACACTTTCCTCTGGGATTTGCGGTGATACCGAGTCAAAAGCGAAAGGAATCGCCCATACTTTCAGCGACCTCGTCCCGACCTCACTCTGGGAGGGCGTGTAGATTGCCCTCATGCATTTCCGGTGGTAATATTACGGCATATTTCACCGAAAAGAATAGGCGGGGATTGCCGCTCGCGTCCAACGGATATTCCGGCGCCAGAACTGAATGAGAGAGAGAGTGAGAGAGTGAAAAAAAAATTATTAATGAATAAAAAGAAACATGCAAGTTTGACGGTACTCAATAGTTCTTTCGTGCCGCTTAATACTAGTATGAAGTGGAAAAGCATTGTTGAGTGAAAGCGAAAGCAGATTGTCAAGAAATAAACAGAACGCACGCAACTGCATCCGCTCTTGAAGTGTGTCAGGTGCAATATGCTAAAGGCACCGAGGGTTTGATCTTGGAAGCTGAGGCCGATGGAATGACTATCCAAATACCCCTTGTAAATGAGGCTCAGGAGAATGGAACTTGAGGATAAAAGAAACCGGAAGAAATGCATCGCAATGTCAGATCAGCGAAATGAGAGAGCGAAGGCTACAGGAAGGAAAAACAGAAGAAGGGACCATATCGAACAGGTGTCCAAATTTAAAGCACGTCCGCGGGTCAGTGTGTTATATTCGATGGTGAATTTTCTAACACGGCGATGGGTGGTGTTGTAGGTGACATATCCCTTCTCTTTGCATGCTACGGTATCCTATTACTTCCAGTAATAACTCCTTCAGGGAAATGTTCCTTTGAACCCTGAATTAAATATATATATTATATTATATATATATATAGATATATATATATATATATATATGTGTGTGGTGTGTGGTGTGTGTGTGTGTGTGTGTATGTGTATATATATATTATATATATATATATATAGATATATATATATATATATATATATATTTGTGTGTGTGTATATATATATATATATATATATATATATATATATATATATATATATATATATATATATATATGATTATAATCACTTTAGCACGTGATTCGTTTATCACACATATCTACAGGTGAAAAATAAGAGACAGGGTGTAGGTCCTGACCGGTTTCGCCTGTATTTTCAAGCCATTGACACAGGACTGATACATAGTATTAGAATTCACAAGTATATATACTACAGAGACAGTACTGACGAACATACGCACAACCGTTTGAGACTGCAGATCCACCACAGGCAGGTGCCAAGGTAGGAGTGGCTTTCAAAAATCATTTGGCTAAAATTTACAATAAATTCTCAAGGGATACTACCGCTTAGGGTACCGACCTTAGGAGACAACAAGTCCACACCTGACAGGTGTCAGGGAGGCGAGGTTGAACATCTCAGTACCACTACTACCCCCTTTACTGTGTATACAAATATAATAATTCTATTTCCATATATCTCTACAGCCTACCTTAAAATTTAAACAGTTTACAAATTTCTTTTGATATTACAGGATCAAGTTTATACATTCATTCCTTGACTGATGTTCATATTAATGTTGTAACTTTCTTTTATAAAACTAGATTCAATGATATTCATTTCCAATGCATTCTTAGAACACACCAGCTTTTTTGCCCCTTCCCAGTTAATAGCATGATTGCTCTCACTAACATGTACAAATATACCACTATTTCCCTGTGCATATCTCACACATTGTTTATGTTGTTCTATTCTTTTTTCCAGTGCTTTCCCCGTTTGACCAATGTAAAAGTTGTCACAAGACTTACACAGGATTTTATATACACATCCTTTAGCATTGTCGGGGGAGTTCTTAATAAGTACCTGTTTCATTGTTTTATTGTTTTTAAAAACTACATTAACACCAAAATTCTTCAGGAGATGTGGGATATCTTTCATATTATTATTATAAGGTAGTACAAGCAAATTTATGTTGTTGTAAGGTTCTTTTTGGTTTTGATACATGGGCTTTTTTTTGCCCGCGCCTTCTAATGCGGCATTGTTTCAGGTAACCATTATTCTGAATATTTCAGTTTCTTGCCTGTGTTCCGAATCTTATCTATCTCCTCATCTATATATTCTGGGCTACATACCCGTAGTGCTCTTAGAAACATAGATGCAAACACTGATCTTTTAACCTTATTGTTTTGTCCAGAATAGAAATGTACATAGGAAGAAATATTAGTAGGTTTTCTGTAAACACTATACTTAAACCCACTACTATTTTTCCGTATGAGGACATCCAAAAAGGGTAGGCATTCATCTATTTCTATTTCCATAGTAAATTTAATTGATGGTACTAATTGATTTAACCTGGCCAAAAAGTTATTTACATCTTCGTTCCCTGGCCATACACTAATTATGTCGTCAACATATATAAACCAAGGTACATTGCGTGGAATTATATTGTTTAAAATTTTCTTTTCAAAATATTCCATATATAAATTACTTAGTACTGGGGACAGAGGGTTTCTCATTGCCATGCCAAAATTTTGTGAGTAGAATTTTCTATTAAATTCAAATTTACAATCTTTAACACATAATTCTATCAGTTCAATTAAGGTGCTATTAGAAAATGGAATATCCAGTTGCTTGTTTCTAATAATTCCGATAGAAACTCCAATAAATCATCAATAGGCACTTTTGTGAATAGAGATACTACATCAAAGCTCACAAGTTTTGATTCACTATTAACTTGTATATACACTATTTAATTCATCTATCAAATCCACATTATTCTTAATATTGGCATTAGAGATGTTACCTACCAATGGGTTAAGGATATCCACTAAATATTTCGCTAATTTATAAGATGCGGAACCCACTGAGCTGATAATTGGTCTGGCAGGGAAGTTCGTTTTATCGGATTGGAAAGATTCTCTGCAGGAATATTGTTATATGAATATGAGGAAGAAAGTGTATCAGAAGCTTAAACATAAACAAGACAACCAAATGAAACTCCTAATCGAAAGAAGCCCCTGGACTACCAACGCCAATCATGAATGTGTCGTCAATTTATCAAACAAGCATCTGGATAGTAATGTAACCAGTGCTTTAGGCTATGGTTTAAATTTTGTTGTTTTAACTGGAAGTATAAATAGTGTAGAAATTACTGAAGGATTGTGCAACTTGGAAAAATATAGTGATTTAAGTAGTGAAGAGGTCAGCATAATTAAGGGAGTGATTTATGGAAGTATGAAAAAGTCAGACACCACAAACGTACCCAAAAAATTTATGAATGCCATCAATGAACTGAAAAAAGATAAAGATATACACATGGCAAAAGCAGATGAATCAGGTGCCCTAGTAATTTTAAACAAAAATGAATACAAAAAAAAGGGGAAGTCTTTTGGGTGATAATAGCACTTATAAAGAATTAAATAAGAACCCGATAGAAAGTGTGAATAGTGGTTTCAATAAAAAAGTGAAAAATCTGCTAAAAAGTAACGAAAGCCTTATAAAGAAGTTGTGTGTGACCTCTCCATCGCTACCGTATATGTATGGTACGATAAAAACCCATAAAACAAACTTCCCTGCCAGACCAATTATCAGCTCAGTGGGTTCCGCACCTTATAAATTAGCGAAGTATTTAGTGGATATCCTTAACCCATTGGTAGGTAACATCTCTAATGCCAATATTAAGAATAATGTGGACTTGATAGATAACCTAAATAGTGTACAAGTTAATAGTGAATCGAAACTTGTGAGTTTTGATGTAGTATCTCTATTCACAAAAGTGCCTATTGATGATTTATTGGAGTTTCTATCGGAATTATTAGAAAACAAACAACTGGATATTCCATTTTCTAATAGCACCTTAATTGAACTGATAGAATTATGTGTTAAAGATTATAATTTGAATTCAATGGAGAATTCTACTCACAAAATTTTGGCATGGCAATGGGAAACCCTCTGTCCCCAGTACTAAGTAATTTATATATGGAATTTTTTGAAAAGAAAATTTTAAACAATACAATTCCACGCAATGTACCTTGCTTTAGATATGTTGACGACATAATTTGTGCATGGCCAGGGAACAAAGATATAAATAACTTTTTTGCCAGGTTAAATCAATTAGTACCATCAATTAAATTTACTATGGAAATAGAAAAAGATGAATGCCTACCCTTTTTGGATGTCCTCATACGGAGAAATGGTAGTGGGTTTAAGTATAGTGTTTACAGAAAACCTACTAATATTTCTTCCTATGTACATTTCTATTCTGGACAAAACAATAAGGTTAAAAGATCAGTGTTTGCATCTATGTTTCTAAGAGCACTACGGGTATGTAGCCCAGAATATATAGATGAGGACATAGATAAGATTCGGAATACAGGAAAGAAACTGTTATATTCAGATAATGTACTAAACAATGCATTAGAAGCGGCAAAAAAGACCATGTATCAAAACCAAAAAGAACCTTACAGCAACATAAATTTGCTTGTACTACCTTATAATAATAATATGAAAGATATCCCACATCTCCTGAAGAATTTTGGTGTTAATGTAGTTTTTAAAAACAATAAAACAATGAAACAGGTACTTATTAAGAACTCCCCCGACAATGCTAAAGGATGTGTATATAAAATCCTGTGTAAGTCTTGTGACAACTTTTACATTGGTCAAACGGGAAAGCACTGGAAAAAAGAATAGAACAACAAACAATGTGTGAGATATGCACAGGGAAATAGTGGTATGTTTGTACATGTTAGTGAGAACAATCATGCTATTAATTGGGAAGGGGCAAAATAGCTGGTGTGTTCTAAGAATGCATTGGAAATGAATATCATTGAATCTAGTTTTATAAAAGAAAGTTACAACAATAATATGAACATCAGTCAAGGAATGTATAAACTTGATCCTTTAATATCAAAAGAAATTTGTAAACTGTTTAAATTTTAAAGTAGGCTGTAGAGATATATGGAAATAGAATGATTATATTTGTAAACACAGTAAAGGGGGTAGTAGTGGTACTGAGATGTTCAACCTCGCCTCCCTGACACCTGTCAGGTGTGGACTTGTTGTCTCCTATGGTCGGTACCCTAAGCGGTAGTATCCCTTGAGAATTTATTGTAAATTTTAGCTCAATGATTTTTGAAAGCCACTCCTACCTTGACACCTGCCTGTGGGTGGATCTGCAGTCTCAAACGGTTGTGAGTATGTTCGTCAGTACTGTCTCTGTAGTATATATACTTGTGAATTCTAATACTATGTATCAGTCCTTTGTCAATGGCTTGAAAATAAAGCCGAAACCGGTCAGAACCTACACCCTGTCTCTTATTTTTCACATTATTAGATATGTGGAATAAACGAATCACGTGCTAAAGTGGATTATAATCATAAATATATATATATATATAATATTATATATATATATATATATATATATAGATATATATTATATATATATAATAATATATATATTCTTTCAAATCAGGCTATATAACAAAAACTGTTGCTTCAATGAAGGACAATGGCAAGTTCTTCCCAGATCAGTTCACTAGTAAACATTATGATGTTTTAAGATCTGAACCATTAAAGTCGTTAATGATAACCGGCAAATACAACACTTATAAATAAGGAAAGGAAACAACCACTATGAGGAATTGTCCATATGAAATTTTGCAAATATACGGAAGTAGTATGACATGTTTTAAAATTTATATTTTTCATTTAATAAGGATTTTGTTAGTTCTCAAATGAACAAATTTGACAAACCAAATGATACAATGTAAAAGAAGGGAGAAGAGAAAATCGTAAAATGCCTTGTTATAGATTTGCCGACGTTACAAAATAGAAAAGAATTTCTCAGTGGATCAATGGGAAAATCAGACACGATTAAAAAGGAATTAAAATATCTCTAAATCACAAGAGATAGTATTACTTTAACAAGCAGAATTGCCATTTTATTTAGTCTTCATCAGATAGTAATCTATAATTTAATCTTCGACGATAAAGCACAAACGAGGTTCCTTAAAAGACAATTCAGTGCCGTCTTGTTCACGGATCAGAATGATATCGATTCAGAAGTGACTCGCTGGAAAAAACTGATGACGGAAATAACGATTATGGCGGTGATCTTAATGAACATCATATGGTCTACGTAAGGCGAGTACAATCCTAACTTGTGATCCACGCCAACGCCATTCACAGGGTGATTACTCACTTTTCGTAACAATAAAAAGTAAATCCCTTGTTCTTGTTGTTCTTGTCTGTTCTGACAACAAAAATGAGGAAATGGTTTCGTCATATAAATTTACTCTTTTTTTTTTTTTTTTTTTTTTTTTCCCATCCGTATAGGACATGACAACCAGAACGTGATTCTAATTTTGATTCTGATGAAAGGACATGAAAACGGAAGGGGTCAAGGGACAAGTTTTCTTTTTAATTATAGATTTCTTTGTTTTCTTTCAGGGAGGATGGTGGTGGGTGGCGGGCGGGGGGGGGGGGGGGTGGGGGGTGGGGGGGGGGGGGGGGGGGGGGGGGGGGGGGGGGGGGGGGGGGGGAGCCGTCGGGGCGTAGCTCCCGGATTATATTTGTTGTTGCTCAAAATAATAGTCATCACGTCGGTCAAGTACGTTCTGCATAAATGGCATCACCTCTTGTTTTCATTTCTTCCTTTCAATTATATATATATATAGTATATAATATATTATATCTATTATATATATATATATATATATATATATGTATGTGTGTGTGTATCTATATATATATATATATATATATATATATATATATATATATATATATATAGATATATATATATATGATGATATATTCGTGCGTAATCCTGTCAGTCAAATTGCTCCGAATTCTTACATTATCCTACCAAAAACTGCAACGAAAATTCAATATATATATGTGTGTGTATATATATATATATATATATATATATATATATATATATATATATATATATATATATATATATATATATATATATATATATATATATATATATATATATATATGTGTGTGTATATATATATGTGTGTGTGTGTGTATATTCGCGCGTAATCCTGTCAGTCAAATTGCTCCGAATTCTTACATTATCCTACCAAAAACTGCAACGAAAATTCAAATTGCCGGAACAGGAACTAAACGCTGAACTGCTTGCGAGCTTTTTTCCTGCCATAGAACCTACCCATCTCCCCTACGGATGTAACAGAAATCATATCCGGCCATTCGTGCGGTAAAACTATATGTGAACATTTGTTTACGTTCTGTAAAGCCTTTTTGTCTATCGTCTTTTATGCTTATTTAAATACTGATTCCCTTTCAGTGATGCCAGTGTCATGAGTGGAATAATTGAGCTTGATTCTAGACGAGGTACAAAGCATCGTAATTTACCTCAATGACCCTTGCGCAAGCTAAAAAGCAAGTAGTTAACGCAGTGGCTTATTATGTACCTAGTAATCTCTAGTTTATTCCATAACACAATACACAGGGATGAATTCATGATGTCAGAAGGACGTCATTTCCGGTGTCCCATCCCAAGGTCATTCCCAAACGAGGTACAACAGGTAGACCTCCAGTTCCTCTTTTGTGATGCAGTCGGTCCATTCAGAAATAACCACTGGAACCTCCTTCGGTGCAGACGGACCTAGTGTGTCACCTGAATCCCAGCCCAGTGGTCACAACACTCAGTCTCCGGGAATAAATATAAACATTGCAGTCTTGGCGCTGGAATACCTCAAGCCAAGTTCTTTGGAAAGTTACTCTGCGACAGGAGTGAGTGTCGATTCGAGAAAATTTGGTGTTCTGGGGCCTCGTGCGGCCCCATGGCGGATGGTGATGGAGCAGGTGGAATTCTCAAGTGATTCTGACGTGAAGATAAGGCCGTACAATGATGCTTCGCTAGTGTAATATAACATGATGCCGTGAGTATTGATGGTTGTTTATTTACCTTTTGCCACGCACACTCGCAAACGCATTTCGTTGCTCTGAAAATGGAAATCCCTGTGGCGAAGTGTAGATTAGATCATACCAAAATGCGCATACAAAAATTACAATTTATTTGGATTTCGTTGGACTGCCTC
>NC_061106.1:21550239-21600239 GCF_015104395.2 Macrobrachium nipponense
CGACGATGATGGTGGTGATGATGAAGACTATGACGACGACGACGACGACGACGACGACGATGATGATGATGCAGAGGAAATAAGCAATGCTTTTAATGGCGATCACACTGTGGGCGATGAACTTACTGACAGGGATAATGTGAACGTTCAGGGTTTGATGAGTAAAGGCAATTTGATAGAAAACAATTATAAATTAAACAACAGCGTTCACAATAGCTTAGAAAATGCTGATGATAATTATAATGACGACGGTGATGATGACGATGATGATGGCGATGACTATGACAATCAAGAAAATGAAAGTGGTGATTATAATGAATATGATGAAAATGATGATGAAGATGAAGAATATGGTAATGAAGATGATGAAGATGAAGACGATGACAACGATGATGATGATAGTTTGACAAACGAGGCTGACAATTATTATAATGATAATGATGATGATGATGATGATGACGAGGAATATGATGATTATAACGAAGATGACGAGGAAGAAGCGAGCAACGTTCTCCAAAATGGAGAGGGAGCAGAAACGACCACAGACTCCGAGACAAAGAGCCCGAGCACCCTCGGCGGTCCTATTTTGGGCGTCATTCCAGACCCTCCGCCCTCACCTGAGGGTCAGAGAATGCAGAGGACCCTCCTCACGAACTCGGAGGCTCCCGGCGCAGTAGCCTCCTCCGGCGGGGAGGTCCTACGCCGATCGAGGAGACAAGCCGAAGGCTCCACGTCCTACGACTACTCGGGAAATTACTATTCCGGCGACTACCCGTACACCGACTACCAATATGCCTCCGGGGATTATGCCAGCGGCGATTATGGCTCTGGAAATATAGGATCCGGGACTGGGCAACAACAGACGGGCGGCTCGGGCAACGGGGACACAAATTACCAATACGAATCGGGCAGCGGAGATCCGGGTACTACAGTCACAGATCCTGGGACAACTAAGACACCTGGCGGACAACAAGGGGGAGGCGGAACCAGCACCATCACTACGAAAAGGCCTACCGTTACGACTGCATCGCCGGCGGTCACGACGAAACCAACAAGTGCCTCTCCATCTCCAGCAACTAGTGTTACAAAGAGTCCTACTGTTGTAACTTCCCCCTCTACCACTACCCAGACTACGACAGCAGTCAAACCGACGGGGGTGTCGACTGTAACCTACCCGAGTATCAATGGCGGCATTGTGAATGTGCCCATCACTTTTCCCCCTGGGTACACGACCCTCAGACCACCGACGACAGGTTCGGGCGGCGGCGGGTCAAACGTGGTAGGAGTGAACTCAGGTCTTCCTCCAGGAGGAATTCCTAATGGGATTACCATCAAGACTGGACCGAATGGAGAAGTTTACATAGAGGTAGGCTACCCTGACTCTCTCTCTCTCTCTCTCTCTCTCTCTCTCTCTCTCTGAGTTGATTCTATCGTCAACGTCGAAGAAGAAGGAACAAATAGGAACAAATGTTAAAAACCAAACATCATCACTGAACAAGTTCTTGGTTTTTCTCATTTTAGAGTTTGATTTATTTATTTTTGCAAGGTATGAGTTTAATCATTCGTAAAATTTTCTTAGAACGGCTTTCAGGCTTTTGTTGTTTGATTAATATGGTTGGTGTTCCTCAAATCACTGGCAGTGATTTTAAACGTAAAAGGCACAAACGAATTTATAATACGATATCGGTCCCACTGTTACTCAGAGGCCATTTTGTGATTTTTTTAGTCTAGTTTATCTAAAATATATTCAAATTATGTAACTAAATTACTACTGAATATAAAGCACAAAATACGAAACAAAACCTCAAAACGATATGATGAATATACTCAGATGTTCCTTTATTTGCCTGCCTTTAATGTTGACATTGAAACAAAGGAACCGATTCCTCAGTCCACTTCCTCCCCACTCATACTTTTCTGATGGCTCAAACATCCCTATTTTTCTTTCGTTTACACTCCTATCATTTTCGGTTGTTTGCTCTCGATCTGCTCCTTTTGAATGAATGAACTCTGACCTTATTTGTTTTTTGAAATATGGTAATGAACTTGTTACCTCTATCATATAGTTTAAACTTCTCAATTTGTCCCAAATGTTGCATGGAGCAACAGATGAAAATACAAGATTTAAGCCAGCTACTCAGTGATCTCACTGAAACCCACAAAGCTCTCATTTTGACTGATCACCGTCACATTACTTTCAGATTCCTCGCGGCCTAAAATGGAGAGACATCAAGAACAGCATCAAGAACAAGACTGCGCGGAAAATGTGGCGTCAAATTTTCAAATCTGCCAAAGCCCTCCAGAAGCAACAGAAACCGCAGGGCGGTGCCCCCATCAGCGTCGATGCTGTCCAGGACCCGAACGCCTTCCAGCTGCCCTCTGATGTCAGTCTGCTGGCCGTCCAGAGCGCCATTCCATCCATGAATAAGCGCGAACTTAGGAACCTGAGGAGTAAGCTGATCGGCCTCAGAATCCAGGCCACGCGCAGTTTGACTAACACTCTGCTGCGGGTTCCAGGCGGCGGCGTGACTACAGCTCCGTCGGGAGTGACGGTGGTGACATCCTACGACGGATCGCAGCTGATCAACATTCCAGACACGGTGAAATGGGGTTACGCCCTAGGCACGCTGTCCTCGGAGACGGAGAAGAACATCTGGAGGCAGATATTCGCCGCCCGGAAGGTCAGTAAGCAGGCCAAGGATGCCAAGTTGTACGAGATCCGAGAGAGCATCAGGGTTGTCAACGAACGGCTATACGCACTGAACGGCCTACGGGGAATCAGGAGACCAGGGAAGAAAGGGAGGAGGAAGAAGAACAAGAGACTCAAAAGGAAGAGGAAAAAGAAGCGGAAGAAAAATATGAAACTCTTCCCCAAGAAGAAGAGAAATAGGAACATGAAGAATTTGGGAATGAACAAACAAGGTTCCAAAAAGAAAAATGGTAAAAAAGGAAATATGAAAAACATGAGGGGAAAAAGGGGCAAGAAAAAGAAAAAGAAGAAAGGGAACAAGGCGAAAAAGAATAAGAAGAAACGCAAAATGAAGAAGGCCAAGAAGAAAAAGAGGAAAAACAATAAAGGAAAAAATGAATTAGACATATTCACAGGTTTAAGACTATCCTCCCCGAGTAAAGTTCAAGGAGAAAGCAAAAGTGTCAAGAAGATTCTGAAGAAGGAGAAGAACAATAAAGCAAAAAAGAAAAAGAAAATGAAGAAAAAATTGAGGAAAAAGAAGAAAAAGGCGCTGAAAGGGGAAAACAAGAAAATGAAGAAGAAACAAGAGAGCGGTTTCCTTCAGCTGGATACCACAGCGACGAAGAAGACGAAGAAGAATAAGAAGAAGAAAAAGAGAAAGAAAAATAAGAAGAATAAGAAAAATAAGAATAATGAGATGTTAGACAGCAATTTCGGCGGCCTAAACCAGAATAATTTCCTTGAAACCTCAGTAGACAAACAAAAAAAGAATAAAAATAAAAAGAGAAATAAAAACAAAAACAAAAACAAAAAGAATAATAAAAAAGGAAAGAACAAGAAAAACAACAAGAATCAAGTTGATTTCTTTTTCTAGTAGAAGTAAGAATTAGTGATTGATCGACCAACAGCATACTTAATTCTGAGTTGGGTGGTCCAGGACCAGAAGGCATAGGAGACTTATCGCCTTTCTGGAATTTTTTTATGTAGATGCTCCATTTTGTTTGTTATTAGGAATTTTGATGGGAAGTGTAGTATGAAGCCTTATAAATTTAAAGTATAAAAAACACACACACACATACACACACACATATACAAAAGCTCTTGGTACCTGTTTCTTCATTTTGAACTTTCTGTTAAATTTTTCTTTTCATTTGATATGATCATCCATTTTGTGTATACATATACACACCACACACGCACACACACATGCACATACACACACATTTATATATATATATATATATATATATATATATATATATATATAATATATATATATATATATATATATATATATATATATATATATATATATATATATATATATGGGTGATACAGAAACACTAGACGTTAAGGTCGGGATCGCAAATCGAATTATGCTAATTTATGACTTGATCATTTATGATGAAGTTTGCAGACTGAAACGTCAACCTACTGGTAAAAGACATTTATATAAAAAAAAAAGTAGTTTCAGATACGCACCGGTGTGCTTCTACTACACTAATTTGTCAGTGGTTATTAATCACGTAACTCCCATTTCAAGACGGGACCCCTCCGTTTAATTTCAGTTCAGTAACTTCAAGTGTGGCCAAGTATATGCTTAAACTGTCTTGTCATTCATTTTAGATAGAAAATTGTTCCTTCGTGTACACAGCCTTTAGGTGGTTCTCCTATTCTTTTCTTCCAACGGTAATTTTTTCATGAACATATTGCTAATACTGATTTCCTTTGCCTTCATAAATAATACGTGTCTTTCTTTTACCGTAATTGGCACGAAGAAATGATAAACTAAGCAACAAAGGAAAAGTCACCAAATATGATAAATATATATTTTCATTGGCAGCTGACTAAGCAATGCTCTGTTGGGAGAAAGAATTAGGATGATTATTTCATGACAAATCAGTCATTAAAAGACAAAGTTAAAAAAAAGAAAACTTGCAGTTTCTTTCTGTTTTAAAATGGTTTGAATATTTTTTATACAAATATACGTTTTCCCAATATTACAGTGTCCTTTTTATTTATCATACCTGACCACTTGGGAGAGAGAGAGAGAGAGAGAGAGAGAGAGAGAGAGAGAGAGAGAGAGAGAGCATTCCAACTGCACTTTTTTTTTAATAACGGCCAGTTAACCGGTTCCCATTGAAAAATTAAAGGTATTTAAAATCATTATTTTGTTTAATTTTTCTTTCATCTCTATGCTCCTTATTCTTCCACTTCTTCCTCACTTATTCATCTAGCCTGTTACATAGTCCTAGTTTTCTTGTGCCACGTATCGCACAGCTTTGATTATTGCCTTCGTGGTTCGTGGTAGAAACAACAGCACTTGAAGACATGTTGTATGAAAAGAACGAGCCTATGAATGGGAATCTAATGTAGTTCGGTATCTTGGACTTTTAGCAACGGTTCACTAGCTCCGGATTCTTTGCTTCTTTTTCCAGAATTAATAGGTATTTGATCTACGCGTAATGATCAAAATCTTTATATAAGAATCTACATAAATGTAATGTTTCTTATTTCCAGAGGGACTTTGTTAAGACACTACGTAATATTTCTTTTAGAACTGAGAACTGACCGCTAATCATTGCGAAAAATACTCCTTACTGAAGTTCGTAGCTTAATTTCTGTCTACGTACATTACTACCCTTAGAGCAAGTGTCCCTTCTATTTTGGTGTAGTGTTACTCGTAGCCTATGTAGTGAAACGGAGCCATCTTTCTTAATTCCGCCTGTTCTGCCCCGGAGGTAATAATACCTGTTGTTGCTCCGTCTCCGAATACTTGATTAAAAGTTATGACGTTAGAGAAAGTGATTCAACAAAAATCAGCATTACCCAGTTGACGACTATTTAAAGACAACAGTTGCAGTCTCCTCTGGAGTCTTGTGAGATGGACCTGAAGAATCTAATGAGGAATCTTTAGATCTCCCTGCCGTAATCTACCTTGTAATTACGAGTACTATTGACCTTATAATAGAAGAGGAACCAGCCTCATATAGAGATTTACATGCTACAGTATTTAATTGCAAATTCCTCATCGGCAGCTTCAACAAAACTCTATAACAGTGCTGCAAATATAAGTCCCCCTAACAAAAGGATAGATTTTCTTTTATGAAAACCAAACAGAAAACCATTCTTGTCTATATGCTAAACACAAGCAAATATCGCAGCTGACACCTTTTTCAATATGTTAATGTCTAGTATGTATTTCGCTTTGTTCATGGGAATATTCATGCGTCAGGTATCTCTTTCTTCTTCTTCTTCTTCTTTTTCTTTTTAACTGGACTGATACATTGAATATGCCCATGAACAAAACGAAATATATTGACACCACTGACGGTATATCCATACGAAGATGGTTCGTATAAGAGGGCCAAGAGTCTCTTATATCACCGTCAAAACTGGCGGTAAAATAAGAGAAATTCCAGACTACTGGGTCTGTGAAATGACAGTATTATAAGAGAAAGCCTAGACTTATATGAGGCCTGTGGGAGAGCGTATATGTCCCTGGCTTGAATTCAAGCGTATCGGCTTTATTTACTATTTGATCTTATTTATTATCTTACCACTTTTCCGATAACTCTCTCTCTCTCTCTCTCTTCTCTCTCTCTCTCTCTCTCTCTCTCTATTAGAGCCCTCTTGGGTTTACGGAGATTTAGAGAAGAAAGAAAAAAAAGACAAGCCTAAAATAAAAGCTATGTACATATGAATACGCTTTATAATGTAGGGCTCTGGGTTTCATTCTTCTTCCTTAGAAGTCCATCACTTTTTTCACGGTGTGCGCTGTTTCTAGAAGCACACTCTTCTGCATGAGTCCTGGAGCTACTTCGGCATCTAGTCTCCCCAGTTCCTTTACAAGGATCTAGAGATCGTGCCTAGTGTTCCTATGATTATGGGTACAATTTCCACTGCCACTCCCCATATCCTTCATATTTCTATTTTCAGGTCGTGATATAATTTTTTTGTCAATTATTTTTATTATTGGTGTTTTATATTATTCTTTTTTTTTTTTTTTTTGGTCTACACAGCCCTCCTATTCGACTGGGTGGTTTTTATAGCGTGGGGTTCCGGGTTGCAGGTTGCATCCTGCCTCATTAGGAGTCCATTACTTTTATTATTATTATTATTATTATTATTATTATTATTATTATTTATTATTATTTATTATTATTGTTATTATTATTATTATTATTATTATTATTATTATTATTAATTATTATTATTATTAAGAGTCTTTTTGCATAGGTGACCATTCTTAGCTGTTTCATTATGTTTTGATAATCTTTCAGCGGCCATTCAGGCCGCAATGAAGCTTTTACACACACACACACACACACACACACAATATATATATATATATATATATAAATATATATATATATATACATATATATATATATATATACATATATATATATATATATATATATATATATATATATAATATATATATATATATATATATATATATATATATATTTATTACTGATCTGCTTTTATTCAGAACACTGACCATAAATTCAACTCTTTCGACCTCAGTTTCCCTCATTCGAAAACTGGCTATTTACAGTCTGCTTATTTCCTGGTAGTTAGCAGATCATCTTACAATAGAAGATATCTATGGATAAATAGGCGAGTACGATATTTTTATGTGCCGCTGCCATACGATTTGTGTTTCTTAATTCAGCCACTACGATTTATAAGCAATAAACGTACGAGGAGGGAGAATTTCCAAGCCTATGGAAAATTTAGCCAGCTACATTTTAGGTACACTCTAAATTAAAACGGATTTTTTCTTCTTCATTAAGACATACGATACCTCCATTACTTTGATTTTTATATGATTTGTTGGACTCTATTTATAGCACTAATACGTGAACCGCCGTTTCCTGTTAAGATTTTGCTTATAATCGGAAGAATATCTAAATCTTTAAGCGTGTGTCGCCTCATTGCTTTGAGTCACTGATATCAGCTCCATCTTGCATTAAAACTGACGAGTTGATGGTAGCACGAGTTAGCTACCGGGTTTTCCATCAAGAATAATGAAGAATAAGTAAAAAATGGTAAATTCACATCTTGTCAGAACACCTAAGATGGACGTAGAATATCAGATCTATTTGAAATGATTGAAGACTATTACACACCATCTGATCTTATTCGACTTTCTATCGCAGCCAACAGTAAAGAATTTGATTCGGGTACAGTGTTTGAATTCGGTCTCCGAGAAATAAAAATGAATCGTTTCAGTGACTTAGTTTCCATAAGTGAGGATTTCGATGACCTCCAAATACAAAGGCAAATACTCAGGATTCAGGTAATCCTTGTAGAGATTCAGTGGCAGTTACCTTATAAATTGCCTGTTACAATTACCTCCATTATTGTTATAAGGATGAAGTAAGGTTACTGGATATTTCATATCCAAATTTAGCATAGTTTTTCTACTGAAGAAAAGAATGGACGTTATTCCCCAAAACAAACAAATAAAAATAGCCTGTAACTAACATATTCCTACTGGGACGGTATCATAAGGAAGAGTATCCAGTAATCTGATATTCCTGAAAGTGGAACAATGGGTTTTAATCATTCTCCAAAAGGGAATAATGTTAGAGATATTGATAGTAAGTATAATCTGTACGATAACTGGACGAACAAGGACCCTTTATGCAGCTTAAAAAATAGTATAGTTATTTTCGTCCACTGTCGTTACCTGGAACTTTTACCCATATACTCTCTTCAACTATTATTAGTTTTCCTAGAAAGATTTAAAATTCATATTCACACATGTTTGCCTTTTTTCTTCTTACTGCCCCTCCTCAGCAGTTGCGATGCAAGGTTTATGCACAAAATCAATCAATCAATCAATCTCATTAGTATCTCTCATTTGCCTAAAACAAAGACTTGATTTGAAAAAAACTGCAAAGGTAAAAATGAAAAATCAAACAAAACACACAATGTCTGTTATTCTCCAAGAATACTGATTGAATTATTTTTTTTATTGTACTACATCATGATTTACTTATCTTTATAGAGCTACAAGTTTTTTTGAAGTATATAATTCATAGATCACATTATCAGGCACAAAATAGACCTGAACATTTCACATGCTTCACACAACATGACTTATTTCCCACAATAATACCAAGAAACCCTTTCATTTGAAAAGGTATATCACCAGACACACATATACGTTCAGATGAAAGTAAACGGGGGATTAATGATACACATACGTGCATATACGTACACATAATCCGATTTGCGTATATATAACATGCATGACATTTTCTTTACTCCGTAGAAATATTGACCGAGAGTTCATATATTTTGAAGATTTGTTTTCCAAGAGCGAAGAAGACCTCATTCAGAACACTGATTAAGAGCGCATTCGATTTTATTAAACATCGTCATTTATATTTTATTTCGTGACTCCGAATGTCTACGTATATTTGAGCGTCAGTATGCACTGACATTACTCAGCTCATGCATACAACATAGAGTGTGTATGTGTATGCACATAATATATAGTATTCACAAGTTCCGTCGTCAGATACTAATATCTCTAGACATAAATAATTTATAATTAACCGCCCTATTTTATAGTCCCGTCAAATTGACGTGTTGTCCCCATACCCTTATGGAGTCAACACCCATATTCCGATTAAATCCTATTTCATTTCATGATAAAGTGGCATTAGTGATATGTGTTATCAATGATAATCAAAATGATATCAAAATAAATCCTCTCGTTTCTCCGAGCGGAATTAGTCATATTCCCTAATTATTTTCTTTTATTTTATTCTATTTATTCTATTTACTTATTGATTTATCTATTTTTGTAGTTGTTTAGACCCCTGGACCCCGATTTCTGGAAAATGGAAACGGACAACGAGAAGACGTGTGTCAGTCACGACATATATCAACATACAACACGCATCTACAGGGAGGAGTCTATCACTGGAATGGCTCTTATTTTTTTATTATTATTATTATCTTTTTTTAACAATTGGTCTGTCTGCTCCGTTCAAGTGCCTCCGTGATTGGTTGGCGTCCAATGCCTGCAGTCAAATTACCTAATTTGGCAAAGGTCGCTATGCAAATCCTTAGGCATTTTGTCGCGGACACCAACCATCTATCTCCTCTGGAACATCTGAATTCACCGCAAAGATTCAGTCACTTCCATTGAACGCGAGGGTTCCTACCTGGAAGGAAGTTGATCTAGGTACCAAAAGGAGTCTCTTAGGCTTACTCCATTCCCCAAAGTCAAATGGTAAAAATTTTGGTCAAAGGTTCGCTAAAATTTCTTTATTGCATTGCATTTCTAGTGATTATTTATTTCAACTAACATCGTTGATTTTGCATGGAATCTCTCTCAAAGTTGAAGGCAGAAATATAACTAGTGCTAGCATGAATCCAAGACCTAGAGACCATTCTAAGATGGTCAAAATTGGTTACTTTCACCAGTTTTTTATCACTTACTTCTTCCTTTTATAAATTCTTTTTGTAAAACTATTTATTACGCTTACTTTATGTCTCACAATAACAAACACTACCTCTCCTCTTTACAACACCACTGAATGCACCACTAAGTGCTTTAGATACAATGAAACATTCACAGCTTCTGCTCTTGAGTATAGCTACAAATTTGTACAAAGAACAAATAGATGCGACAAGAAGACTCGGGCATCATCCATCAACCAATCCAGAAGCCTTTGGATACACAGCTATTCTTCATCGGCGGGTGAACAACCGGAGAGCAATTTAGGCCTGAGGTTTTCAGCGAGACTCGAGGAACTGCCTGACGCAGGGGTCGTGGGTGCAAGTGCCGTCGTCGTCATACCGATCGGCGTTGCTGAGGAGGTTGAACGTCCCTCCGGCAGCGCTCAAGCAATCCAGGTTCCCGGAACACGCAGCCTCCAGCGATGAGGACAAGATGGCGTCGCATTCGTGGCCAGACACGCTGAGGCTGGAACCCTGATGGAGATGGAAAGTGGGTAAAGGTTACTGATTGTATACATGTCTCTGCACTGCGATTGATTTTTTTTTTTTATTCAGTTTCGAGCAACCAAAAATCTCACAGTTCACAAGTCCTGCTGCCGGGTATGAAATTATAAAATAATAATTTGAATAATATTAAAAGACAAATTGTGACAGAAAAATCATAGCGATCATAAGGTTAATAATCCGTTAATAGAATCATGATTTTCAATTTACACCACAAATTGATTTAATGCACCCATTAATCAATGAAGATCCGGCAAGGTCCTTTAGGAAATAATTAAAATATAAAACACCCTGTGAATAGATATATTCATCGGAAATGTTCTGGGGCATCCAATTACAATATGCAATTAGTCGAAATGAATGCAAATGACAAAGCAATAGGCTTTCGATCCTAGAGCTAGACTGAATGTATTATCAACGACAAGGATCATCGAGAGAGCCAGTGCCTTTGTACATTTAAGTACACCCTTAATTAAAGAAAGTTGGTTTTTTTTATAATAAATCATATTGTTATTTGTAAGAATTCATTATGAACATCAGAGCGGTAAGAATTCAGTTGCAGGACTGATAACGTTGACCTTCAAATAGAAGGTATTATTATTATCTTTTTAGGACTGATTCTGAAGACTGATACTTACACACATGTAGCAGACCTCGTGGCGGAGGCAAGGCCCAAGGAAGGCTTGGTCCTGATCTCCTACGATTTTGGTGACGTCCTCGCAGTTCATGTAGACACGATCAAGCACTGGGCAATCTAGGAAAGAGGCGAAGGAGAAAGATTAGGATGCCCAAAGCGACTTTCTAGGAATTACAATTATGTCTTTGGTGTTTTTGTAGAGGGCAAGTTAATGTGGGTATTCGCCTCTGCTCTCTAGTCTAAAATCGTTCCTTCAGAAAAAAAAAATTAATTAATAAAAATTACTGTACGCAATAAATTTTTAACTGTAAACTGAATATTCTTCTCATTGTTGAGAAAAATTTTTTTCCTTATGTCTTTTATAAGGACAGATTACAGAAAAAAAAACTCGTTTTAACGAGCCATAAAATACAACATTACAATTGCAGCATCAGCAAAGAACACGAGTAGCAATTATATTCATTCTTGGTTAACACAACTGAAGCGAGTAGCCTTTCCATTACTGTTCCAGTTTGAAATAAAATTCTAGCCTCAAAATAATGTTGGAGTGGTATGAATGGGTATTTCGCAACAAAGGGAATAGTTATTAGAGTTAATCTGATATCGCATCAAAGAGATGCGCGACGACTGAACTGAATTTGAAAAGAGAAATTTATTGTGTGATTGATTTGTCCTTAAAGAGAAATGACAAATAAATAGCAATTTGCAAGGACTCTAAAGATGACAAGCTCTCTTTCAACGCCAACACAGCAGTACAGGATACGAGTCAGATCAATCCAGTAAATTGATGTGTACATATAAAGGAAGATTCCAAAACTAGTGACATAAAACTAAACGCATAGAGTTCAGTAATGTATGCATATAACTAGCTCTCAAATCAAAAATGAAAATATATTATACTCATTATGCTGTCATTCTGTGAACATTTTACACGATGATTCCTACGAATGTATAATATCTCTAGTTGCGCAAATCATGTCTGTAAGCAAATCTGATGTAATGTGTACAATGCTTTCTCATTTAAGTATGAACCCGCCTCTAGTCACAGCAGAAGTTCACTTGTGATAAAGAAGGGAAATCGGTATTAATTTATTGAACAATTCTAGCATAATTCTGACCTTCCAGATTGTTTTTTAAATGCAGCAGTAAAGGACAAGCAGCTCAAAGTTCAATCCTGAGGATTTCCACAGACCTTCAGGGCGAGATAGATAGAAGAACCCCTCTTGGAAAAAAGATGGTCTTCTTTTATTGTTTGCACGGTTAATGTAGACAGAGATTGGATAGCCTGTCATCTAACGGTTTACATTTTGCAGATGTTTTGCAGAAAATATAGATGATTTTAAATTTTTATGTAGTAAGTTATTGTTTTTCCAAGTTTTCCGTATTTTTTTTAGTTAACTGCACCTATATTTTTTCTACTTGGGTTCATGACAATAGGTGTCGTATTACAGAAAATAAACAACGTACAAAAAAAAAACTAAATAAACAAATATGAAACTGGGGATATCTCAGCTGCCTTCGTTCCGGGCTCCCGCCACCCCCCCCCCCCAAAAAAAAAAAAAAAAAAAAAAACGCCCACCCCCGTTCGATTTCGGTGACTCCCCAGGGGATATGAAGGACCCTCGACGAATAATTCTCGCCACCAATGTCTGTCCTGCGCCAGTTCCCTCAGGTCATTCTACTTCCTCCCGCATTGTTCTCAGCCGAAGTCTAAATTCTACCCCTCCGGAGGCTGCCTCTCCCCAGCAGTCCACCGCAGTACTTCTTGCTCCAGTTTTTTTTCTTGTCTGTGCATGTGACCAGTTTACTTCCATCTGAACAGTCACCTACGGGGTAACAGATTCTGGTCCATTTGTGTCTCGTAGCCCTTCTTGGGTAACTCTGTGCTGCCACTTAATTCTTTTCCGTCTCAAGCATTTACACTTTTATTTAAAGTTTGCATTGGCTCAGTTTCCTTATGGAAACGTGTCCGCAAAGATTTTGCACTCTGAATATTCCATATTCCTTTTTGAAGTATTTTCAGCATCTTTTTTTTTTTCCAGAGAATTACATTTTTTTTTTTCAGGCTGTGTTTTTTTTTTTTTTTTTTTTTTTTTTTTTTTTTTTTTTTTAAGTGACAGGATCCCTTGTAAGTTTTTCAGTGCGTTGTAAGTCTTCCGTTACGTTGTCAAGGTTATGGTAGTTTTCAATGCATTCAACAATCGCCAAAGAAACTTAATATTTGTGGACAACTTGCGTTATAAATCAATATAAAAGCAATTTTATTTCCAAGAAGTCAACGATTTTTTAATTCCCTCATACAATTTTTCTATTTTACACCCATGAACATTTTTTTTCTATTTCTCGTTCACTTTTATGTTGTTTGCCTTTTTACAGTTTTTTTTTTATATTCCAAATTACTATTGTTTCTTTTGTTTTCCATCGAGTAGTTTACTTTTATTTTTCCCTAGCTGTAGTTTTTTCCTATATATATTAATATATATATATATATATATATATATATATTATGATTGTGTGTACGCACGCGTTTGAATAAATCTGAGTAAACATTATAATTAATCTATATTGCTGTAAGCCAAAAGCACAGTCAAACGTGAGTTGCTTCTTACCTTCCCTGGTGTTCCCCAGGAAGATAGCGGGAAGAGCGTCCTGTTCTCTTCTCATCCTGCTGATCCTTCTGGCGTTGAGAGCGGATTTCTTGTTCTTCTTCAGATCGTCGACAGTGGATCGCTTTCTCGACACTGCGGACAGCGCTGTGATTCCAACGGGTGAAGGACTCCTGGTGCTGGTGGCGCTACTTGCCATACGTTTCCTTGCTACTCCGCTGAGGCCACTTGGCTGCAAAGATAAACAGGTTTGATTTGCGATGGATTCCGACAACTGGTCAGGAAGCATATTCCCCAACTGTAACCGAGTACTAGGACCTTCCCTGAAAAGAGCTGGACGCTATATCTTAAAAACTAACCATAGAATCTGCTTGAAAATGGTCTAAACATTATGTTTCCCACACCCAAATTACCGCACGGTGAATTTTAACCTAACCTAACCATGGCAAATATATATATATATATATATATATATATATATATATATATATATATATATATATATATATATAATGCTGGTGCAATACTATGGTAGATTCACCTCGACGGTGCATTTGATGTCTAGGCCAGTCTCTCACAACGCTCCTAATTGACTGCTGATAAGCCACTCACAGGGCTGGAAACTCTCGAGAGAGAGAGAGAGTTCACATGGGTAGGATCTCAGTTCCACCTCTCCGGAGGGATACGTCTTTCTAAAGTATCCCTCGGGAGAAGTGGAACATACACCCTGCCTATGTGAACTCTCGAGAGAGACTGAGAGTTTCCAGCCCTGCCACTGGCTTATCAACAGCCAATCAGGGGTGTCGTAAGGGACTGGCCTAGACATTAAATGCACGGTTGATGTGAATCTACTATAGTACTACTTGGCTTCATATCTTCATGCGCAGCTTATTTATCAGCTTAGATAGTTTGATAGATTGGTATTATTACTATGATTATTATTATTTCAGTAGATGAAACCTATTCCCATGGAACAAGCACACTGAAGGGGTAATTGACTAGAAATTCAAGCTTCAAAAGAATGTTGGTTTCAAACTCCCACCGCAGCCCCCACACTGCAGTAGTAGCTGATCATGATACAGAACCAGTGATTTTCCATCGCCCTGGGGGAGACGCGAACCCGCAACATCTGAGTGACGTCACGATACAAACCACTATACCAGCGGACCAGGGATATTTCATAAATCAGGAATCTGCGCTTAACCAGAGAAACTGGATTAGAGATAAATGGATTTCAGTGATTTATCACCCATTGGTTTACAAATATGTTAGCTCTGAGTCACTATAAAAAAAAAGGAGTAAAATCACGGTCACCGTTGTGTTAAATTTAGCCATTGTCCTCCTGACATTTACTTCAAACAACAAATTCAGTTTCCATCGATGCCTCTTTGTTAGCGACCTCTCATGCTATCGCAGATTTGCCTGATTTAGTCTACTGAATAAAAATTGACGCTATACTGATTTTCCATTCATCTCTCTCTCTCTCTCTCTCTCTCTCTCTCTCTCTCTCTCTCTCTCTCGCTCTCTCTCCTCTCTCTCTTCTCTCTCTCTTTCCCCCCTTTTTTTTTGTTCCCCTTCTCATCTCTTCCTCCTCTCTGTCTTTCATCTCACTCTTTCCTCTCTCTCTCGTCTCTCTCTCTCTCTCGTTTTTTTATTGAGCAATTTCATGTGTGTTTGTGTGCGAACGCTTGCTTGGTCTTTCTCACACACACAAGCAAGCGCACGCAGACACACACACACACACACACTCGCACGAAATTGCTCAATAGAAAAAGAAGAAAAAAAGAGATGAATGGAAAATCAGAATAGTGTCAATTTATATATATATATATACTATATATATTATATATATATATTTATATATATTAATAGATTTGATATATATAATATATATATATATATATATATATAGAATAATAATAATATTTATATATATAATATATATATAATATATAATATATATATATATCTATATATATATATATATAATATATATATATATAGTATATATATATATATATATATATATATTTATATATATACACACACACACACACACACACATATATATATATATATATATATATATATATATATATATATATATATATATATATATATATATATATATAGTGTGTGTGTATGTATGTATATTTATAAGAATGACTGCATCTAGATTATAAACATCTGTGTTTGCTGAACGCAAATGTGCATCACACTACTTTGCAATGAATGTTCCCTCTTACCGGCTCAGTTTCTTTGTTCTGGAGTTCTTCAAGGCGAGCAAGAGCCTCCCTCATTCTTTCTAGGGCATCTAGACGCACCACAATGTTAGATAAGAGCTCATCGTTGTTGCCGTTTCCTAACTCTTCCTGGGCCTCAGCTGCCACTTCCTCTTCGGCTTCTATAGGGAAGAAAAATGGAAGAAAAAAATCTATTTATTACATATGTTATTTGGTAGAAATCTCCAGTTTCAAAGACCAATTTGGGTTCTCAAAGTATCTGCGACCCGTGAGTTTCCCAGCTACTAAGTAGATAGAAGCATTTTCTAAGTCAGTTTTAAATAAGAAATCAACTATATAGTCGGCAAAGGAAGACATAACGTCATGTTTTTCAGTTTAGAACGTCATCGAAATAATGAACACTTAAACAAGCAAGAGCGTTCCAGTGGCGAGAGCATATTGCTGGAATGATAGGGAGTTCCCTGAGGTGTTCAATGGGAGGAGAATCATTAAAGTTAATCTCTGTTTCAATATCATTAACGAGGGTAAAAAAAAAGATACTGCGCTATTATTAATATCATTATTTTGTCATACGGCTATTCATCCATTCATAATGACCAGGTTCATTATTATAATCATCATTATTTTACATTATTTTCATCCTGAACGCTTGATGAGAGAGATACATCGAGGAGTTCGTTCGACTCTTCTTCTTGATTCCCTGTACATAATTATTTCGGTTACGTAGGCAATATTTCTCTTATTCTCTGCCTTATACATACATACATACATATATATATTCATATATATAGTATATATATATATATATATATTTTTATATATATATATATATATATATATATATATATATATATATATATATATGTGTGTGTGTGTGTGTGTGTCTGTGTGTGTGTGTGTGTGCACATTATATATATATATATATATATATATATATATATATATATATATATATATATATATATATATAGGCAAAGGGATCATCTGACAATTGCAAATGATCAGTACTTGTTGACGTTGATTATTTAACAGTAAACCTGTCATTCTCTTGATCGTTGGGTCGTTAGAAGCGATCTGCGGACATTCATTCCGAATGAAACGTTGAATTCCCTTTACAACCATTTTTACTAACGCATTAATGATACGGAATTAGAATAATGACCATTGCAATCTCTTTTATGCCCAATTGCTTAATCCGTTCGCTGTTCCATTTACAAATCGCTACATTTATTTTTTTCATGCTCGGGGATACGACCTATAGTTTCGTTTACCTAAATTATTTCATATTCGCAAACCTTCTCTCTAAGTCCAAGCAGAATATTCTTTAACTAACTAGTCCTGAGATAGATTAACTTTCACGTATATCTTAATTAAGTAACATTCTTCTATATAGTAGTCCGTTTACCTGGTCGACAAATCCATCATTCGTAAATTGAAAGTCATCCAACATATTTGTCAAAAATATTTTTGACACTTCAAATGTCTTCATCATCACCATTTGGCCTCATAGATTCCCCATTCAAATCTCTGACACTTCAAAAGTGTTTATCATTGCACTATATACTAGCAAATTTCCCATCTAGAGGTCACCCTTTTTCAAAAAGTAAAATAAGCATGTCGCCTCAAAAAGTCATCTATTTCTTCAAATATGTAAGGTTAGCAATGTCACTACACAGCATTTCTCTCTCTGTGATTCATTGTCTTATATGGGCTTCTAATCTTACGTTACTTAACATCTATTTTAATTTTCTTTGCCCCTTCTCACACCATTTCAGTCAGCCAGCGCGAGAGGTCGGTGTGCCCGGCGTGAGATATCCTCCCGTTTCCTTTCGCCGAATTTTAATGAAATCCTGTTCCTTTCTCGTGCGACTAATGAGACGTGTAGCTTTTTTATTATTATTATTTATATATATATATATATATAATATATATATATATATATATATATATATATATATATATATATATGTATATACATATATATATACATATATATATAATATTTATATATATATATATATATATATATATAGATATATATATATATATACATGTTTAAATAAAGATATATGTCACGAAGGAAAATAAACGACGGAGTATCCGCGAGACCTTTCGACGTTAAACGTCCTTTACTAAGCAGAAACTGACATACATGAGGAAAAAGACAATACAAGAAGATTCGTATAACTGACAGATAGGGATTATAAAGAGATTAGTACCTAAAATCTGACACACCTGGAAGATGAGTAACCTTCCCAAACAAGCATAAATAATGGGTGCAATTAAAAGTTTAAGACAATTATCTCAGATACAAGGACAAGACAATTAAAGGATTATAGGTGACAGCTATTCAGAACTTTGGTAAACAAAACTATGTTCACAGTACATATTCACAATACATGTCAGACATACATTACAACGAAGATAACTCTAAGGCAACTAATTTTTATTTAAGTCTGTAATTATATCTTTGAGGTAATTCTTAAACATTTTACAAATACAAGGGTCTAAATGAAAAAGGCGACGACTAACATTGAAATTACAATGAAAAGTAAGTTGTATTAAAGCAGATTCTAAAAGATTTCGTGATAAGACATCTCTTGACCTTACAATTACTGAACTACCAACCCAATTTATTCGGTGGTTGTTTTCACTTAAATGAATGAATATTGCATTAGATGTTTGCCCAGTTTTTACAGAATATTTATGCTGGCTTAGCCTTACTTCTAGGCCCTTGCTAGACTGTCCGAGATAAAATGAGGGACAGACTTAAATAAAAATTAGTTGCCTTAGAGTTATCTTCGTTGTAATGTATGTCTGACATGTATTGTGAATATGTATTGTGAACATGGTTTTGTTTACCAAAGTTCTGAATAGCTGTCACCTATAATCCTTTAATTGTCTTGTCCTTGTATCTGAGATAATTGTCTTAAACTTTTAATTGCACCCATTGTTTATGCTTGTTTGGGAAGGTTACTCATCTTCCAGGTGTGTAGGATTATAGGTACTAATCTCTTTATAATCCCTATCTGTCAGTTATACGAATCTTCTTGTATTGTCTTTTTCCTCATGTATGTCAGTTTCTGCTTAGTAAAGGACGTTTAAGGTCGAAAGGTCTCGCGGGTACTCCGTCGTTTATTTTCCTTCGTGGCATATATCTTTATTTATGGATTTATCATGTTCCTAACTTTCGTGATTCAGTTATACATATATATGTTTATATTATATATATATATATATATATATATATATATATATATATTATATTATATATATATATATATGTATGTATATAATATATAAATGTATCGTCAGTGTTTTGTTCCTGTCGCCATACGTGTCTTTGTTTTTATTCTATTGTCCCTCGTCGTTTCTCCTCCGCGTATACTTCGCACGTTTTGCCTTTCACTGAATTCATTTATCTGACAATATAAAGTCGTTTTATACACATAAATGTAAAAGATGGGTTTTGCTTCACTAATTTTCTAGGCTAAGATTTAGGCAAAAACATGGAGTGTATACACACATATATATATATATATAATATATATATATATATATATAGATATATATATATATATATAAGCGAATAAACCACAGGAAAAATGGATAGTCAGAAATCCAACCGCTTTCGTCTTTACCCACCCGACATTGTCATTGGCTCCTTGAAAATGTCTGAGTAAAGACGAAAGCGCTTGGATTTCTGACTATCATTTTCCTGTAGTATTCGCTTATTCAATGAAGTCACGTGCATCTACTGTGATTTTTTAAGCATCATATATATATATATATATATATATATATATATATATATATATATATATATATATATATATATATATATATATATACTATATATATATATAAGTATATATATACATATATATATATATGTATATATATTCGTACAGAATAAAGACTAACCTCTCAGTTTTGATTGCATGTACTCCAACATGGCGGGGTTTTCCAAAAATTCGTTAAGCCCAGACGATCTCTTGTCAGCTTCGAACTGGGCGTAGGCCATTCTCTTCTTCTTCTGTCCAACGGATCGGGCGATGCTCTTGAAATATTCTCGGGTCAAGAAGTCGTTCAGGTCCTTGTTACTGCTCCGCTTCTCCACCGGCTGATATTCCGATTCCAAAGCTTTCCTCTCCCAGGCGAAGTAGTCGTTGAAAGCTCGTTTCCTGCGGTCGCCGGTGAGCTTCTCGGTCTTCTGCCGGTGAGCTGAGACTTTTGACTCCGTCCTCTCTCCCTGGGTCGTTGTGGTGTTGGTCTTATGCGCGCCCTTGGCGCTGGCGGAAGTTGTGTCCCTTTTCCTTCTGATCATAGGGTCTCTGAAGCTCAGGTCTTGTCCACTGTGGTATTGGCCTGCCCCGGGGCTCAGAACGCTCTTCAGGAAGAGCAGTTGCTCTAGCTTTTCGGCCTCTGTTGGGGTCATGATGCGCTCGTCGAACATGGCCTTCTTCCTCTTGATGGAGTCGATGGCGTCGTAGAACTGCTCGGCGGGGCTCACGATCATTTTGGGAGGGCTCTTCCGCCCGACGCTGTGGAACTGGTTGAGGCCCTCGGTATCGTAGGGACTGTCGTCTCGTTTGCCCATCTCGTACATGCGGCCGATGGTGTGGAGGTCGTAAGGAGAGTTGGCCAGGTTGTAGACGGAGTCCTTCTTCTTAAGGGGCATGATGAAGGGCGATGGTATGACCTTCTTCTCGAGGACGTAGTCGTCGGGGAAGTACCCTTCGTCGTTCTCGAGGAACACCTTCTTCTTGCGGTCCTGCTGGAGGCTCCTCTCTCGGAAGAGCGAGGGGCCCCTCAGCTGGTCTTCGTAGTCGAAGTATTCGTTTTCGGCAGCCTCTGGGAGGATGACGTCGTCTTCGTAGTCGTAGGAGGGCTGTGGCTTGTACGACCGCTTGCGGTACAAAGGATAGCGGTACCTGCGGAGAGAAAATCTATAATTTGACACTTTATGTGAAATCCGAAGGCGCGAAAACGACCCATCACAATATTATGCGACAGGCGATGATTGCTTTCACTTTTCATTCATTAGTATTGAGATTATTTACTGTTCAAATCAACAGAATTGCACTGTTAGGAATCAAGAATTGCAATCTGTGAAACCGGTGATGCTTTTCACATAATGATCTGACATCCATCTGGTTGTTTACTTTATTATGCTTAGTTAACACTTCTTAGTAACTTATTTAGAAAATATAATGATTTACTTAGATGCGGATTGATTCTGGTACATGAGTTTTATCGGCTCTGGAGGCAGGTAGATAGATAGACAGAAAGACTGACAGCGGGCAGTAGCATTAAAAAGGTCAATATCAGGCCAAAGGTCAAATATGAAGGTATACGGAAATGGTTAAGTATCAGTAAAAGCTATTGAAGCATATACATACACTGCTGACTAAATACGTTAAAAGTCAATGGAAATGTTGTTCATCCCGACTTAACTCCAATGTTCTCGATGTAAATGTGCACAAACAGATCACGAGGCTGCGCAAAACCTCTCATGGTGCTCAAAAGATTAGTCATTTTTTGGAACTTTAAAACTGGTCTGACTCACAGTCTATGCAGGGATGATGTTTGTGCATATTTTCCATCATTATACAAACCCAGAAGTCGAGGAGAAGTGGAGTTCCATGCCTGACTTAAATAGGTGTAGATTATAAATAAAAATAGGAACATGCATATAAATACTATACATACATACACTGTCTTTATATTCGTGCCTTTATATTCGTAATAATTGGTCTATTTTATCTAAGTGTTTATTCGTTCTTCCTTAACGTAATATGCTCTGTCTCCTCATATTTGCCAGTAACTTGGTAAACAGACGGTGCAGTTCCATATTTCTAATGTTGCAATCGATTTCTTTTGTTTCTGGTCTGCGATAAATTTCATTTTTTTAGTACTAGATTTCTAAACTTTTTGTTCTTCATAGGTCGGATAAGATTCCCTAGTTTTTCTCTTTATGAAATTCCTGCTGTTTTCTCAAGTTAGTCATTAGACTTTTTTCTCTGATATTTCTAAATTCTTTGTTTTCATAATATTAAATTCTACATTTCGCTCAGCAATAGATCCTAAAATGCATTATAAAGACCGTTTAGCTGCACCTGCACAATCCTCTTTTTTTGGGTCCATGTATCCTTTCATCATATGATAGAATGTCATTCCCCAACCCCACTTTCCAAAATTGTCTGCTTCAAAAGCTCCATTCCAAATAATGTGCAACAACATACTAATACAAACACACAAACTAGCGGAGAGAAGCCCGGCGTGACCTCTCAGTAGTGCGGACCGATGCACACTGCCTTTTGTGTGGTCCTAGAGCCAATTTGAGCCTGCCAATATATGGCCACAATCCCCCCACACCCCTGCCCGTGAAACTGAAATTTCCCCGTGGTCGAGAACCACTGTTCAAAGCCAAATGTCTTGCATTTCGACTGAATTGGTAATTTGATTAGAAATATTTAAGATTGTGCCTTTGGATGACAGCCAAATTCAATTTCACTTTCTCGCAACGCAGTTCATTTAAAAATGCACGAAAGTGGAAGAAAAGATCTGCTTAAAATGGTGGATATGAAACAGATTAAAAGCGCCTTGCAATTTCCAGCACTCAGCAAGAAACGGCTGAAAGAGTGAAGTAATTAACGGTCATAGGATTCACACAGTAAGGAAATTAGAATTAAAAGTTAATAAATAAAACATCAAGAATTTTCAATGGACCTTTTAATTACATAGTAATTCCCATTTGGAAATCAATCTACATTGAACAGCATTGGGATACTAACATATGGTAACTTTCAACGGTGGTTGTCTTTATTCGTTGTGGTCTGGTTTTAATCATTTTTTATTTTTTATTCTTTTGGGGTTCCTCCAGAGAATGAACTTTTCGTGGGCCATGATACCATTTCGTCTATTATTATCCGTTCTAGAACCTACTTTCCGTTATACAGAAAGTGACGGGATACTAAAGGAAACTTATATATTGTTTTATATATATATATATATATATATATATATATATATATATATATATATATATATTCAGTTTTAGATTTAATTTGGACGAAGGATTCCTTATAAACTATATCAGATATTCTTTGGATATATATATATATATATATATATATATATATATATATATATATACGTGTGTGTGTGTATACATATATACGTATAATATAAACACACACACACACACACACACACACATATATATATATATATATATATATATATATATATATATATATATATATATACATACACATATATATATTTAGACAGACAAATATCTGTATAATACGTCTCTTGTATAGTTGACAAAGTGTTCGTGTTTATTTTTGTGCTACTTGTTTGCTGAATCCAGAAACAAAACTGAAAGGCGATTATGTTTGCATCATTTATGAGAATGTGAGCCATGAAAGTAAGTCCGTGTGTGTGTGTGAGTGTGTGTGTGTGTGTGTGTGTGTGTGTGTTTGTGCGACCAGTTAGGTATCTAAGAACAGGGCGAATCAATCTGGATGAACGTGGGTAAACGCTTTCAGTGAGTTATCCTCTCCGATATATATTAACCCTTGGTAAACATCGCTGAAAAAAATCACAATTTGTCGAAATGGAAGCCATCACGCCCATTTTTATGTTCGTTGTTTCAGCATTGATAAAAAGATTAAACCCGACAAACCTTCACTGTAGCGTCCGTGACCAAATTCAGTAAAAATGGATTTAATGCGACCTCATCTGTTTAAGAACGAAAGACCGGGTCTGATTGACTTGAAGATAATGACTGAAGATGCTCTTTCTTTTCGAAATCGTCCACAGTTTATCTGGTCTTGAAATCATCATGATTTTTGCTTCAAAATATACTTATATAAATATGCACAAAACTTACCACTGCTTTGATGGTGGGGGGCTGGGGGGGGGGGGGGGGGGGGGGGGGGGGGGGGGGGGGGGGGGGGGTGGGGGGGGGGGGAGGACAGCACCTCAAAAGCCGCAGAGAAAGTACGAACATGAAAAGACACACTTATAAACACCGAAATGGTGAGCCAAGGGATGAAGGCTGAATGGAACGGCCGGGATAAGATTTAAATGCTGGGACAAGACGAAGAAATACCAACCTGCGGACCACTGAGAAGGAAGACAACTGGGGTATGGGTACTGACCTGCGCACTCGAGATAATGGCCTGTACGCTGAGTAGGGTCTGGGGAGGTGCAACATATGACTATGTGAATGAGGACCGCTTTATGTACAGACAGATACATCACCCTAAGCTAAATTGACAAATTGCTGAGCGCAGATGTATTTTTTTTTAATGAATGCCAGGCAGAGGCTGCCAACGCCCAGGATATTAGCATAATATTACAGGCATTTGGTTTTGTTTTAAATTTTTTCATCAGCAACTGAGCAACTGCTAAACTGTCTCCTGGTGGCGGGCAGCTTCTAGGCTGGCTACGCTCATCTGTTCTACTTCTAATGAATAATAAAACATTTCACTGATTTCTAGTTTTAGCTTTCTGATGGGGATAGATGTGCTTTATGACTCAAATAAGGCTCATTCTTGTACGTCATATTGTAAGCTCTAGACCTCTCTACAAAAACGGTGCGTTTTATTATCCATGCGCTTCGTTCTGGGATGCATTCATTCCCTTTATGACCTTTGCTATAGAAAAGGTTTTTGTTTTGTTTTTTTCTGAAGCTAAACTTCTACGATGCAACAGTCACTAACATTTTAATTATCTTAATATTTTTATTGTGAGACATTTCCGTCGGAAAGTGAAACTTTAATGCTTTTTAATAATTTTTGACATAGTTTTTATATTATAACAATACAGAAGAAAGGGATGATGCAGTATGCTCTAAGGGAATGATGAACGTACCCTGTATTTACAAAGAAAGGTGCGTCATTTCTTTAGCAATCCCGTGCTTATAAATATTAGTAAGCTTCCCATTCTAAAACAACCGTTGTCATACTTTTAATTAAGGATGACGGGATGACTTATCTCGTAACATGCTGCTAAGCCGGACTGCAAGTAAACGATATACTGCCTAAAGTAATACAAAATTGGAAAAAAAAAATCTATTCAAAATTGCCATTTAACTTCTCTGATTTCCTTGACATATGAAGGATTTCATTATTGCTCTAAGTTTACAGCCAACAGACCTCGCTACATCAAAAAGGAATTTTGCTTTAAAATATAACTTTGCTTAAGAAAACTGTCCCTCCTCCACATCCTAAAGTTACTCACCTTGAGACCGAAAGATTTGAAGTGAAGCAGAAACAAAAGAAAAGATGGAGAAGAAGTAGAAACAGACAGCGAAAGAATGAGTAGGAGAAAAATAGGGATAATTATCATTATTATGACTTCGTTTCCCTGACTATTAAACGGCAACAAGACCTGGGTTGGGTTGGATATATTTATATGTATTTTAAACAACAAAGCATTTCTTTTGCAGTCTAAAATGAACTGGTTGTTATTAAAACAATTTCCCGTAGCCTAAACTGTTTCATAGTCAGTTAAAACTGTTGATTGCATTTATTAAGTTTTCATATTATATCATGGACATTGTTAAGAGATACAACCTTCAAAGGACAAATTAATTATGAGAGTTCTAATATTTAATTATGAATTAAAAATCGACAATGCACTCCATTAATGAAAAGAGATAAAGATTATTAGACAAAGTTATAAAAGTTTTAGATTGTTAATTAAGGCATCAAAAGTATCGCATTTTTACTTATGATGTAAGGTTTAATAGAGCTATTTAAAAGGAATAATCAATGTTCACCTGATGTGCCATATTGTTTTTGTACCTTCGTTATTTACAGCTGGACAAAATACAAAAGACAAAAAAACTTCGGTCAGAATAACATTCTAAGTTTCTATGTATACAATAACAGTTATAATAATTATATAATAATAAATGTTTCATGTATAAACATACCTACAAACAAGCAGACTCACAACATAATTATCCCCTACTCGGAACAAACGTGATGGGGTTTGATTATTATTTTTAAGAAAAAAGAATTTGCTTCTTTGTGTCTATTTACTACTGATTTTTTTTTATTTTCACAAATAAGAGATCTAAATAAGAAATAAATAAGAGATTCGTGAAACGTTTACAAAGGGTTATGAAGAAAATGTGTGCCATTTTAGTATCTTCTCTCAATACTGCGTTCACAGTTTAATTCTTTTTAGTTGATAATAATGCAAATTACTTTTCGCTTGATTTCAGCAGATCTTTTACACAAAGGACAAACATCTTCAGGGTAGATTTAAAATTCTCTTTTTTTTAAGGATAGAAATTCAACGTTGACGACTCATCGACTCCTCTCAATACAGACAGACAGACCCGCTTTTGAAACTCATTTTCGCTAAAGGATTCCACTCGAAGGGCCTATGTAGCACACATGAGTAAATCACATAAATGTCATATATATGTTCTCACAGAAACAGGAATGTTTTACATATACGTTTGTGCGAAACTATGTGACTAGCCCCTCCTCTCTCTTTAGATAGAATTTCCTGTATCCTTTTCTGTGATCAGCAGTATTTACAAAAATATGATGTTATATAGATTTATGCATTGTGTGTGTGTGTGTGTGTGTGTGTGTAAGCGTTTACATTCGACCTTAAACAATTTCCTTTGACATATTGTGGTTACAGAAAATTTACAAAAATATATGCTTTATAGATTTATGTGTTGTGTGTGTGTCTGTGTGATTCGGACCGGAATTTCTCCTTCAATTGGGTCAGAGAATGTACAAAAATATATGCTATATAGATTCATGTATTGTTGTGTGTGTGTGTGTGTGTGGGTGTGTGTGTGTGTTTGTGTGTGTGTGTGTGTAAGCGTCTGCATTCGACCTTAAATAATTTCCCTTTGACATTTTGTGGTTTCAGAGAATGTACAATAAAATGGTCGTTACTGTTTTATACAATAGTTGCTGAAATGTGAATGACCTCTACGGAAACTTCGTAAACGTTCGTGTTTCCTAGACACCAAAGATCTTCTTTTTCAGTTCCTTTCTCGCAAAATCTTCCCCTCCTCTTCCTCCCTCCCTCCTTCCCTCCTAACGATCTTTTCACCAGCCAGTGGGCGTCTTTTCCCTCCTTACGACCGAACTATGTCAAAACATTCCCCTTAGAGAGGCAGTACTGCCTGTAGGCAGGACTTAAGCTTTCTTGACAGCGTCCTTCCGGCCCTTGCCTGCAACCCCTTCCTTTCCTTCCTTTCATGTTCTTATTCTTCCATCTTACTTTCCACACTCTCCTTAAAGTCTTTTCAACAACATTTGCATCGCTAATTGACCTCATAGGTCCCCAGCGCTTTCTGTTATGCCTAAATTTTATATTCCAATTACAATCTCAAAACAAGCTCTGTTCCATCCTATTATTCCTTTTAATTTTCTTTTCTTTAACACGTCTTCACATTTTTATCTCTTTAGTTCGCCTTACACAGCTTACAACACTCAAACAGGTCGTCTCAACAGCTTCGAAATTTCGCCTTTCATTTGCACTGAACATCAACGTTTCACTTACATGTCAACCGTGGCTTTCAAGTTTGTGTCCAACCTTTTGCACACAACTGTTTATTATTGGTCTTACAGATTTCAGATAAAGAACAGGGTACAATATTGTAAGTGCTGCTTATCAGTCAAGAGTTCACTCACGAACGCATGCACATCACCCGTGCACTCACACACACACATACATACATACATATATATATATATGTGTGTGTGTGTGTGTGTGTGTGTGTGTGTGTATGTGTATAGTATATACAGTTGATTAGAGATATATATATATATATATATATATAATATATATATATATACACACATACACACACTCCACACACATATATATATATATATATATATATATATATATATATATATATATATATATATATATATATAAAGCGGCCAAAATAACCTCTCACAAGACTTTCATCTACACCACACGAGAGACAATCATGGTAACATGGTACATTTGCTGAATGGTAGTGAATGGCTATTCACATTGAAAATGGAATAACAATAATCGAGTTCCTCGACGGAAAAGAGGAATCGCACAACAAAAAGTAAATTACATTTGATATGGAGGATCTGAAGTTGACGGGATGAGAATTGTTGACAGAAGGTAATAGTACTAATGGTTCAGGACAACGAACGACGGACAAGTTCGACGAGCGGGAGGGTTAAGGAGAAGAAGGGTTCTATAGCACTCCCTACGGAAGATGGGCCTGACCTCGAAGCGGCCTCGTACTTACCTGTGAATGCCTCCTGTGGGTCTGTATTTGGAGTAGGGCAGGTTGGACTTGGGGCCACCCCTCTTTCGCCTCTCCAGTTCATTGATTGCTGGTGCCAGGTTGTCTCCCTCGGCTTCCTCCTGCTGAAGGTCCTCAGTCGTGTCCTTGTCCTTTTCTAGACTTCCAGGAGCAGCCGCGGCCCATCCGGCCATTGCCAGGACGCAGACCACTGATAGCCTCATCCTGCGGAAGAAAAAGGATACTCTGAATGAACTAAGTGTTGTGTGAGACCAATTTGTCGCTATGACTCGAGATATTTTTCTCTGGAATCTCTTCATACCCAACTAAGAATAGCTTCAGAAGAGAGATCCTTCTTCGGGAATTTTAATAAGAAGATTAGCTTGGATCCCTCGTTTTGTTGTTTAAAGCATTTATGCAGCTCTCGTTTATGATTCTGATGATTATCTATATGTGTGTGAAATCATGTTTGCGTTCCCGTTTAAATCATAGTGTTTGACTATATTACCATGAACAGGACGTAGAAATTTCCAAATGAATTTACAGATTTGGACTACAGAGTGGATCTCGCCTCTCAGAATAAAGGAACTAATAATTCTCGAGTATTTTCGGAAGTTAAATTCCAGCTTTTGAAAATGTAAGGTTATTTTGAAATATTCAGCAACGTGACACCTGGGATCGTTAGTAGCTGTTTAGTAATCTTTAGAATAAATGCAAGAACAGACTTTTTTTTTTCTTTTTTTAGAGACCATTGCTGGACCACATGACATACTATGAACTCATCGTTTTTTGTCAGACTAGACGAGTTAATTAAAAGGCTACGCAGGCATTAATGCAGGTATCTATATTTTAGTATGTTTTAGCGTTTTTTTATCTTTTTTCTGATGCTTTTTCGTGTTAAATATGCCCTAGGGATAATGTAACAATGGGAGTAGCTATATTTAACCGTGACAAGTAAAGTCTGAGGCTTTCGGAAAGGCGATTGAAGATACGCGAGAGAGAGAGAGAGAGAGAGAGAGAGAGAGAGAGAGAGAGAGAGAGAGAGAGAACCATAATATCGTTACAAGAAGTCTAGATTCAATTAGAGCAAGTCGCTACAGTTTTACTTGACGACAGTGGCATTATTCTCAAAGATTTTGCATCATCATAGGTCTGACCCACCTTGCCCTAAAATTAAATGCATGATCGCGTGAGGGTATAGCAACTTGAAAGACTCAGGCTCAAATTTTCAACTTTGGAAAATAAAAATGATTAATAACAATTGGATATTTTCCTTTAAAAATCTCGTTCTTAATTCCTGTTTATTAAATTCGAAACAAAATATAGAATATACAGAACTGCCTATCCAGCAAAGTGAAAAACCGAATGAAAAGATTAGAGTCATTTTGGATAATTCAAACACGTTCGCGAGCTTCCATTTTAGAAGATGATTCTAAAAGAGAGAGAAAGGGCCAAGAAGTAATCCAGAGCCACCCCTGCTCACCCGCGTGAAGGCGACGACGTACAAACACACCGACGGGGAGTCACAGGAAACTCTTCTTTGATCGTCTCCTCCGGGAGTAAAACTGGCAGTCAAAAAGGCCTCTCGTGCCTCCCTTCTTTCTCATTTTCTCTTTTTACACACGCTGAGGCTTCTCTGGATAGCCAGAAAGAGAGAGAGAGAGAGAGAGAGAGAGAGAGAGAGAGAGAGAGAGAGAGGTTAGCATGAGATATGCTCCAAATATTCCGGGAAAAGATCTTTCGCTGGTTTCTTCTTCTTCGAAAACTAATCGACTGACAGGGTCCATATATATATTACCCTCCTTTTTCTCAAGGTTAGGTGCTTATTGTTCGTGTTTGTATATATATATATATATATATATATATATATATATATATATATATATATATATAGATATATATCTATATAATTCTGTTCTGCTTCATTTCCTTCCGATAAGAATATGGCTATTGGTGCTTTGAAACTCCAAAAATGCTAAGGAACAATGACTATTCTTTATCTACTCTGCGTGCGTATATATATGTGCATTGAACAAATTTCATCTTTATCAGATCTAAATGAATTGTCGTTCATTGCATTGTCATTCATGAACATTATGCACGATATCTCGAGTTCATTTATACGCAATTTACAGGAAGAATTGGGTGACCCGAAAATAGAAATCTGACTCACTAGCTGATCCAGAATAATTTCACGGGGGGAGGGGAGGTAGGTGGTGGTGGCGGCACAAATTTCATATACATACATACACACACACAACACACACACACACCACACACACACACACACACACACACATATATATATATAATATTATATATATATAATATATATATATATATATATATATATATATATATAATATATATAATCTTAATGATGATAATAATGGAATCGGTAGTTCCTAATAGAACATATTATACATAAATACACACATACACACACACACACACACACACACACACACATATATATATATATATATATCTATATATATACATATATATATGTGTGTGTGTTTGTGTGTGTGTGTGTGTGGTGTGTGTGTGTGTGTGTGTATTTATGTATAATATGTTCTATTAGGAATTACCGATTCCATTATTATCATCATTAAGATTATATATTGTTGTTATTTTTTTTATTATTTTTTCTCAAAATTTTATTATCATTTCTATAATATTCTAATTTTTTCAACTTTTATGTTTCTCATTTATGTTCCTATTATCTAAATCTTCAATATTATTATTTTGTCATTATTTTTCATGGGGGAGGGGCACGTAACCAGGTGGCCCCTTGGCCCCCCTGGAACCGTTAGGGTTCTTTCTGCGCAAAATATTCAGCCTATTTTGAGAAGGTTCTTCACCTCAGAGATACTCGAAATAAAGGCGTGGAAGTTTACTTTCCTTGGGAGGTGTAACAGAAACTTCAGTGTGAATGACGGAGGGACGGTGTGTCTCTCTCCCTTCTCTCTTCTCTCCTCTCGCTCTCTCTCTCTCTCTCTTTCTCTCTCTCTCTCTCCTCTCTTCAGTCAGATACACGCTTAGTAATGTTTATACTGAGGAAAAAGTAAACACTTCGTAGAAGTTTTGAAAATGTATATCGGTTTCGTTCATTTTGCAATTTATTAGTTATCCTTCTTTTTCTTTCTGATAAAAGAGATATAGAGCGATAGAAAATGAAAGCCTTCTTCGTAGATATCCTTCAAATAAACCCATACTTTCGGTGATACTGATCCCAAAGCTGACTCAGACTAAAAATGGAGAGACAGACAGAGAGAGAGAGAGAGAGAGAGAGAGAGAGAGAGAGAGATGCGGAGTGAATTTATAAAAGTATCAAATCCGAACTCTTAAAATAAAAAAAAAAAAAATAAAAAAAAAAAGAAAAAAAAAAAATGAAAAAAAAAAGCAGAAACGGTGGGAAGAAGGAAAAACATGGAACCAGCATCAGTGAAAATTCGAGAGACTCCCGAAAGCTGCGTCCACATCAAAACAGACCTTCCCCAGCCAGGTTCTTCGCCTTCCACTTCATCAGTGCTCGGCTCGGCCTGGTCTCCTGGGAAATATTTGCTGCGGATTTTTGACGATCGACTGAAATTCTCCTTCACGATTCTTCGGGCAATACGGCCACCAGAAACTTACCGTTAAGAGAGAAAGGGGAGGGAAGACGGGGAAGAAAAGATAGACCCAGTTCACAGGTGATTGATCCCGGTCTTCTAGTACTTTCGAAGGTTCCTGTTCACCCGTAAGTGTTAAGTAAGAGGGAAAAAGTGGAAAATCTCTTTGGTCCTCTTCATTGCACAGTCGAAAATTATGATAAAAACTTGTCCGCCAGCATCTATTACATTAGAATTTGATCCAGTATCAGAATATTAAATAAACAAATATTTTCCAACGTGACAAAAGCATCCAAAATGTTCCTAAACATTTTACTTCTGCAAAGGAATCGGCTATCATACATAGATGTTTTTTTAGATGTGATGTCACAATCTTAAGCAATGACAGCCCTCAGAATTATAACTCTTATACATACATTTCTCAAATCCTTGCTGATGTGATATCTCATTTCCCACAGCATCTTCAGGTTTCTTAAGATAACCTACGATATTTTTGTCATTTATCTTAATACTATCAGTACTCACATGCCGCGGTGATTATTTAGCAAGAGATATGAAACGAGATTCAGAGCACGTGGAATGTATAAGTGTCATTAGAGAAAATCTCTCTCTCTCTCTCTCTCTCTCTCTCTCTCTCTCTCTCTGAAGATACAGAGAGAGAGAGAGAGAGAGAGAGAGAGAGAGAGAGAGAGAGAGAGAGAGAGATATTTTCTCAATGCCACTTGTACATTCCATGTGCTCTGAATCTCGTTTCATATCTCTTGCTAAATAATCACCGCGACATGTGAGTACTGATAGCATAAAGATAAAAGACAAAAATATCGTAGCTCATCTTAAGAAACCTGAAGATGCTGTGGGAAATGAGATATCACATCAGCAAATAAATAGGATTTGAGAAATGTATGTATTAGAGTTATAATTCCGAGGACTGTCACAAGGCTATGGGGTCATTGCTTAAGATTGTGACATCATATCATATCATATATATATATATATATATATATATATATATATATATATATATATATATATATATATATATATATATATATACATCATATGCATATATGCACATGACATATGTATATAAATAAACCACAATAAACGTTTTGAAAGATAGCAAATGAACACGCTCTGACGTAAATTAAAATTGAATATCTACTGGAATGCATACGAAAGCCCACCTCCCATAACAGTTCACGACAAAACAAGACAAATATTCCCGGATAAAAACGAATAAAAACAAATTACGTTCCAGTGAAGAAAACCAATACGGACGGGAGGAGCAAAACAAATAAATATTCCTGAGCGGAAATAAGATGAATGTCCCCACCAATGAGAATATATTCTTGTAAATAACATTTCCCAGATATGGGGAAGAGACTTATGGCTTCTCTCTCTCCCTCTCGCTAGCTCGCTCGCGGCCCACGCCTCCATATTCATAGTGATGTCTGCAGTGACCTCTTTTAGCGTTCCGATAGTGATGGGAAGGGAAGGGAAACTTGGTGACATTATATTCGACGCAATGCTGCGTGGTAGAGTGTTCCCTACCTCGTTCCGGTAAAGATGAATACTGGCTGACTTCTGCATCTGCATTTTATGTAGGTGGAAGGCGACAGATCGGGCAAGGACTGCCCGAATCTAGCGTAGGGCGGTTGAAAATTTGGCAAGTATCAAAAGAATTTGATTAAAATATAATATAATACTATATATATATATATACTATAATATATATATATATATAATTAAGATATATTATATCTATTTATATATAAACGAAAAAAAAAAAAATGGAAAAACGAAAAAGAAAAAACGTAGATTCGTGGGATTCGGCATCTTAACAGCTGTTAAACTATAGGCTTGATCCAAGACCCACTCAGAGGGTCCTCACTTGATAATAGAGTAACTGAACATTAACCGAAGTTAGTCTCCTTGCCGCAGAAAGACGAGTCACTGGACAGACGATATGATTCCAGTTCAATGATGGAATAAGAGGCTCAGTGCGGAAGAGTTCCTTACGTTATGAAAACGATGATACTGAATGGGACGAATAAGTCATGTAGGGAAAAACTCTCTATCTTGAGAGTATATATAATGTTCTAAAGGGTCCACAATAATAATACCCGGACTCTTAACACTTTTTATTATTGTGGACCCTTTAGAACAAGTCAATATGTGTTATGAAACCTTATATAAAACAAAGGATATAAAATAGATTACTCCAACAATTCAACTCGTCATCAATAAGAATAAAATGAAGACGCCCAATACTTAATATAGATCAATGCATTTAAGATTATATTACAGTAGTGAAAAAATAAAGAAGACACTCAGTCACTGAAACCCCCTATACCCTATTTTAGTTATATATCAGTGTAAGAATCTAAAAGTACCTAAAACCATAACCAGACGACTCATTTCTAATTTTTCCAGTGTGTTCATTTGAAAGTTAATGAAATCTCTTTGATTGTTTATAAAGGGAAAATGTAAAATTGAGATATATATATATATATATATATATATATATATATATATATATATATATACATATATATATATATATATAGATAGATAGATAGATAGATAGATAGATAGATAGATAGATAAGGCTTTTGACCCAATATTCAGGAGAATTCAATAAATCTAATATTTGTTCATTAATTCTATTGCCTGAGGAATAGCTTAGATGCTCCAAAAAGGCTTGAGTGGAGGAATCCCGTAGCGACAATGAAAGCGCATCAAAGAGGAATACCAATAAACCATGCATGCCTTTGCAGAAATCCTCCCCAGGCGAGGTCCTATTGCACCGAAAGGACTCCCGGAGGACATCTGAAAGACATCCCCGTACAAATCCCATATTGTAAAATACGAGTGAGGCATCTCCTCCCGCTGCCAATATTAATGAATCTTCAAAAGCAGTTTGGTAAGTGGTTCAAGGGATTCGCTCGCCGAGAACCGCTTGATCATTGGATCAACGTGAAAGAAGAGAACATTCAATAATGATTCCTTTTGCGGGGAACTTTTTTTTTTTTTTTTTTTTCGGTTGGTAGGATTGAATACCCGCCGGCATTCTCTGCTCTCCACCAATAAATCTCCTTAGCTGTAAAGCCTCCTTCCTGCAATTTATGCCGCGTCGAAATATCTTTTCCCGTACTTCAAGGACATCTCATTCTCAGTCTATGATCTCCTTATATCTCCGTCATATTCTGCTAACTCTCCCACGCATCCTCCTCCTCTCTCTCTCTCTCTCTCTCTCTCTCTCTCTCTCTCTCTCTCTCTCTCAATGGAGAGACGGCAGGATACGAAGCGGGGACCTAACTGGAAAAATTTAATTGAGAATAGGGTTGAATTCCACCGTCTGCCTCGCTGGCTAAGACTCGAATCCACTTTCGACCGTCTCCGCTCTTTCGCTATACACATATATCATCATTTTTAGCGATTAAACGGCTGAAATGCGGTATTCAAGTGGGTAGATGGGAAGGGACTGTCTCGTATCGTTCCTCATAAGACTCAGCACCTTTTTGGAACAACTAACGCGAGGATAGGGAAGAATATTTTTAAAGTTCGTAAGCTGTCAGCACCTCTTCCTGTAGCCATATTGCTTCGGCCTTGTTAAGAAGAAGCAGCCTCAAGGACAGAGAGAGAGAGAGAGAGAGAGAGAGAGACAGACAGACAGACAGACAGACAGAGAGAGAGAGAGAGAGAGAGAGAGAGAGAGAGAGAGAGAGAGAGAGGCAGCAAGGTAGGAAGGAGACACATCAGCAGCTGTTGCATTGCCATTATCAGATAGCTGTGCTTGCTCGCATGTGCCATTGTGGCACCTGTTGCCAATTGCCACACGCCGTTGCTGCCTCCCGCTTGTGCCGTTGCCGGTGGGTGTCTTCCCGAGATTGGTCATTTAGACTTAAATCAGAGCAGGCATTAGCTGCAACGGGAACCCCTTGATGAACACCTTCAGTCGAGACGGGCCGATTCTATACCGAGTTAATTAAGACTTCCCAGTTTAGATACCTGCGTGTACTTCGTCTTCTGTTGATCAACTAAGAGGTATTCGTTTGTACCCATAACTCAATTAATAATAAACAATTTTAGAATAGTTACGTTTGTGTAAAAGATGCCTATATTTATGTTTTGTGTGCTGTCTATATTCCCTTTTTGTTATTCACCTTGACGTCTTAAACAAAGTTAGCTCATTAATTACATCAAATTGTTTACAATTTTCATCTCGACTATAAAAGGAAAAACAGATTTTCCGGCTTTTTTTTTATTCTCAATTTTGAATTCCCGGATAGACTGAACTGAAATAACCTCAAAGTGGAATTATTTGATCAAATTCTTTGAGCGTTTGTGACAAAACGACTTTAAACTCTCAATATATTACAAAAGTTGTTTCCGCACTATAGATACCAGATACATACATTTAGGTCATGGGTAATATCTGTAGAATATGTAACTAACTAATCTGAAAAATTATCTCTCTCTCTCTCTCTCTCTCTTCTAATTTAGGGGCATTTGCCCTCACGATGAACCTGCATTTTGTCTTCCTTTCATCATTCGGCCAGTATAATGAAAAGTAAACCTAATTATTAGTCTGGGTCGAACATAACTGCTTCGTGGTCAAGCCAAACTTCCCTCATACTGGCAAGGGAAGGAAAAAGACCTTTTCCACAAGAAAGCACAGCGCTGTTGATGTGTCTAAAATGAACGTGGGGCGGGGTGTTATTTTTTAAACAGTTTGTCATTTAGCAGTTTCTTTTCATTGATGCTTTCGTGTGGGATGTGCTAGGAGGTTCACATCAAATGGAAATTTCAGCATCACGAAAACATAATTTGTGATTTCTATAATTAAGTGAGCATTTACAGTGGCCACCCCAACCGCCAACCACCCCCCCCCCCAAAAAAAAAAAAAAAAAAAAAAAAAAAAACACTACTACGTTGGGGTCATTACTTAAGGTTCTTTGTAGCGTCCCTTCGGCCTCCAGCTGCAACCCCTTTCATTCCTTTCCGTTCATAATCTCTTTCCTCCCTTACTTTCCACCCTCTCCTAACAATTGTTGCATAGGGCAACTGCGAGATTTTCCTTCTGCTACACCTTCGGAACCTTTTTACACTCGGTTTCCTTCTCGGAGCTGCATGACCTCATAAGTACCAGTGTTTGGTCTTAGGCCAAAGTTACATATTCTATTCTATTCTATTCTACAGTGCTAAAAAAACCTGTTGGAGATGCACTGATTAAACAGAGAATCAGAAGAGGGAAAAAAAGTTGAGACAACGAAAGCCAAAAAGGGAACGCTTTCGCAAAAGAGCGAAGCCGTAACAGCAGGAACACCAAGTAACAATTCTCGCAGCCGGAGAGGAAAAGGACTCGGCCTTTTCTGACTCCCGAATCGGCTTAGAGGCTACTCAACTTCTCGAGCGAAATTCTGCGGAGCTCAGTCTTTAAGAACAACGCTCGGGTAATTGCGCCGCCGGCGAAGTTGAGACAATTATTGCTTCGGGTGCTTTTGTGGCAGCGGCGAAGAAGAGCGTCTCGCTTTCGGATTGTTGAATTCGGATCAACTTTGGTGATAAGGGATCTCTTCCCCCGTGTTGGGAATGATCTGACAGATAGGTGCAATCAGTGAGAGAGAGAGAGAGAGAGAGAGGTGCCTCTGTATCGCCTCTTCTTCTGGTTGTTTTTCTTCTTCTTCTTGGAAATATTCTTAATACTTCGACTGCCCTTCAAAATGTTTCCATCAAAATGATTTTAATCTAAAATGATGCAATAAAAAAAACGTATTCTTCGAAACCATAGATTCAACAAAAGCTTCTTCGGAGAGTTGAATGGTGGTCTTATTCAAGAACTCTAATATATAGTTACAGACTTAGTTTAATCTCCATTTCCGGGATGGTTTCCCTTAAGGGACGTTTCAGTATATGCTTCTCCTTTCTCTGCATCTCTTCTCGCTTCTACGTTTCGTCCATGTTTCTGACAGCTTTCCTCCTCCACCTGGCTCGGTCAAACACGTCGTCCTCTGACAACTGTATGTCTCTCGGATCATCTCTACCTACATCAAGGGGCGCTTCAGTATATGCTTCCATAAATAGACTGAAAGTGCGCGATAATTCCAGTCTGTTCGGAGTCGTCCCAAATCATGAACTGTCTTTGTATAAAACGGTGACGAAATACGCGAACCTATAAAATCTTAAGAAGTGAATCTAATTATTACATTATAATTATTATATTATTACTATCGTTTTACTCTGATTGAGGATTACGAATCTGCAAAAGAATTAAAATATAACGTAATATCAACGAAATGCCGAGTATCAGTAATTTTTTTTATTAACTTCAATTGCGCCAAAGTTTGATATATTTAGTTCTGTATATTATTTTTCATCATCGTTTGTAGCATAAGAACCTTACACGCAATTGCAGACCAGGAGCAAATCTAGTCGGGGGTTTTGGGGGTTGGGGGTGGGGGGGGGGGGGAGAAGGCGGGGGGGTTTGGGGGTGGGGGGGGCGTGAAGCCGCAGTGATTTTCTGCCAGTCGATTCCTGTTCCATGAAGTTAGATAAAATTCTCTGTGTTGTTGCAACAACCAAACAACTGCATCTGTTCTGCGAACAGCCAAAGGAGTCAAAATGATTGACGTCCGAAATGGCATCTATCAATAACAGCAGAAATGTCTCTCAGGAGCTGGATAATTGATTATCAACGGACGCTCCATTTTTTGGTACCTGTAATTACATTATGTAATTGCAGTTGTCAGAAGAAACTTAGCAAGAGGCTGTTCTGAAGTTGGTATAGTTTTCACCAACAAAGAATTGGGATCTGTGTAGCGATGTTGTAACTAGATTTTAAGAAATGGTGGCGTTTGATATCGAGTAACTGGGTTATCCAGCAACCTGGCTATGTTATTGTTAGTATTTAACAGTCATTTCGTTATTAATAGTTTATATGAAATCGATTATCATGACTGCAAAAATATGTGCAAATAAAAATAGTGAAAGACTACTTAGGTAATAGTGTAATGATAATAATAGTTAAGAATGTTTTAGAATAACAACTTCGCAAGTTTATCCTTCGCACCTTTTTAATTAGATGACATTTGTTTGCATATAGAAATAATAACTGCAAACGGACAACTGGAATTCGCCTTATCCAGGTTCACTAGTTCTTATCGTATACATAAAAAACAAAACCCATTCGGTGTTTATGCTAAGCTATAATGTATATTTTCTTTTTCCAAACATGATCCTATTGTGTTTGAGACCTTGGAGATCTGTCTTCAAACGAGGTCAGTCAAGATCGAAGTACGGAGGTGATGTAGGAGTATACGAAGAGTAAGGAAAACAGAAGTAATATTAATAAAATACCATAGAGAAACCCAGAAAGCAAATCCATCAATGACATGTGTAAAACATTGGCAATATTACAGTGGCAGCCTTGCTTGGGAGGAGGTTGGTAGTGGGGAAGGGGTTCCACAGAAGGACAAATTATGGCCTTACTTGAACCGTGCCATGACTCATAATGATATTTAGTGGAAGTTTCGCTCACTATAAAGCAAAGGAGACGAAGATTAACCACCACAGCAGTTAGTAATTACACCACAACTTGTGTCTAAATCTGAGACATTATTTTCTTGTAATGGTCTAGTTGTTATCTTCTCTTTGCCGTGGAAAGAGGTTCGACGGGTAAATAAGGTGAGAGAGAGAGAGAGAGAGAGAGAGAGTGAGAGAGAGAGAGAGAGAGAGAGAGATTGTCCTCGTATCTTTTAATTCCTTTGAAATATAGAATTGCGTTACATTTCGTAAAAGTACGATCTTAGGCTTCTCTGACGTTTACTCAACAACAAACAGGTTTTAGAATGAGCCACACTGATGATGTTTAGTTTTAAATATGGATAATGTTCTTACATATATATATATATATATATATATATATATATATATATATATATATATATATATGTGTGTGTGTGTGTGTGTGCGTGTGTGTGTGTTAAATACACGAAAGTACTTGGCACGCTGTCTATTCATTTTGAACTTTCCTAGTGGCTTCAACTAAGACTTAGACTATATACGTACATATATATATATATATATATATATATATATATATATAGTATATATATATATATATATATATAATTATATATAATATATATATTCTAAGGCTTAGAATCTAAACGGAACAAAATTGTATCAAACCAGTGTCAGACCATCATTCTAATGGAGCTAACCTCGTATTAAGGATCTTTTATTATTTTTGGCGTACCCTTTCATGGCGGGCAAATATTAGTCAATCAAACCTCTCCTGGCTGTATATTGTTAAGAAGACTTCACTCTACCCCCTTTTAAGAGCGAACTGTGATTAAAGGACATTGCAATTAATGGTGATGGCCATAAGATTTAAACAGAAGGGATATCGGACAGTTAGCATTTACGAGAATAAATTGATAGCGGCAAGGGTAATGTAATGTCCAGTGGAATGAGACAAAGGATTAAGGTCTTGAGTCAAAGGTCATTTAATAGGTCAAGTTGGTGACCCTTTTAGATAAAAGGTTGCGAGGAGGTCATTACACTTCATAATAATGCATGGGTATGGATTAATGTGTTTTTACAATTATTAACCGGATGATTTTCAGCGTTGACTGACATTGTATATTTTAAGTATTTTACGCATTTTATATAGACAATTGAAGCCTTGATTCTTCTTTTCGTCTTATGCGTCTTAACATTGATATAGTGCCGTTTCTCTTCATTAAAACTCGAGATTAGCCTGAAAGATACTCCCGGATACAGTCCTGTGTCCTTAGAGTGAATACGTACTGGTACTAGTTAATATAATATATGACACGTATATCCATGTATACTTATACATGCATAATATATATATATGTATATATATGTATATATATGATATATGATCATATACACACACACATATATATACATATATTTAATTAACATTTTAAAGAAAATGGGTTTGTTTGTAATACTTTGGTCAAAATTTGTTATTGTTTTTCAATGTAAAAACCATCATCAATTGTGCATATAAATAAAAAATACGCCAAGCCACTAAAATGCATAATTACGCTATGATTAGCGTCAAGTATTAGTTTTCTTTGTAATTAGTCCGACACGTTTAATATTTATTATAATCTAAGCAATTGCCTGTATTCTGAGAACGTCGGGGCTTTTTATATATTAATATTTGTCCTTCTTTAAAATGACTTTATTATTATTATTATTTTTATTAACATCCTATGGTGTAATCATGTGTGGGTTTCTTTAGTTGGAGAATACCAAAGGTGCAAGAATTTCCTATATATGTTGCTTTGTCATATATGTTTGTACCTCATATAAGGATTATTGTTTGGATAAACACTTATTAATGTGTTTATGTTACATTATCTTTTTACCTCACACACATCTACTTCCATACCCAACACATTATGTACCCACACACACACACATACCCACACACACACACACACACACACACACATACACACACATATATATATATATATATATATATATATATATATATATATATATATATATATATATATATATACTATATATATACTACACATGTATATATGTACATATGCATAGATGCCACAAATGATTTGTTTTGTGTAGATTATGATCATATTACTCTATATATATATATATATATATATATATATATATATATTATATATATATGTGTGTGTGTGTGTGTGTGTTGTTGTGTGTGTTTGTGTGTGTGTAGATAAATCTGAATCACCATCCACTCTGCAGTTCGCAAGAGCGTTGCAGCAGATCGTAATTTCCCAATCGTTCCCCGAGCTGCAGATAGTAAATAAACAAAATGCTCCCCTCTTGTAATCAAACTCTTCCAAAGAACGTTCATTGGCTGCCTAGCTTGAACAATAGCTCCCATTAGCGCTCTAAAATGATGATGGCCCATCTCATTAATGGTCTGAGCAAAGCGTTGATCCAGCTTTGGCTCTAGTTGCTGCATTTCCTTATCGAAGGAGCCGGTGTTCTACTGATCATCACTTAACCGTGAATTGTTTAGCAGTAAAATATGCGCGAGTTTACAAGAAGGATTATAACGCTGAGTAATGTCTTGACTAACTTATTCCTTTATTAAAGCTCTCTCTCTCTCTCTCTCTCTCTCTCTCTCTCTCTCTCTCTCTCTCTATATATATATATATATATATATATATTATATATATATATATGTGTGTGTGTGTGTGTGTGTGTGTGTGATGAGATGCCTTTGTGTTCATCCGTCAACGGCACATAATTAAGAATTACTTAATATAGAGCTCAAAATTTGGTTAGTGGTTTCCTTAGCAAAAAATATCAGGAGGTACCATCAAACTGAACTGGATGATGCGTACAGAACCAGTAACACACTTGCGTATTTACGCATTTCAAAAGCGTAGCAAAGAGAAAACTGTCTGTTAAATCTTACTCCCGTCTAATCAGTCTTTAAACCTCATTAATCACAGTGCCTGGCAAATGTAAGCGCTTAGGTTATCCTTTAATTTCTATTACCTTCTGAAACCCAACGATTCTGCATCCTTATATTGCCATCCTGTATTCATCCCAAGATAAGTCTATTTCATCCAAATGAAGCATACAGATTTCTGCCTGCACTACTGTGCATTATTCATCAATAGATAGACTGTTAAACACTGAACCACTGCCTCAATTCGAGTAATATAGTTCCAATCACCTAACGATGAACTACGAGGCTCTCATCATTCCAGTAGCGTCATACCTACCACGTAGACGCATCTGAACTGAACATATAGACTGGCCTGACTCTCCAATAACAATTATCAGTGTCAGATCAAAGTGACGTCCGAAGACTCCGAACCATGAGAGGTCGTTGATACCATTCGATCTCGAAATGTAGTAGATAGGATAGCTCGATATGGCGGGATCGCATTCTATCTGTACGCGTGTATTCCGTCGAGAGGAAATGGAGATGAACAAATGAACGTTGTCTGAAATGTGATGTGCACATTGAGATATTTTCGAAATGAAAAGATTTTCAACACTTTTTCCCAGTGATCTGTTAGCAGAAGGTTTTGGCTATATAACTACAAGTGAGACAGGCAACTCCCTTGAATCTTTCAGATAAGAGAGAGCTAGATTATTTGTATAAAACACCTGCATATTGTAAACTGTAAAGAGAATTTTTGGTGCTTGAAATATCTATGCTAATTCACTAAATCCTTCTATGATTATATATATATATATATATATATATATATATATATATATATATATATATATATATAAGCTATCAAATGTTTCCTGAAATCGACTGTAAGAAACTGACTAACCTGCAAAAGGGGGAAAATATAGGGATAAAGGAGTTTAGATTAGAGTTAAATGTAACCGCTTCGGTAGGACAAACCAGGGGCGGGAAAACTATCAGCGTACCAGCAGAGTGCACGGATGACCTTGGCTCTATCAAGTTTTGCTCGTTTAAACCTACTAATGTATTCGTATACGTATACCAGAAATCTTCGAAAATCAGTTGGGGAAATAAATCGACAGGGAGAAATGGACTAACTGACAACTGAGAGCTACTCGCTATAGGGAAATGTAGGGACAGGGTGGGGAGGAGGCAGGGGAGGAATCGAGGCGGGAAAACGATGTGTCCAATGATTTGACTACGATTGCTGGTGGACAAAGTGCGTGTTACTGAGTGCTACAAGTCAGGTTTAATCGTTTAAGGACTGTTGAAATTAGCCGACAGACCAGTGTTAAACATCGGAGAATACGAGAACCTCAAGAAGTACCGGGAGAAAGGAGAAAGAGAGGTACCGACGCACAAACACAGTTGCAGCGGTGGAACCTTCAACCTTGTGCCCTTAACTTCATGACGAGAGAGTAGGAAGCAAAATCGACCATTATGTACTGCCAGGCAGCTTAAAGAGGAAAATACTGTTCTCCGTAGTCTTGTAATCCCTGGGTTGGTAGTATTCGGTATGATCTGAGCAAACGGGTTGGAATACGCAGGTGCTCAAAAGGAGTTGGTTTAACTGAAACCCCGAAAAAGAACAGAATTCGAATCCCTGTAATTTACGGCTGACTCGTAAAAATGGATGGATTCGACCTCAAAGCGAATCAAATTATGTGACAAGAGTCATGGAGGACGTGCCAAGTAGCAATGCGTTCAATGGTGATTTTTCCGTAAACATTTTATTACTCTTGTACTAATACATTTTCCTCTAATATATATATATATATATATATATATATATATATATATATATATATAGCTGTTAGGTGTTGGGCTAGCAGTTGCACCCTTAGTGGAAAGTCAGATTGCATGAACTGCATACATATAGACATATATAGTATATACCTTGAACTCTCTCGTACGGTAAAGGGGATGGGGTAAACCACTTGGGGGAAGGTTTTGCCGTGTTATTGTGCTATTTCCTCTTATTTATGACATTTGAAACGCGAAATACAAGCGGAAATAAGCGATAAATGAACCGATAACGGATCCGTTTCATAGACAAAATACACCTAGTACTACTTCTATTACGATGCCAAATGCTACCCGCATCCAAAATGTTATAGGGGAGCTTTTTGTGTCAGACACCTACTCCTAAGTGAGCGAAATGGTAGGGGGATTTTGGGGGGACATGTATTTAACCAATCACATTGCAATATTAACCCTACATTGCGATAGGACCGAGTTAAGAATTGGGGGGGGGGGGGCGCGGGGGGCGGTTTACATATATTCTTTTTCTTCATTTGTTTTATAATCGTGTTATATTATTTCAAGCTTTTATTTCCGTTCCGTTTATCATAGTATTTGTTTAATATGTGCAATGACGTGTTCTCACGTCATAATTTTGCCCTATTTCTCTTGCAATGTTACCTTATAATTGAAGTGCCCCAGAAAAATGCCTAAGGGGTGCGACTAAAAGGCGGTTTTAGGACGTTTCGATACCTTTTAGTCAGTAACGTCATATTGGAGGTTGCTTGGGGGTATTTCTTACGCGATTTATACATGATTTGCACACAAGTCACTCCCCTCTCTCTCCATTATTCGCGTCTGGCTATTCTCGTTTCAACTTTTAGAACGCATTTCATCACCCATAACAATTTCTGTTTTACATTTTACTAATTATTAAAACATTTATACACACACACACACACACACACACACACATATATATATATATATATATATATATATATATTATATATATATATTACATTTTATCGACTTACAGGCATTTCAGTTTACACAGTTCTCTCTCCCTTGTCTTTCCATTATTCAAGTCTGGCTATTTACGTTTCATTATTTAAAACGCATTTCTCACCCATAACAATTTCTTTGTTAAAATTTTACCTTATTATCAGAACATATATATGTATATATATATATATATATATATATATATATATATATATATATATATATATATATATATATATATATATGTATATATATATGATATATATATAACACATATATATATATAATATATATATATATATATATATGTAGTATGTATGTATTACATGATTTTGATTCTGATTATAATGTTTTTTAACATAGTTATTAAGTTTCAGTTATTAATCCTTCATTCTTTGATACTTCTGGTCTTTGTACAATGGTTTTCTGTATGGGTCGTGGGAATGATGTCATACTAAAAACTGGGTCACGGCTGAAAAAGTTGGAAGAATCCTGCCTTATATGGTAGTGATACATAGTTTGAAAACATAATTTATTAGCTACATCGGTAAAAGCCAGCCTATAATAGTCTTTGTGACATACACACCATCCTCTCTCTTATTTTTTTTTTAGTTATACACTGTATTTAGCATCATAAATAAGAAATAGATACACAATAAATAAACATGATTTAGTATAATGAATAAGGCATAAATACACGATAAGTAAATTCTGATTGTTTGAATGCATTTTTATCAAATAATATGCTAAATACATGCACAGCATTTTGCATAAAAAAATAAGAATTACATACATAATAAGTATGATTTGGTATAAATAAGAAATAAGTACACAGTAAATAAATATTATTATTATCATCGCATAATATACCAAAGGTATGTACAATATTTAGTATAGTAAATAATACGCAATAAATACCACAATAAATGTATATACACATATGGCATATGGGTATGGCGCGATATGTACTAGTTTGTTTGAGTTACCCATAAAATCGTGAGCGGGGGCCGTTCTCTTTCGTCTGGCCGAACGTTTAATCAGTTGGTGAATATGCGTACCGGACATAACAATTTCCTCAAAAATATCTTTGAACTTGGATCTTCAGGCTTTGTAGTGACAAGCGTATCCGAAAATGAACAAAGAATTAAAAAAGTTAAGGGGGCATTGTGGCTAATTACAGTTGCATATGTATCTGGTAATAAAGTGACCAGTAGATTTACATATGGATATATAATAATATATTATATAATAAATATTATAATAATAATATATATAAATAATATATATAGTATATGTATATGTATTTATTTTATACGTAATACAAGTCCGTGTGTACTAACAAGGAACACAGGACTTTCTAACTTCTCCCAAAAACGCAGGATTCATCCGGAGGGAGACGCGCTAAAAAGAAAAAAAATATACCGAGCGTATCTACTAGTTGTCCGAAGACTTTTTTTTTTTCTTTTCTTTTTAACGTCCCGGGAAAGATACGGCGTTCTAGAAAATAATGGTGTGTTAGGGTGATAACGTCCATGTAATGGACGATGGTGTCCGGAACTTTTGCTAGAAATTGGGGCTCTTCTTGCTTTGCTGTAGGAAGGCTCTCTCTCTCTCTCTCTCTCTCTCAGTTTATTTATTAGTCTATCCATATAACGTTTTCTATGTCCCTTTCCTTACACTTTACCGATTGTGTCGCGTGTTTCCGTATATGTTCAGTTCTTGACTTGTTCTTCTTGTAACATAAATTCCCCTAAAATTGACGTAATGCTGACGTAGGTCTAGACGGAGGTGACACTCACCCATGCATGTAAAACAAGGTCACACACAAAAGCACAACAAGTCTATATAGGCTAGCTGGTCCACTGTTATAGTGGTTAGTGTCGTGACAGCCACTCAGATGTCGCGGGTTCGCGTCTCCACCCAGGGCGATGAAAAATAACTAGCGCTGTATCCCGATCTATCGCTGCATTGTTGGGTCTGCGGCGGGAGGTTGAAACCAACATTCTTTGGAAGCTTGAATTTCAAGTCTATAGCCGCTGTGGTGTGCTTATTCCATATGAGTAGGTTTCATCTACTGAAATGATGATGATGATAATAATAATAATAATAAAAATAGATGAAGAAAATTAATGATTCTATTTCATTCTTACTTTCCCCTCTCATTTCCAGTTGGCCAAAACCAACACTACGCCCACTACCAAGAAGGTTTTGCTTTATCCGAAAACCTCTCCCGTTATATATTCCTTATAAAATCACAATGGGTTGTTCGTCCCTTGACGATCCTCTACGGACGAGACTATACACCCACGAATCGGATCATCGTTATCGGTCTAAGGAGGAAGGAAGGCTTCCCAAGAGATGGAGGGTTTTATTAATGGTGGGAATCCGTTTTAACGCTGGGCTGTTCCACGTAAGAACAACGTTCTCTTCGTTCAGTTCCTCTGGAGTTTTTGGGTGGGTGTTTTAGACTATCAAGGTTTTCGTGTACACACATAGTACACACACACACACACACACACACATATATATACATACACACACACACACATATATATATATATATCATATATATATATATATATATATATATATATATATATATATATATATATATATATATATATATATATGTGTGTGTGTGTGTGTGTGTCGCGTAGTATTTAATTGGCCTACATCCACAAACTAATTAGCAGGTGTACTCTTACACACTAAGGCATAATATATATATATATATATATATATATATATATATATATATATATATATATATATATATATATATAAACGTCAGAATTGCATGTCCATCAACCATTCATGACACTTTTCTCTCGCCAAAAGTGTTTCGATATTTTCTGTAATTTCTTTGACTTATCTTTCGTTAAAATGTTAAAACAGCCAGTTTGCATTCTTTCATTTACGCTTCTCTTTTCATCGTAAAAGTTAACTGTCGCTCGCTATGTTTACGTCTACACGTCGTTTATCTTTCAATTTCATCTTAATCTTGTTCTAAGCCCTTGTACGCCCGCTCCCCTCCCGAAACCCCCCACAAAAAAAGCCTTTTAATTTTACTTGAAATATCTCATTTCAAGGAATAAGTATTACGCCAGTTTTATGCAAAAATCGATACGCTCAGCATTATAAGAAATTACGTACGAGTAGCAGTGACAGACCAGAAAATAGAGATGATTACGAAAAATAGAAGAAAACTTGAACCATTACTATTTCTAACCGATAGTAATCGTAGGAAAAGGAAACGGAAGGAAAAGAGAAATACATGAAGTAATTGAGCAATCTTTTTTTCCACGTTAACATTTTATAAAACAAAACGAAGCACTCTACGGCATTATCATTTTTTCAAGTAAGCAAAAATGTGAGGGTTACAGAAATTTAAGTAGGTAATTAAATATCAAGTCTTCTGTCACACAAATTTAACGATATTAGGTCACATCGGTATTTGGATTAACGAAGGCCAGGGAATGCCAGTTTTTGTCTACACTGTTCACCTGGTCAGGTGTACATGGAAGGAGCATAGGCCTATTAACGTCACCCCCAAAATCTTCGTTTGAATATGGAGGGATTATCGACCTTTGGAATGTATTTATATATATATATATATATAATATATATATATATATATATATATATATATATATATTATTCGAGCTACGAATGTCCTTTAATATCTAATTCGCTGTACATCGAAATTGATATATTTTCATATATGTAAACCGAAAGGTAATTTTTTTAGTTGATAATAATTTCGTGCTCTCATGGGATCGAACCACCGTCCAGCAGACAGGAACGAAATCAGGAGCGAATTAGATATTGAGGGACATTTGTAGCTCGAATAATTTATATGAATCACGGTGATGTGATAATTATTCATATATATATATATATATATATATATATATATATATATATATATATATATATATATATATATATATATATATAATTTTAATGGATACTCTGCCAACCACTATTAGTGCCTCGCTCGTTCCCCCTGCTAGTCAGGTCGATAGTGTGCATATACCTGCAGGGTCCTCTATTCCTCAGTCATGCTGTATATTCTGCTCATCTTATTTGCATTCCGTCGGTGAAGGGTCTACTAGTATATATGACAACGTTGACTTACATGACGGCGATGATACTGATAAATATGTTAAGGATGATGATGACAGACCTTTTCATTTCGTATATCTTAAGAACATTTTCTTTACAACTGTAATTTTCTCTAAATATCATCTTTATTGAAATCTTTCCTGTCTATTGATTTCAGTGGAATTGGGCCGAACATTCAGTGTACAACGCTATCGCCTTCCTAATTAATAAACCATATTAACTTTTGGTCAGCAGTGAACGCAACGCTGTATATAAATAAATCAGTCATTCTGTCAATCTATTTAGTGAATAATCGAAAGACTCCCGAATTCTTTAGCAAAAGTGACTTTACATGAAAAAGGAGATGAAATGAAACATATGGCATCCACTGAACGCAATACCTCTGAATTCTGCTCTGACTGTTATAGAGAAATAGACTAAAAGCAAATGACCCCTATTCGTTCCTAAGCCACTTCGCTCGGTTTGACAGAAGAGCGGACGAAAATAAACGGATTTCGGAGTCGTACTGAAGCGGCTGTTGACGGGGCTTCAGAGACTCCCTGCAATGTTTAGCTTCAGTTTCTGACACATGGGCTCTGAAACTTCCTGTGTC
>NC_061106.1:21605239-21617739 GCF_015104395.2 Macrobrachium nipponense
TGTCTGGGTTAATTTTCTTGGATTGACCAGTGACTCGACTGACATACTAACACACCAAAAGTCATTTCCCGACGCCAGCAAGACGTCCAGCCGTGCAGAGAGGTTGCTGCCGTTTTTGGTAATTACGAGAGTTTCCATGATGGTGATCGCGAGAATTCTACAGCGTGTCTTTTGGGGATCTGCAGAAGCCGTGAGAAGTCTTCTACAATGAGGGAGGCATTCCATCTTCCTACAGTCTGCCACAGGAGCAGCTAGTTGCAGACAAGCAAAGAGGGATATTCAAGAATCCGAAATGGAGAAAAATTAGAGAAAATGCGTCTAGTGCTATTTGGAGATAAAGCGTGATTAGACTTTATTTTATAATGCCAGAGACGTGCAGTTATCACTTATATTTTATTTTGAGCTGGCCAGTGTGTTTTATATTATATAAGCTATTTTGCTAGGCGGGGGCTAGGGTGGGTAGTGGCCGAGCCGTGTAGGCCTAGGGTTTTTGATTAATAATATATTGCCTATGGAATGTGGAGAACAGTGGAGAGGCGACGACCCAAGAAAGCTGATGAATGAGTTTCTATGGGTGGCGTGAGATAAATCTGCTTAGTTAGACAAGTCAATGTACTAAGTTCATGAACTCTTCTCAAAGTGCCTTTGTGAAACTGGTTGCGGCCAGTAATCGTGAGGAGTTAACGAACTGTGTGATTGTATGTGCGTGTGCGCCTCTTTCTGTTAATAATGTTGAATACCCAAGTCTATGGGGGATTTTGATAGAGGCGTCTTCGAGAGAAAGGCAAGATGCCGTGGCGCTCACTGGGAGTTTTTTATTAACTGTGTTTATAGTGTTCCGACTGCATGGGTGAGTGTTAAGATTACTTTAGCCGAAGACTGGCTTGTTACCTATTTGACGTTCTTGTGCTAATATCCAATATTTAGTCTCTGATTGTTAATCTTGTGTGTGTACTTACCGGGATGTGTTCTGTGTCTTTGAAACAGACGGTTCTGGCAGAACTGACAATGGAGGGGGACAAAGAGTTCCCAGAGGGGTGTAGACTTTTTGCTGACTAATGGTGACTACCATTACTATTAGACATTTTACTGTTGGGATTTTGATAGAATTGATTCATTATTTATTCACTGTTAATAAATGTTTATTTTTGATGATGCGGCTCTCTCATTTTCATTACCTGTTAGAATGGAGAGAAAGAGGTGGAGAGAGAGAGAGAGAGATTGCTTAGAGAGAGAGAGAGGAGTTGCCGAGAGAGAGAGAGGTTTTGTGTGTGTTGGTTTGCCTGACGTTCGTGCTACACGCTTACCTAATGAATAATGCGGGAATCTACCCGTTACAAATGTATACATAAGTATGTATCAAATATGCTATAGAGTACACATAGTATATGTTTGTGTGGGTAAGTGTGCTTGAGGGTTTGTGTGTGTGTTAGTTTTAAAGCCAATGGAAGTCCTAATAATTTTCCTTGCCTATCTGTACTATAGAGGGTTACGAACGCTATCATTTCCTCGGTGGACGAGTGGTTTTCGCGCTCGTGCGCCGATCCGGTGGTCCGAAGTTCGATTCCCGGCTCTGCCAACGCGGAATCAGAGGAATTTGTTTCTGGTGATAGAAATTCATTTCTCGGTATAGTGTGGTTCGGATCCCACAATAAGCTGTAGGTCCCGTTGATAGGTGGCCAATTGGTTCCTAGCAACGTAAAAATATTTAATCCTTCAGGCCAGCCCTAGGAGAGCTTTTAATCAGCTCAGTGGTCTGGTAAAACTAAGATATACTTAACTTTTACCGAACGCTATCTGATATTACTATATTTCTGGGCTCAGCCCGTGTCGCTTCGTGAAATGTCCCTTTAGCACACATTTCTAAGGTAAATATGACACTGAGTCAGTTTTATAGAATGAGGCGTCATTTCATTTTTTTTTTCAGTGAACAAGCAGTTAGTATTGTGAATGCCAAGCCACAAATAGAAAGGTCACAAATTCTTACTCAATGCACGTAGTAGGTGCACTCACAGCCGAGTTATGTTTTAGCCATCTAGTTTTTCGTGACTGGATTTGAAACTATTTTTAGTCTTTGCTCTTAAACAGATATATACAGTATAATGGCGCAATATGATACAACATTCATTCTGAAAATGAATAGACCTTATCGTGATGTTAAGGGAAATTATACTTCTGCGAAATATATTGTTAACAAGTCGTGATCCGTCCTCCAGCTTACTTGGGGCGCGTGCTGAAATCTTCAGTCAATTAGCGCGTTGTTTCACCAACGAAGATTAAAATAAAAACGCTATATTTTATTAGAAATAAATGTTCTGTTCTGTTTAACATGCACATTATTTATTTTTTACATTTTCATTCTAAAAAATAAGCCATAAATCTCCTATCCTAAAATTCCTGTATCTTTAACTCAACGCAAAACACATTTTCAGCCCTTTTTAGGCTTTTCCTTAAGGCTTTCCTATATCCCCCCCCCCCCTCCCCAACAAGATCAACAACAACAAAGTAGTTTTACTCCACCACAAAGCGAAAAGAATACATAGTTGAACTGTACAGTGAATCGAAGGCTTTCCTAATCGTTATGTTGAAAAAAAGAGTGGAAATGCTGTTTGTGCAATGTAATGAAAATAAAAAATTAATGCATTATATGCTCTAAAAGCTGTCATGAATCAGTCATACAACTATATTAAGAAAATTTTAGTCATTCGAAACCTTGAGAGATGTTATTTTCAAATATTAAGTAAAGGAAGCATCTAGTAACTTTAGTTTTTTTGTATTAAAAAAAAGGATTTAATACATAAAATATGAATTTGAAACTAATAATTTCCAAAAATATTTTTAAATGATTTCCCTGGTGAACCACTGTTGATCTTTTTATCCTTCTAACGGAAGCACTGTCACCTTCAAGGAAACACATTTCCTATGTAGATATCCGCTATCAATATCTTTTGCATCATCGGTGCAATAAACAAGTAAAACACGTGCCGAATTTTCTTCGGCGTAATCGAGTTTTCTGAATAACGTATAATGCTGTATAAAACCATCAGCTATGACCGTCCAGTACCGTTTCAGTTGCTCATTAGATGCGAGAGAGTGAGGGTGCGTCAGATGCCTCTGGAAAGCGCTGCCAGATGCACGATCCATGGTTAAAATAAAACGTACACTTACTACATAATAACTGATGCTTCGCTAGAAGACAACTCTTATTTACTTTTGGTGGTCAGATCGTTTCCCACATCAAATAACGTTTCTTGATATTTCTCTTAACCGAAGTTGCTGTTGTAACTTGTAGACCAGACGTGACCGAACTTCGTTACATTTTGCGCAAAACGATCGAGTCTTTTTCATATTCTTCTGTACAAAGTTACACATATGTTTCATTAGGTGAATTCATGTAAGGTTTCTCTAGGATTAAAGATGTTATTACTCTGTGAAGCACAGATAACTCGAATGATGCAACGGGAGATTCAACATCTCGTTCGGCAAGTGAAGCGAACTCGAACGAAACCGAACCATAGCGAAGCGCTGGCATATAAGTGAAATTTATATCTCTCCTCCACTGAAAATGTGTCCCGGGTCATAAATGTCTCATGTGCCCTGAATCATACGAACGCGGGGTTGAATTACAGGAAAGAGCGAAGCTGAATTATCGGGGAGTGCCGGCCAAAAGATGAATGAAATACGAGAGTTACCCGGAGGCGGCCTTTTGTTCCCGTTTATCACTGAGGGCTGGGCGGCGACAGCCTGCTTGCTGCCTTTCCGCTCCATCAGTCATACACGAAACTAATTAGTGCTAATAAAGATTCAGTCCCGGTCAATGATCATTCATAATGCGACCCCCACTCCCCCCCAGACCCCTAACCCCACCGCAAAAAAAAAAAAAAAAAGACATGATTTTGAAAGGGGAGCTTTTGCAGAGGCATGCGCATTGAATGAAAATGATCAATATTAATTAATTAATAATCCCATTTGTAATTGACTCGATTTTTTTTAGATCCTTATTAATTCGCCGAAATAGATTTGCAAGAGTCAGCGAGGTCAATAAAGATCACCTCAGGTTTGATGAGGAAGTTTGTACGATTCAGGGGAAAGTGAATTAATATTCAAGAACGGTATAGTGGGGACTGTATCAATTAACGTAGCGCCTTAGTTGACTAAAGGATTTAATCGAACGAACATTTCAAAATAAAGATATTCCGGTAGATGCCACTGTTCCATTAATAACAAGGCGTGATTCGTGATCCAACCTCCACCTTCCCCAGACACGTGCTGAAATTTACAGTCAAATAACGCTTTGTTTCACCAATGAAAATTAAGATAAATGCGTTATATTTTTTATATGTTTAACATGCACATTATTTGTTTTTTACATTTCCTTTCTGATATATATATCGTATATTATATATATATATATATATATATATATATATATATTATATATATATATATATATATATATATTATATTATATTATATATATATATATATATATTATATATATATATATATATATATATATATGTATATATATATAATATATATATATATATATATATATATATATATATATATATATATATATATATATATATATATATATATATATATATATATACAATATATATATATATATATATATATATATATATATATATATATATATATATATATATATTATATATATATATATATATATATATATATATAATATTATATATATATATATAGACCATAAATTATATATATATATATATATAGTATAATATATATATATATATATATATATATATATATTATTATCATAAATATTCTATCCTGAAATCCCTGTATCTTTAACTCAGTGCGAGACACCTTTATGACCTTTGTGGGCTCTTCCATAGGGCTTTCCTAACCCATCAACAAGAACAACAGCAACAACAACCACAACAAAGAAGTTTGTTGGCTTACTCCCCGAGTAAGCGAAATGTTTTCACATGAGAAGAAACATGGCATACTCGTGCAGTGAACATACCGACCCTCTATATGGAAACATGTACATTTATGAACGGATAAATAACTTACTGTGTGTGTGTGTGTGGGAATGACTGTATGTTTGCATAAATGTGCATACATGTACGTATTTGTGATGTATTTATAATTATTCTATTAATTAATGCTAACATTATAGATTGCTTTAAAGGGTCAGTGTTATATAATAGACACGTTTCCAGCTTCCATCGTAGCTTTCATCCGTCATGTAAGCGAGAACTTTTTACCTCCCTTTTTTTTAATTCATACATTAGAAAAAACCTTATTAAGAAACTTTCGTCGTTATTTTTTCGTCGTTATTTTTCTCAGGTCCCATTGTCTCGTGTTGCCGGTGGCGTTACCTTCCTAATGAAAATTCACGGGACATTGTTTTGTCTTGAATCATTTTATATTCCTGTAATTTACTTCTGTGTAATCAGAATGGTTATTTTTCTTATCTTGATCTAATGATTATTTGTATTTCTGCGGACGAAATAAAGATTTTTTTATTCATTTTTAAAGGTTGAAAACAAGTACAACGGGTCATTGCGTTACCTTTCACTTTGAATGAAAACAAAGGGCAGTGTATAATGTTTCTGTGAATACCCTACAGTACGAGCCAAAGAATGGAAAGATATAAGAAACCCTAGAGGGCAGCTTCTAGTATATAGAACTTAATATCTTTCTAGGACATTTTTACGACTGTTCTGTAAAAGACCGAGGTGACATTTCCCCTGGTTTTTAGCTGCAACCTCATTTTTCTCTGTCTTTTTTTTGCTATTTTGAAACATCTGAGGAATGGACTGGAAAACACTGACGTTCTGTGTATGTTTCATCTGCATTTTTATCATTTCATAATCTTGCGTTTACGATAAAATTCGTCAAGCTTTCCCACATTTTCATCTGCTTCTCTGCGACGTTTTCTACCCGTTGAAATTCATTGACTATGTTACCGTTTATTCAAGTAAACATATTCGTTCTCTTGTACTCTTTTTCTGACCTCCTCAACTCCTAACCTTCCTATGCTTACAGAGATGCCAACCAGAGATACAAGGCGGCCATCCGTCCTTTTCAACCTTATCTCGATTCACCCTCCAACCTTTTCCGCCCGCCGTTCTTATCGAGGGACCTCTCCGCCACTGTCTCCCTTTCTCCTCCTTTCGACAAAGACTTTCCGAGTTTCTCGTTCCTTCGTTTGAGCGCTCTGGTCTGCATTATATTTGGCCGGCGAGCTGCTGCTTATCTATAGGATTTTCGGGTCAGTCAATCCGATGTTTCGATCTCCCGAACACACTCTCTCTCTCTCTCTCTCTCTCTCTCTTACACACAATGCTTACGTGGAAGAGGTAACACAATGAACCTACAATTGACTCTTCTTTATAATGAAATTCTGGATAAATTAGGAATTCTCTCTCTCTCTCTCTCTCTCTCTCTCTCTCTCACACACACATAAACTCTCTCTCTCTCTCTCTCTCTCTCTCTCTCTTCTCTCTCTCTCTCTCTCTCAAACACACACTCTCTGCTTACTACGTGTTTTCTTGTTTAATGAGAACGTTTTGAAGATGCAATTAGCCCCATCGCAAAACCAGGAACCTCATATACTTTATCTCAGTATCCTTTTTTTGAGTCTCAAATCGTGTCCGTAAAATATGCCATTAATTTAAACAGTGGCTCAGCTATTCCGTAACCTTTTAAAACTTGTTTATAGCGAAGTCAATTTCCCCCGCCCCTTCATGAAATACAGCACGGAGTACGAAAATGGATATTTAGTTTTCCCATTTGCATGTTGATAAAGCACCGTACTTTAGACGCCTACCTGCTGTTCTATGTATATTGGCTGTTTGCCTGAGGAACGGCTGTAAATAAATATTTTCGCCTGCGGTTCCGTTAGAATATTGTCATCATCAATAATAAGAGAGCATTAGTTCTATTTTGGTGTTTTCCACGTAATGCATATGCTTTCAGATAAGTTCTAGAAAGTAATGAGTATGTTATTCCAATTCGAAGTATATATAGACGAAAGAAATGATGAAGAGCTAAATTGAAATTGAAATATTCATAGATAAGTAGATCAGGCTTAATATATTCTTTACTTGCCACCCACGCACTGTAAACTAAAGAGAAAATGTTGTAGGAATAATAATTCGCTTTGTTCATTGTATGTCTAATATATGTATTTAAAAATGCAAGTGGCCTTTAACGGAGAAAAGTATAGATCCGGTTATGTTAAGACTTTCAGTTTTTAAGTAGAAAATATGTGAATTTAACTCTCTCTCTCTCTCTCTCTCTCTCTCTCTCTCTCTATATATATATATATATATATATATATATATATAATATATATATATATATATATATAATATTGTGTGTGTAGAGGGAGAGAGAGAGAGAGAGAGCGTAGAAGCATCACGCACAAGACAAAGAAAATGTGAATTTGTGTACGGAAGGAGAGGAAGAGCCTTTCATAGTCAAATTTTTTAAACTTAAAGAAGCAAAATGAATTCGTTCAACTTTCAGTTTCTCTCGTATTCCTCTACATTGAAGTCTAGGCTATACAACACACCAATTCCAGTTGACAAAACTTGCCCCAAGCTTCTGTACCTTTGGAAGTTGAAATCTTGGCGTCGCAATTCCCGATTACATTATGTTAATGAAGAGAGAGTTATTGCAACTTTATTGGCACAACTGATGAAATGAAGATAAAAAAAAGACTACGTCTTCCATCCTACCGTTATTTGGAAGATGGATGTTATGTTCCCAGTGGAAAAATAATTGTCGAAAAGTTATGTTTTGTCTTGGTTTATGGGAAACATTGGAATTCCTTAAAAATGGAAACCGGGCCTTATGCTTCCCGAAACACGTCAATTACGTCTTCAGTTTTATAGATCATAGAAGCGATGATAGAAGAGGGTACCATATGGCGATGTCGATTAAATGCACAGTTAATTAGCTGCAACTATTTAATGCTTAAACGGATTGTCTTTTCCACGTCATTTTATAGAATATTCGCGTTCTAATATATTCATTGAGCGTTGATAGGAACAGTAAACGAGCAGAACAAAGGTACATTATAAAAAATTTATCTTTGTCGTCCTACAATATTATTCAGTGAAATATATCTGAGAGACATTTATAGTAATAATAATAATAATAATAATAATAATAATAATAATAATAATAATAATAATATAATAATAATAATAATAATAATAATATTTTTTTTTCACAGTCATTTTATTCGAGAGGGTGGTTTTTTATAGTGGGGTTCCGGGTTTCATCCTGCCTCCTTAGGAGTCCCTCACTTTTACTATGTTATTATTATTATTATTATTATTATTATTATTATTATTATTATTATTATTATTATTATTATTATTATTATTATTCACGCTGACGAGCTTTCTCCCAAAAAATCTAGTAATATCAAGAAAAATAGCCAACGTATTGTAAATCAATTTACTCTTGAAGACATTCTATACAATAATTCCGAGCTGAGCAAAATTTTTATTAAGAACTGAGGGTCTAAATGTAAGTTGTCATCAATGAGAATGACCGGGGGACTGTTGCAGAAGGGAGGGGTGACCTTTAATTTCATTACAGCTGGTCCGCGTGGTTAGTGCCGTGGAATGCCACTCAGGTGTTGCAGGTACGAGTCTCCCCCTGGGTGATGAAAAAATAACTGGCTCTGTACCATGATCAGTTACTGCTGCAGTGTGGGGTCTGTGGTGGGAGGCTGAAAGCGACATTCTTTGGAATCTTGAATTTAAGTCAATGGCCCCTAAGTGATTATTCCATGTGAATAGGGTTCATCTACTGAAATAATAATAATAATAATAATAAGTAAGTCACGTGATCTGGATAGTTATGAGGGCACTGTAAGATTACCTTGCCAGTCACTGTGCTCTGAGTTTTTTTTTTTTTTTTTTTTTTTTTTTTTTTTCTTTTAAACAAATACCTAGAATGATTATGATAACCTTGCCAAGCAAAGGCAACCGTATTCTAATTACAAGTCCCTCGTTGTGTCGATTTATGGGAGTATATTATTATAACAAGGGAAAAAATTCAGGTCTGTGAATTGGATGATCGTCTGTTTCATTTACTGAAAGGTGTAACAGGAGGAAAACCTCGCAGTTGCACTTTGAGTCAAACTTTAGGAGAGGGTGGAAAGTAAGATGGAAGAAAGACAATATTAACAAGGGTACAGTAAAAGGTACGAAAAGGGTTACAGCTAGGAGCCGAGGAGACGCTGCAAAGAGCCGTAAGTAATGCTTACAATCCACCGCATGAGGTGCACTGACGGCATTACCCCAACTACGGGGCGGAATGTTAGTGAAAGCCTGGATTGTGGCAATACCCAAACAGGATGGTAATAGTCATCGACACACTTCACGAAGAAAGGTCGGTGTGTTGTCGTGTGTTCACTGGGGCCTTGCACGTCTCTCTGGTGTCAGAAGATGATGACGATGATTTGACGACGGAAACAAAATGCGTCTTTTTCCAAGAAAATCTATCAAAACTTCATATTTTGTCCCCGAACTCCTGAGACGGCGAGCTAATTAAAATGAGGAGGATTTGGCCATTCTTCAGCCAGATGATCTTTCATGAGATTCCTCCGCCGGGATTCGAAAAGTCGTAAACATCAATTCACGTGGACGGTGAATCCTTCCTTCTCCTCCTCCTCCTCTTCCCCCTCCCACCCCCCAACGCCCCCACCCCCATCCCCCTAAAACCCTCACCTCTGACGGCACTCTCACAGTTACCTTCTGGGAAAAGAGCGAGAGGCTTTTCTTGCTCTTATTTTTGAAATGGTGCTATGGACATTTCAGGTGAGGTCACACATCCAAAGAAATAGCATTTTAGGAATGTCTTCTTGAGGTGGGTGTGTTTTGGCGATAATATTTCAAACTCTGAACCAGTTCAATGAACGGCGAGTCTTTAAAGCAAAACCTTCATTCCCTATATGCAAATGGCGTTATTAATTAAATATATTCATTGAGAATACTTAAAAAAATAATATAATCATACAGGTGTAACAGACTGACTTGTCAGCAAGTTATCAAAAACTAGAAGAGAGAGAGAGAGAGAGAGAGAGAGAGAGAGAGAGAGAGAGAGAGAGAATATCAAGGGTTGCAAGGCGTGTAATAAATGAAATGATGAAGTGGGATTTATCTAATAGGTACATCATATCAAAAGTCATTACCTTTCATCAATTATATGTCGCTTTAATTTTATCTGAAGTCGAATGAATCATCTAACCGTATCTCTATGGCCTCTTCTCCGTAGTGGGGGTAGTGCCGTCAATGCACCTCATGCGGCGCACTGTAGGCATTACTTAAGGGTCTTTACAGCATGCCTTCGGCCCCTAGCTACAACCCCTTTCATTCGTCTGGCTGTACCTCCTTTCATATTCTATTTCTTCCATCTTACTTTCCACCTAACAGTTGATTCTTAGTGCAACTACGAGGTTTTCCTCCTGTTACACCTTTCAAACCTATTATTGTCAATTTCCATTTCATCGCTGAATGACCCCATAGTTACCAATGGTTAGCCTTTGGCCTAAATTCTATATGCACTTCAACTCTATGGACTCTGTCGTTTGTTAAAATGACTCTATGTAAGAACTGTAAGAGTAAAACGGTGCTTATCATAATTCCGCTCAGCAGGTTTCTGGAAAAAAAAAGTGTTTCCAGACGCCCTTGCAAAAGTTAAAGGCACAGTCGCTGGAACCTTGAAGACATCAAGAGGCCCCATTACCTCCTCACATTTACCTAGGTTCAATTTCAGCAACGCCGACCGCATATTGTATATCATTTTTCGATATCCCTCGAGAGAGAGAGAGAGAGAGAGAGAGAGAGAGAGAGAGAGAGCAAAAAAAAAAAATCAGCTCGGCTGAGTGAAGGAGAGCTTGTGTCGGGGAGGTCGTTCGTCCCCAAACTTAATCCATACTTGAGTGAATATTCAGAACTTTCTCTAACTTGAATGTCGTTGTGAAGTTTTGAGCTTAGGTCTTATTCGTCAGCGCGCTGCTCTCCCATGTGGCTGTGATTGTGCGTTTGCCTGCGCTGTGGAAGAGAGTCCCTTGGGCGCTGGTCGATTTCATCCACACTCCACGAAATGGACCGTTGATATGTGTACGTAGGTTGCAAGTTAGTGCATTCACTTGTCTGCATGCATATTTCAAATTCCATTTGTTAGATAGGGCAATTCCACAAATGCGACGTGTAATTGGTTCTCTCTCTCTCTCTCTCTCTCTCTCTCTCTCTCTCTCTCTCTCTCTCAGTAACAGGAGGAGCTGAAAAAGTGAGTGGGAAACATTGCTTCCATCTGGGGATATGAAATCGCTGGTAAAATTGGCTGTTACTTACTGCTCCCGCCACTTGCAATCGCGTCCACATTAATGTACAGAAAATTACAAACATTCTCTCTCTCTCTCTCTCTCTCTCTCTCTCTCTCTCTCTCTCTCTCTCTCAGTCCATGTGCTTGCACATACCATTGAAGGAATGGCTTCGATGAACCGAGGCAAAGAATTGTGAAAAAGATTGCACGTGAGCCTGAGTGGTTTACTGGAATGCTTCCTGGATGGGAAGTTTTGTTCCTAAAGGTCAGTTCGATGAAACAAGGAGATATATAATTGAGAGAGAGAGAGAGAGAACTCTCTCAGGATCTGGCGACGGCTTACCTGTACCAATTAACGTAATGGGTGAATTATTGCAATAGCTGAAATCTGCGCTCGGTTTACGAGGTGAAAAGATAAAGAAAGCTTAGATGAAAGTCCAGACTCCTTCGAGTTTGTCTTGAGCGCCGTTGTGTAACCAAGCCTTCACGGTATTCCTACGAGTAATTGCACCTAAGGGAGTGATTGCGAAGCTGGACGTGTTTGTTCTTCGCCCTTATTGCTAGCTGGACGGCGCCTAATATCACTCTTCTGTCTTTATGCGTCTAGTTGGCTCCGCCCACAAATCCAATAGGCTCCGCCTCACCAAGATATCACAGTTAATGAATTTTAGACAGTATCTATTTAGTGAATAAGGATGTGCCTCGGCCATCTTCCTTTTACATGATGTATCAAACTACTCGAAAAGAATGTCAGGCGTTGGCATTCTGTCTTAAGGGTGAGTTCTCTGCCGCAAAAATAGAAAAATACAGAGACGTATCTATTTAGTGAATAAGGATGTGCCTCGGCCATCTTCCTTTTACATGATGTATCAAACTACTCGAAAAAGAAGTCGGAAAAAAGTTGGCATTCTGTCTTAAGGGTGAGTTCTCTGCCGCAAAAATAGAAAATATCAGTAAATAACCTTTTAGTTTTGGTTATATAGCGAAGATATCGAATGTTTCAAATATATATATATATATATATATATATATATATATATATATATATATATATATATATATATATATATATACATATATATATATATATATATACTATATATTTTGTATATATATATATATATATATATATATATATATATATATATATACATATA
>NC_061106.1:21620239-21640239 GCF_015104395.2 Macrobrachium nipponense
AGTTTTGTTAGAAATTATTCATTAATGCTCTTCGTAAATTTTAGTGATTTTAACCTACTTAAGCCCAAGAATTCGTCATTTCTTATCTTGAGTTAATCAAATTTCCGCGAATATCTTCAAGTCTTTCCATTGACAGCTCTTGAAGAGCTTTTCCTACTCCGGCATTACTAACTAGGTATGTGAAAAGACCTATTTGACTGATTGACCGACTGATGTTATGCTATTTGACGTTACTACAAAAGGACAAAAATTCAAGAAATCCAGCCTTCTTTGCATATGAAGAGGAAAATTAAGTTGAAATAAGTAGCGTAGTGATATATTCAAAGGAATTAAAGTCTGTTGCACTTTATTTAAAGATGATAAAAGAAGCATAAGATGAAGTTTGTTTAGGATTTTTAGGATGAAATTTGTTTAGGATATTTCCAACTTATTTTTGGAAGACGTTTTCTTCAGATAATATCGGTAGTGAAATTGATATTCGAGGAAGAGTGAACGGTTTTGATTCAGAGCCAGGGACAGGGACTGACAGACGGACAGACAGACAGAGAGGGAAGGAGAGTTTCTGAATGAAAGGTTTAGACTCAGAGTTGGTAGTTCAGCCGATTTTAATTCCAAACGTTCGAGAGTCAAGAACTTTTCGCTTACTCGGGGAGTAAGCCTACAGACTAATTTGTTGTTGTTGTACTTGTTCTTGTTGGGGTTTATGAACGGTCTATGGAAGAGCCTAAAAAGGTCTGAAAAAGGTGTTTCGCGTTGAGTTAAAGATACAGGAATTTTAGGATAGGATATTTATGATTTATATATTGGAATGAAAATGTAAAAAATAAATAATGTGTATATTAAACAGTACAGAAAATTTATTTCTAAGAAAATAAAGCGTATTTATTTTAATTTTTGTTGGTGAAACAAGGTTTTATTTGGTGTACTGAATTTAGGCTATATTTCTGTTCGATTAATTTGGGTCCTTTTTATTTGATCCTTGTTAGTATAAGTAGTACTAAATATGAGTATTAATTACGAAGACCACTTAACGTTAAGTTAGGAATATAATGTTTACAACTTATGCGTGAGGAGAAAATGTCGCATGCGTCCCGAGTAAGCTGGAGGTCGCATCACGCCAACATTAACTGCTAAGAAAAGGACAACGATGCAATGCGAAATGATTCTTTATAGCGGAGGCGGGAAGACATATTTTGACTAAGCCTAGTACTCGAGAAAAGGATTTGGTGCTGAAATCATCAATTTTTAGAAAGTTATATTGCAATAATGACAACTTTATTTAAATGTGAATTTATGATATGAGAACAAGGCGTAATCCGACCTCCAGCTTACTCAGGGAGTGTGCTAAAATTTACGGTCAAATAGAGCGTTGTTTTGACCAACGAAAATTTTAATAAATGTGCCATATTTGAATAGAAACAATTTTTATGTACTGTTTAACATGCACATTATTTATTTTTTTACCTTTTCATTCTTTTCTAATAAATAAATCACAAATATCCTATCCTAAATTTCCTGTATAACTTTTAATCAACGCGAAACACCTTTATCAGACGATTTTAGGCTTTTCCTAGGGCTTTCCTAGCCCTCCGCCCCCACCACCAACAAAAACAACAGCAGCAAGAACAACATCAACAACAAAGTAAGTGATAAGATATTAGCAGAATAAGAGTTCATTAGGTTATGCTGTTGTAATCTTTATCTTGATTTCATTGGTAACAGTGGATGGTGGTATTTCGCATTCTCTCTCTCTCTCTCTCTCTCTCTCTCTCTCTCTCTCTCTCTCTCTCTCTCTCCCCACAGCCCGCTTCTCACTCCTGAGAATCAGTATTAAAAAAAAGTTGCAATTCTTGGAAGCATTTTGCCATCATCAGGAGAACAGCGGCATTTCCTTCGGTACACATTTTCGAAGGTATAGATTATTATTCAAAGAATCACGTATCTGAAACCCCTTCTCACGAGGAGAAGTCATTTTCGGTCCTCAGGCGCCTAAGGATCACCTAAGGATTCATTTGTTATCAGATGCCTCTCATCCCTTGGTGTCACTCATTTCCAGAGGATGCGGCGGTGATGAGCAACAAGGCGAGGTGACGCCCTTTGAAACCCCGAGGCCTTGAGTCTCCTCGTAAAACAGACCTCCTTCTAATGGGTTGTGTTCCGTCCGACGAACAAAGATCCACCTTCATGAATACCTCCCACGCTGCTGCATCCCGAAACGACCACCACAAAAGATCGAGAGTGTACGTGGGCGTCGCCGTCTCCCGGATTCAAATTATCCGTTTCACATATTCGGTGCTTATCCAACATTCGTGTTCGTTCACTTATTCATTTTTGTTCTCTTTCCATTTGCTTACGGTAGTGTGAAGGAAACCACTACAAGGGCAAGGAAGTCCTTATATACTTCATTTCTTTTGATTTTGTATAATGTTATTAATGTCGATCTTACAAGGTACTACCAGTGAAAGGAGAAGATAGGTCAAGTTGCGTTCAGTATTTTCAAGAGTAATTTACTTCACATCTCTTCATCTGATGCTCCTTCCTTTCCAGTATCGTTCGGAAATATTGTCCTTATATTTTGACACTAGAATTACCATTAATTATGCCACCGAGTACCTCATCATGAACCTTGGTATATCCATCTGCCTACTACCTCCGTCAGATTAATATGAGACTTAGTCGTCCTCGTAAGGAATGATGCTCTGCCATCTTGGGAAGCCCTCCATGCGCTATTCGTCTTGGAGGAGCTGAATCAAAGGCTTTCCGTTGAGTAAATCAGCTTTTACTCCGTCTTTGGTTCACTAATGCTCTATCGAAAGATTGCAACCCTCTGCTTGTACTAAAACCAATGTATTTTACTCTGCTTTCCTCAGGTTCTAGTCTGCGTGCACCCTGCACTTTTCCGGTGTTGTTTTCAACCATGTGAAAGGCTATTATAATCTTACTTATAATACGTAGAAGTTCTAAGCACGAGAGTAACGGAATCTATGCCTTTTTCGACACACTTTCAGACTGTGAGGTTATCTGCGATCCATTACCAGGGCTTGCTCTGAGCCGCCATTCCAGTCTTGGTCTCTTCACCAGAGATATGGATGTGTGAGAGGCCAGTGGTATCATTAGCAGTGCGTATTAATCTTGAGTCAAGTCTGTCTATAAAAGCAAAGTAAAATTGCCCCTCCTGTGTAGCGCAGTTCCACGAAAGAGGATGCTGTGCTTAACGCAAGATGAATGATCTCGAATGAAAATAGAGCCCATGTAGAGCGTGGGCATCCGAGCTCACCTTTGACATTTCCTCCCTGCCCTTGGAGGCTGGAGCGCAGTAAGTAGGTACAGTGATTACCAATGTCCTGCCGCCTTTTTATCGCATTCTAGAGGGCTGTGTTGCCTATCTAGGGGCCCCAGTACAAACACACATTGTGGAGTTACGGGGAGACGAGTGAAATCTAGAGAGTTTGAAAGTAACGAATGAGGCAAATATCTAATACGCCAGGATTTGTTAGATTCCAGCGAAGAAATATATATATATATAGGAGCCGGTGCTCCGGTGGCGTCACCCTTAGGGAAATGAGGTCGCCTGATAAATTCGGTCCTGCCACACTTATCACTCGCTGGGTCACAGGAATCACACCCGAGCAAAAGACGCCGGGGGAAGGAGAACATTTTAGGGTCTTTATAAATGGAGCTGTTTTGAGAACGAAGGATATTGCCAGATGGAGATTGATTTGCTTTGAGATGGATGGATAGATAAGTGCTCGAATGGCATTATAGCTTTCCCTTTTAAAACCATATTAGATTTATTTTGTCGTACGTGAATGAGAGAGAGACGCTGACAGAGACAGAAAACTGGTCAGTAATGAACAATTCGGCTTCCTCACTGCAATGAACAGATTAAGACCAAAGTTTTAATTTTATTTCTCAAACGTCTAATATCTCATTGGAACCTTTCATTATCAAGAGTGTCTTTTAATTATGGAGTATATCGTTAAAATGATTAAACTTACCTTAAAAGAGTAAATAAATAAATACCACTTGGATAAAACTTCAAACTTACAAACGTGCCAACAGCCAGAAACAACGTTTAGCGACAAAGTAACTGTCTTTCTTTATTTCATATTACATTTCATAAAAAAAACAAATGCGGGAAAATGAGTTTCATTTTCGTTGAGATAAACTTTCATATTCACTGAATTATCAATACAGCACCTTTGTGATGTCGATATCAGAAGACTTTGCCTTTCACGCTTCCAAGTTCCGACAAGTTCGGGAGTTATAAATCTTCTCGATCATTATTCATGGAGTCTCTTCCAGCCTTTCATCAATAACCCCCCCCCCTCCCTCCCCCCCCCCACCTCTCTCTCTCTCTCTCTCTCTCTCTCTCTCTTCTCTCTTCGCTCTCTCTCTCTCCCTAGTATAAGCATACGCTAGAGCTGTCTAGCATCCATCCTACCATACACACACACACACACACACACACACACACACACATATATATATATATATATATATATATATATATATATATATATATATATATTATATATATATGTATATATATAAGAGGCGGGGTGTAGGTCCTGACCGGTTTCAACTTCATTTCCAAGCCATTGACGTAGGACTGAAACAAAGTATGAGAAGTCACAAATATATATCCTACAGAGACAGTACTGGCGAACATACACACAACCGTTTGAGACTGCAGATCCACCCACAGGCAGGTGTCAAGGTAGGAAAGTGGCTTTCAAAAATCATTTGGCTATAATTTTTGTACATGTTAGTGAGAACAATCATGCTAATAACTGGGAAAAGGCAAAAAAACTTGTGTATTCTAATAATGCAATGGAAAGGAATATAATTGAATCTAGCTTTAAAAAAGAAAGTTATGACAATATTATGAGCATCAGTCAAGGAATGCATAAACTTGATCGTTTAATATCAAAAGAAATTTGTAAATTGTTAAAATTTTAAGGTAGGCAGTAGAGATGTATGGAAATAGGATTATTATATTTGTAAACACAGAAAGGGAGCAGTAGTGGTAATGGGATTTCCAACCCCGCCTCCCTGACACCTGTCGGGTGTGGACTTCTTGTCTCCTACGGTGGGTACGGTTACCGGTAGTGTCCCTTGAGAATTTAATGTAAATTTTTGCCAAATAAGTTTTGAAAGCCACTCGTACTTTGACACCTGCCTGTGGGTGGATCTGCAGTCTCAAACGGTTGTGTGTATGTTCATCAGTACTGTCTTTGTTGTAAATATATTTGTGACTTCTAATACTATGTATCAATCCTTCGTCAATGGCTTGGAAATAAAGTTGAAACCGCTCAGGACCTACACCCCGCCTCTTATTTTACACCTGTGGATATGTGTGATAAATGAATCATGTGCTAAGTGATTATCATCATATAAATTATATATATATATATATATATATATATATATATATATATATATATATATATATTATATCATTCGAGCTACAAATGTCCTTTAATATCCAATTCGCTCTACCTCGTAATTGATATATTTTCATATATGTACCGAGGGGGAATTTTTTAGTTGATAATAATTTCGTACCCCCATGGGATCGAACCACCGTCCAGTTGGACGGGGAACGAAATCAGGATCGGACAGTGATGCTACCGAAACGGCTATCAGAGAAGCTTATATCGATTCTGACCATTACAAATCAACGCCGATCTCATTGTATTTGTAATTAGAATCGATATGAAACCCCCTCCACCATGCTAGCCGATTCGAGCGTTTGACCCACGCAGCCTTATTATGAATATTTATCACATCACCGTGATTCATATAAATCGAATGATTTATATGAATCACAGTGATGTGATAAATTTATATATATATATATATATATATATATATATATATATATATATATATATAGTATACTATATATATATATATATACATATATATAAGTGTGTGTGTGTGGAGAGAAAAAAGAGAGTTCAACAATTACCAAATTATTTAATGAAAAATTAAATGGGAATGCCAGCAGAAGAATGTCATTCTTGTATGCGCTCCTACCTTCTTAGGTTTCTTCTGTTCGTGTCAGTTATTCAAAGCCATACCGCTTTCAGAAACCCCCAAATCTAAAAATGCAAAACGAACCCAATAAATTGCTAGTTGATCAGAGTTCACATCATGCCCTGTTCATTCTCTCTCTCTCTCTCTCTCTCTCTCTCTCTCTCTCTCTCTCTCTCCTTCCTATCCCATCATCCCGAAATTTATGAATGCTCTGGCGAGATGTGAATAGAGCCTTGGCTTTGGCCACTCTTTCAGGAGAGGAAGAAGACCTGAAAAACCTCTTCGTCCTTCTCCTCCCCCTCCCCCCCCCAACCGCCGCTCCTCCCCCCCCCTCCTCCTGCTCCTCCTTTCTCCAAGGAAAGGAAGGTTAACGCCTTGAGGGAACCATTTGCTCTTCGGCGCCAGACAAAGATCCTGAATAAGTTTGTAGGAGCTCCTGGAAAGCGTAAAAGGGGGTGGGATTCAATGGGACTCGTCCGCGAAAAGAGGATGATAAAGGAGAGGGAGAGGGAGAGCAGGAGGCGGGAGAAGGGGATGGTAGAGAGCAAAAGGCGAAGGAATAACTTGAGGACACTGCTGAGTATGTCATGTAATTCATTCTTATGTATATATGTATGACGGTTATGCCTAGTGTGATCATTATCATACTCGTACCAATAATGAGGTAGAATTTAAAGTTTGTTGCACAGGTATACACAACCAAACATGCACAGATACAGATATAATCTCAACAAAGCGTGATCCGACCTTCAGCTTACTCAGAAAGCGTGCAAGATTTTCCCCTCACGCTTAAGTTGTAATTCTTATATTCCTAACTTAACGTAATGCTAAAATCTGCAGTCAAATAGATCCTTGTTTCACCAACGAAAATTAAAATTAATACGCTATATTTTATTAGAATTAATTGTTCGGTACTGTTTAACGTTATTTTTTACATTGTCATTCTCATATTATAGATTATAAATCTCCTATCCCAAAATGTCATTCTCATATTATGGATTATAAATCTCCTATCCCAAAATCCCATTCTCATATTATAGATTCTAAATCTCCTATCCCAAAATTCCTGCATCTCTATCTCGCCGCGAAACCTTTCTTGCCAGCGCCAACAACAAACACAACAACAACAACAATAAAATAGTTTGTAGGTTTATTCCCTGAGTAAGCAAAAATTAATATTTCGCGACAAAAATGCCTGCAATCACATTTCTTGGATGAAAGCCATATGAAAGAACTTTGCACGTGTTCGAGTTTAATAAATGTACGTATCTACAAAGACGCACACACACAAACACAAACACACCTGCTAGGACAATAGATTTACAACGGGATGTCCGATCAGCGAAGTTAAGTAAAGTCGAGTTTGGTCGGTGCTTGGGTAGGTAACCAGCAGAAAATACCAAACACCTTCGGTGCTTAAGCTCTTTACCATCTGTGGTACGAGGGGCACTTCTAGCAGCCTCATAAAAACCACTCAAACTCTCAAGGGGAAAATAAATATTATATATATTAAAAATAAATATATAGATATTATTAATATATATATAATATTATATATATATATATATATAATATTTATACCCCGGGGGTTAAAAAAAAAATTTCAAATATTTAAATATATGTATATATATATACGTATATATATATATATACGTATATATATATATATATATATATATATATATATATATATATATATATATATATAGTCATGTCCAATATAATGTAAAGACGGAAAAATGTATTACAATGAATTAATGAATAGCCGTTCCTTTGTCATTTGTTTAAGCCCGCTGGCTCTGGGAATAAAGAAGTAATGACTCTGAGTCTGGAAAAGGGGAAAAAACAAAACAAATTGAATCTACTAATGACTGGTAATTGCATCTCTCATTCATTAAATTGCACTTGGCTCGTGACTGATTAGGAAAGTTTTGCTTCTCATAAACAATAAATTACTAGTATGCACGAAGAGAAATAATTGTGTAATGCAAGGGATCTTAACAGTCGGGTATCCATACCCCTTGGAGTTATAAGAACTAAATGGTGGGGGTATGGGACTTGATCTCAGGATATTTGTATATATTTGATTTTAATGTCATTGTATATACAGGGGTACATTTTGTAAATAGATAACTATATAAAACTATAAATGCTTTTGATTTTCTTGTATGTTTTGTTTCAAGGTATTCATACCTAACGTATGTATTAAATTAAGTATATTAAGTTAATATTGTCAGCAAATAGGACTTGAGTGGACTTAAATGCAAAGGGGATATGGAACCATATCGGACAATTTATTGGGGTCTGGAGTCATCAAAAGGTTATGAATCCCTGGTATATTGCATAATTTATCTGTAATGGTACGTGGCACAGGTACAAAGTGACGCTTATTGCTGCATACAATAAATTTTTTTCGTGCTCTCTCTCTCTCTCTCTCTCTCTCTCTCTCTCATTATTACGGCATTTACTTTCGATAAAAAAACATTACTTATTCGAGAAAATGACTGATTGAGTTATAACTACTTGACGTCTAAAAATGTATCATTGATACTAAGAATAAATATTGGCTAAAATTTAATATGCAATACTTGATATAAATGTATCATGGTAGAGATGAGTGTAATGTTGATTCTTACCGAAACCTGGAATTGACAGTCAAATAAATGTACAGCATAGTCAGTGCGGTGCACTGTATGCATTACTTAAGACTCTATGCAGGGTGCCTTCGGCACCTAGCTGCAAACCCTTTCGTTCCTTTTACTGTACCTCCTTTCATATTCTCTTTCTTCCATCTTACTTTCTACCCTCTCCTAACAATTGATTCATCGTGCAGCTGCGAGGTAATCCTCCTGTTACATCTTTCAAACTTTCTGTTTCAGCGCTGAATGACCTAATAGTTCACAGTGCTTTACCTTTGTCATAAATTCTATGTTCAATTCACTTCAATTCAATTTAACTATATCAACGAATGATGGCTCAGTGGTCATAGGCACTGTATATCCGTAGTTTCCCAAACAGTCTGCACTTAGAATCCCACTTGAGATGAAGCAATTATCACTCATAATTCCCATTGGGTGTAAGTTATTTCCGAAGTATGGTGGACAAAAGAACGGTAACTTAGGCCTAGCATACTTCCAAAAATGAAAACGGTTTTGTTCCCTGCCAAAATTTTAGGAAAATTACTTTATTAGTGAGTCTCATGTTATATGTAATGTTAAGCCAATTTTCAAAATCTAATTAATATGCCTGCCCACTCTCGGTGCAGAATAGGTCTAGTGCTACATTTTACATGTGTGTCATATTGATTCCATTTTGCTGTCAAATACCAAGAATTCTTATGAGTAATGTGGGCCTTTGACCTCTTCTAGCTCATGTTTAGAGTCTTATTTGCATCTGTGAATTAATTTAAGAGAAGAGAAATTGTGAACAAAGAAAGGTTTTCTCATTAGCTAGTATGGTTTATTTCTATTATCGTGAGGACCTCGGTTGTTGTCCACTAAACTTATTGTTTTAGTTTGCATTTTGCTGTACACCTACTTAAAAAGCTACATTGTAAACATCATATATAACATCAATAGTCCATCCAAAGTTATGCGCCACTGATAACAAGTGCTGTCTGTTTTAAAAGCCCCACAATCTGAAAAAAAAACTGCTCTCTTGCCAAACGATATAAGTAGGGGCTGTTCGTTTTACCTCCCCACCAAGTTCGCGTACGATAACTTCCCAATCAAACGTTTTAAGTATAATACAATCTATAGAAAATGTTGGCAATCACACGCTTCTTCTAACTGCTGTCCTGATTTGTTCCATTTTACGTTCAAATGTATGGATAATGCTAAAAAAATGTTCTGCATGAAAAACCCTGTATCCGAAATACATTTAATGACTTTGTCTTCGGCTATCGTGCCATTAACTTTTGTACTTCTGAACACATTTTTCCAAAATATCTTAGTTTTACAATATCTTAGTTTGATATAATTTCTAACAGTCATAACATGTATTTAGTAAAGGTATTTAGATGATTAAATAAGCCTTTATTCAAAACACCATGTTAATCGGACGTGTTACATTCAACCCTACATCGTAAAGTTACGGCTAAATTTTAAGCGTGTTGTCGCCAGGTAATATATATATATATATATATATATATATATATATATATATATATATATATATATATATATAGTCAGTCGAGTAAGCTGGAATAGCAAAGGGTAAAAGACAAATGGGGAAGTTATCGGTATAGAAGGACTACTGCGTAGTTTGGTGAGTTGTCACCAGATCGGCGCTGCACTTGCAGCCTCTGAGTCTTCAAACGACGGGAACCGCGGAAATTGTATTGGTGCTTCGTGATTCCTGAATGTTTTCTGGTCATCATTTTTATAAGGATGAGCTGTGCAACTTATAATTGCAAAAGCTGTACGGGAATTATTCAGGAGAACATTGCACATCATATCACAAGTAAGCTTAGCATACTGAATTTTGTTTAAACCTAAGTTGCGTATGTCAGATCAATGTCTTGGTTTAGGAGTAGACGCTCTTAGCTCCGTTAACATGTCATATTTTCAGCAATTATTGTGGTACATAAGTGCATTGCGATTTTAAGTTCGAAATCACAACAACAGTAGTCTTAAGTATGTCACAAAATACAAAGTAAAATAACCTTGCTTCTTATTAAGAATGCTAATTAGTAACTAGGCCTACAGGTTACTGGCTATGTCAACAAGCTCGTGTTTTAAACGTGTTATTGTGATGCTTGAGGGCACCTGTCATAAGGATTCTTCGTAGTGGATAGGCCTGTAGGATACTGTCTATTCCATCAATTTATGAATTTTAGACATGTAAAGGCTCCACTGTTTAATAAATTGCATTGTATCAAACGGTTTCTCATCGAAATTCCAAAACGTCACGTATGGTGAGAAATTCGGTATTACATACACAATCCGTAGTAAGCAACGTATCTTATACAGGCACTCGAAGTTCAAATTACTTGTATTTTTTGCGCAGTGAACAATTGCTGGTTCATTCTCTCATAGACTGATAATAGCAAGAAAATGAAGTGTGCTTGCCTAGGCTAGCCCTATACCTTCAAATTACTCATTTGACATACGTACAGTGGCGATTTCAATTTAAAAAAAAAAAACATTATTAATCGTATGCATGCTACATAATATAAAGTAAAAACGGTCTTGCGTGTTTTTAAAAATGCTTAGGAAGTAGGCCTAAAGTTACTGGATGTGTCACCAAACCTCGTCTTTTAAACATATCACTGTGATACACAAGGGTACGTTTCTATGAAGTATGTAGGCTCATAGGAAACTGTCTGTGCCATTCTTTTATTATTATTATTATTATTATTATTATTATTATTATTATTATTATTATTATTATTATTATTATTATTATTATTATTTTGACAAGTCAAGGCAGCGTTAGAATTGTTTAACAAAATAAATTTTAAGAAACGTGGTTTCTCAACGAAATTCCGAAAGGTCACACTTAGTAGACTATTGCAGGGCGACATAAACAAACTTTTATTAAATCAGAGTAGAGTCAAAATAGTTGTAGTTTTTATTTATATAACAAATCGTGGTTTACTTTATATTACCATCGAACGATATTTCTTCTAGCTCGGTAATAGCAAAAAGTTGAAGTTTGGTAGCCTAGGCCTAGACCTATACCCTCAAATTACTCATTTGGTAAGATGCAGTATCATGTAAAGCTTATTGCCTACACAAATTACTTTCGAATATACTAAAATATGTTCTATTTGGTATATGTTATGGTATCATCCAAGGAAAAAAAAGACTGCCTTAAGAATAATAAACAAAAGCACAACAATCTTGGCTAAGCAAATGCTAGATCTATGCCTGTTGATTCGGCAGAAATCGCAATTTTTTTTTAAGAACAATCTTACTCCAAGTAAGTCAAAACGATTGTCTTATGTTAATTTTTATTCAATAAGTCTTCAAGTAACGTTACAAAACTTTAGACAGAAAAGAATGACTTTGTTTTGTCTGTTGTCGATTTGTTTTCAAAACCTCCTGTTTTTTCTAGCCGCGTTTGCAAAGCTTTCGCTAAACAGTCCATCTGGAAATGCCAAAATAGCTAACATTCTTAAAAAAATTGCTGTCTGTCAAGCGAATATGATACCGCCTTCACGGTGATGCTATTTTTTGCTTGCCATAAATACTTGGCTGTAGCTAGAAGACTTTTTTTTAATATATTAACATGTATTGTTTTCAACCTTTGACAGTGGTGCGTTACGGCAATAGTTATATATATAGATACAGGCTGTAATACAAGTTTTTGTAAATATTTTGGGGAATGAAAGAAAAAGCAATTTTGAGCAGAAAATGTTCTAAAAACATATGCATTTTAAGACTTAGTTTGTCGGTGAGAGGAATTTGAAAGTACCGTTAGGATTCGCGCTGCTTCCACTGATGGAAGTCGGTAGCGAGAGGTCGCAGTGGCCTGGGATGTTATGGGAGGCCGGGAGAAGGGGTTGGGCGGTTTGCCGTGTAGAGGGAGGATGGAGAGATAGGCCGAAGAGAAACAAATGCATGCATCATTGAATCATTTCCCTCCCTTTCAGTGGTATTCCTTGGACGACACCGATAAAAATAGAAAAAGAAAAGTAAGTCTATGAAACTGAATCTTCCTTCCATCAACGGTAGGCTTGGTTATTCATTGCATGTCTCTCTCTCTCTCTCTCTCTCTCTCTCTCTCTCTCTCGCTCTCTCCTCTCTCTCTCTCTCTCGTCTTCTTCTCTCTCCTCTCCTCTCTCACGTATATATGTATATATATACACATACATGAAATATATATATAATATATATAATATATATATATATATATATATATATATATGTGTGTGTGTGTGTGTGTGTGTGTGTGTATGTATGTATGTATGTATGTATGTAGGGATGATGGATGGTATATATATATATATATATATATATATATATATATATATATATATATATAATATATATATATATATATACATCTATATAATACTATGGGGACTTGATATAAATATAAATATATATACATACATACATACATATATATATATATATATGATGTAATGTATATATATATATATATATATATATATATATATAATATCTATGGGTACTTTATGTATATATATATATATATATATATATATATATATATATAAAATATCTATGGGTACTTTTTATCAGATACCTTTGTTATTGCAATAACCTTAGTGCCCCCTTAACGTCTCGAATTCCACAGATTTTTTGGGATACGTTTCTCACTACAAATAACGTTAACGACCTACCCACGTCATGGATAAGTCTTGCTTCTCATATATACACATACCCGTCGAATTCAGATTTATTTATTAGACCTGGAGTAGGCCCATCTTCAACATCGTAGCCAAGGGATAATCGGTTTTATTGCTTTGTAGACCGAAATATATTTATAGAACATAGTGTTCATTGCGCTTATTACTTAAACAGGTATATCTGGTAAAATCCGGTGTTGTTATTTTTCTCGTTGATCGTTCCACTCACTGGATATTATCGTAGAGGATTGTATTAATTGTTTCGATATATCTTTTTACCGGTTCCCACGCACTTTGGTATGAAAGTCTTTGAAGTTCACCCACTGTCATCACGTGGAAAAATTTTTCCACTTCAAAATGACCTCCATTAAATGCACTCAAAGATAAAGCGCTTAAAAACATAACTGAACACGAGTAAGCGCATGACGGAAAATAAACAGAATTTGCGCACAGATCCTCTTTGCAAAATACGGCACAGAAGCATGACCTTCAAAAGAAGCGAAGCCTGAGGCACGATAAATGTCGATATTTCCTTAATCTTATAAAATGCCTCTGAATTCATGGGACTGCGAGGAAGGATTACGGACCGACGCTGCCTGCATTTTCATGTGGGAGAAGATTTTCACGCTGGCGGATGTGGGAAACCGGCGACATTGCCTGCCTGACTTGTTTCATCTCGCTAAATATTTTTAAAGACGATACCGGCGCACGCACGCTTCCGTATATTTACAGTAGATATATATATATATATATATATTATATAATATATATATATATATAGAATATTATATATATATATATATATATTATATATATATATATATATATATAATATCCTCTGCACCTTTTTTCCTGGGTGGTTGTTCCAAAAGACGTTACCTTTCTGATTCTCAACAACAAACATTTTGTAGCAACTCTCTCTCTCTCTCTCTCTCATAAACTATATATGTACACACACACACACACACACACACACACACACACACACACATATATATTATATATATATATATATATATATATATATATATATATATATATATATGCGTGTGTGTGGGTGGGTGGTGTGCCTGGGTGTGGGTCTGTCGGCCTATCTGTCTGTCCTCGTATGTGTGTACCCTTTCAGTGCCTGAAGCCCAAGCCTCCTCGCGCACATGCAGTCACTCACATTACACGAAACAGCAAGAAGTCGGGTGAGTAAAATCGGGATTGCTTGGATCTTCTTCGAGGCTTACTCCAATTGAGAAGATTCCAGAAACCCGCAAGGGATTTCAAGATTTGATTATTTATCACTTTTCTGGTTCTCTTCGTTCTTTGATTTCGTTCGTTGAGTTTTCATCCCTTTTTTTTTTTTTTTTGCGCTGGATATTGACCACTGGCTTTTTTCCTCAAACGCGATCGATTTTGGATGTTGGGGATCTACGTTTAATTTATTTTTAATGATTTCCATCACTAGTTCACCTTCTCTCTCTCTCGTCTCTCCTCTCTCCTCTCCCTCCTCTGTCTCTTCTTCCTCTCTCTCTCTCTCTCTCCTCATCTTTCTTAGAAAATATACCTAGAGAGGTAAACTCATTAATGATTTTTAAGGAAATAGAAGCGTTGTAAAAAATAAATAAAAATTAATGATTTTTAAGGAAATAGAAGCGTTGCAAAAAATACATTAAAATTAATGATTTTTAAGGAAATAGAAGCGTTGTGAAAAATACATTAAAAAAAATGTGTAAATAAGTTGTCATATATACATGAATGAATCACGAAGATATGGAACGTGATGAATGTATAAAATAAAGGCAATTGCTACGAAGGAAAAGTAAAGCAATGGTGTGGTTGCTAGGCCTTTCGAAATACAGTCCTTTACCGTCTGCTAGTAAAGGACCGTGTGTCGTAAGGCCTAGCAACCACTGCGTTGTTTCAGTTTTCCTTCGTGGCATTTGCCTTAAGTTGACATATGTATATCTATAAAGTCACTTAATGCAGGACGTGTAGTCTCCTCTTCCTTGAACTTGACCATTCAGTTCCATCTCACACGAACTCTCACCCATCTTGGATATTGAGGCATTTGTTCTCGTGGTTATCGCCTTCTGTAAACCCAGGAGTCGTTTATTCAATTTCTATAAGGATCCCGACGTGTACCACGATATATATATATATATATATATATATATATATATATATATATATATATATATATATATATATATGCGTGTGTGTGTGTGTGTGTTGTATATATATATATATATATATATATATATATATATGTGTGTGTGTGTGTGTGTGTATATATATATATATATATATATATATATATATATATATATATATATATATATATATGTGTGTGTGTGTGTGGTGTGTGTGTTGGGTATATATATATATATATTATATATAAATATATACATATATGTATTTATGTGTGTATATTAATACTCGTATACATATGTTTGTTTATGTGTTTGTGTTCACTTGTGTGCTTGTGTGTCTATATCTACGTTTAAAAAATGAAATTATGAATTTTCGAACGGGAAATAAAATTTGGAAAATTATTGCAGTAAAACAGACAGGGAAATATGCCCGACAACGCGTCCAAAATAACCAGATGAAAACAGACAATACCCGTCTGCATTTTGCCATTAAATACTTTTCATCAGTTCAGAACTTTCTTTCAGCGCGGCTTCCTTCCCTCCATCCTCAATAATCTCCTGCTCATTGATTCTTGTCTCCTCTTATTATCTGCCCCGTTCTTCCCTGTTCTTTATTCTCTTTATTTGGACCCGAGACATTTCCGTCTTTCCAACTCGGAGCTTTCTGGCAATTTCGCACTTTCATGTTCTACCCTCTTTCACCACTTTTGTTAATCCTTCTTGTAATTAGGGTAACCTCATTTCAGATGGTGGTATTTTCTCCAATGATTCCGTTATTCTGTATTGTTTTTACTTCGTCTTTCAGTTACAAACTTCGGACATACTTAAATATGGAAACCGCAACTTGGTGTCAAGCTCCAAGACAAATTTTACATACTGATGTTAATGCTCATTTCAGTTTGTGCTGTTCAATGATTCCAATATTCATCATCTTACGTTCTTGGTACTCATTTTTGGAAACCCATTTATTCTTACTATCAAATTAATTAAATTATCATTCATTTTACAGACTCCTAATACACAGTAATTTACACGCACATATACGAATATATATATATATATATATATATATATATATATATATATATATATATATATATATATATATATATATAGTAGTATATATATACTATCTGCAGTATGACCCTCAATATAACAAATTCAGGAATGCCGAAGACACATGGATGTTTTTTTGAAAGATATATTCAATAAGAAACGTTTCGCACATGACTATGTGCATCATCAGTGTCCTGACAAAAATGACAAAATAATAACATTAAAATACTAAAAATACACTGGATTCTTAAAATGACAATTAAAAACATTAAAAGACTAAAAAAAGCAAAGCAAAGTAAAAACAACTGCTGTTACACCAACCTTCAGGTACAAAGAAAGAAGATAGAATGACCAAAGAAAGAACAAGAACCTCCAAAGACGACTATGCCAGATATAGTTGAGCAGAGGAGCAGCCACCGTTTAACGATGGAACGAGTCTTTTAATATATAATGACTCTAAGGTCGTCAGATAATCTGCATCCTTAGAATACCCTATTTTATGGAAAAATGCTGCTTCTTGACCTCAATTTTACAATTGATAGCATGATTTTTTATATTTGAATGTTCTGGTCTGCTCAATCTTTGTCCCGTTCTAAAACTCAAACCTAAGTGACTGTAATAACGCATCTGCAACAACCTTTTCGTTGATCCAATATAAGTACCAGGACATCCTGGGCATGTAAACTTATAGACCACATTGGATCTCATGAAGGGATGCAGACGGTCCTTAAAGCCAAACAAGGAGCCAATTTTGCTGGGATTATTTGATAGCAATTTTAAATTAATGCACGGTATCTCAGTTTCAATAATTTGTTTCAGTTTATGCGAAAATTTGGAGTTAAAAATATAAGGGATTGAAGCATACATAAGTTTTTTCGGAACATTAAAAACCCTATATACTTTAGTATATAGGGCTCTTAGATACTCGTCCAGTTGGGCCATATTTCATAAAGAGATTGAATTTTTAACTACTTTCTTTCAACAAAATTCATTTCCCAAAGATCTAGTTTTTAGAACCGTCAACAAACTTTTAATTAATCATTTTCATCCTGCCACACCGGTTTTTAATGTTCCGAAAAAACTTATGTATGCTTCAATCCCTTATATTTTTAACTCCAAATTTTCGCATAAACTGAAACAAATTATTGAAACTGAGATACCGTGCATTAATTTAAAATTGCTATCAAATAATCCCAGCAAAATTGGCTCCTTGTTTGGCTTTAAGGACCGTCTGCATCCCTTCATGAGATCCAATGTGGTCTATAAGTTTACATGCCCAGGATGTCCTGGTACTTATATTGGATCAACGAAAGGTTGTTGCAGATGCGTTATTACAGTCACTTAGGTTTGAGTTTTAGAACGGACAAAGATTGAGCAGACCAGAACATTCAAATATAAAAAATCATGCTTATCAACATTGGTAAAATTGAGGTTCAAGAAGTAAGCAGCATTTTTCCATAATAGGGTATTCTAAGGATGCAGATTATCTGACGACCTTAGAGTCATTATATATTAAAAGACTCGTTCCATCGTTAAACGGTGGCTGCTCTCTGCTCAACTATATCTGGCATAGTCGTCTTTGGAGGTTCTTGTTCTTTCTTTGGTCATTCTATCTTCTTTCTTTGTACCTGAAGGTTGGTGTACAGCAGTTGTTTTTACTTTGCTTTGCTTTTTTTAGTCTTTTAATGTTTTTAATTGTCATTTTAAGAATCCAGTGTATTTTTAGTATTTTAATGTTATTATTTTGTCATTTTCAGACTGATGATGCACATAGTCATGTGCGAAACGTTTCTTATTGAATATATCTTTCAAAAAACATCCATGTGTCTTCGGCATTCCTGAATTGATATATATATATAGTATATATATATATATATATATATATATATATATATATATATATATATATATACTATACATATATATATATGTATATATATATATATATATACATATATATATATATATATATACATACATATATAGTTTATATATATATATATATATATATATATATATATATATATATATATATATATATATATACTATATATATATATAATGTGTGTGTTAAGCTACAAATGTCCTTTGATATCCAATTCGCTCTACTTCGGAATTAATATATTTTCATATGTTAAAATATATGAAAACATATTAATTCCGAGGTAGAGCGAATTGGATATTGAAGGATATTTGTACCTTAACAAAATTCGGGGTCTTCATGTTAAACAACTTTCTTTACAATAACTGCACAATTATAACTAACAAATGTATAAACGTACAGTATCTGTGATTTTGAGCGTACGGTGCAATCGCTCCGTGTACCTTATGTCAGGATGCATTTGTTCACTGCATGCGTGTATTTTTCCCAGAATTTCTTGAAGGATTTGAAAATCCTTCTCAATTCCTGTCCTAAAACAGTGTTCATATTTACATATGTGTTTGCACAGTATTCATAACCCGGTTTTCATAGTTTGATAATTAACAAAGAGAAATTACGAGGAACTCTCTTCTGAAATACTGGACCAAGAGAATATACGAGATATTTTTTCTGAATACTGGAACAAGAAAATACAAGAGAAACTTTCATCTGAATACTGGACCAAGAAAATATACGAGAAACTTTCATCTGGAAACTGGACCAAGAAAATATAACAGAAACTTTCATCTGAATACTGGACCATTGAAATATACGAGAAACTTTCATCTGAATACTGGACCAAGAAAATATACGAGAAACTTTCATCGGAATATTGGACCAATAAAATATACGAGAAACTTTCATCCGAATACTGGACAAAGAAATATACGAGAAACATTCATCCGAATACTGGACCAAAACATGAGGAAAATGAATGTGAGAAAAACCTCCTCGTAAATACAGTAGACCACGTAATCAACAAAGTTATAATGACTCTCTTTAGATGATGATAGGCCGAATTAGTCAGAATAGTGAGATAAGGGAGGGAGAGGAAGGGCCGATCTTGCGAGATCATCATCAGAGGTTAATTGAAATGAGAGACGAGGTGATTATCTTAGCATATGAGGTCATTCATTAGTCAATGAGCGTTTTGTGGGCCGGGTTGTGATCTGATCTCGTCTCCCGAGATTGGGTCATTAAACAGAAGATGAGACGGATAATGAGGATTCGAGTTGTTTACGTAGAATCGCATTTTAAGGGAGCTGTTATCATCTGCTTCCGCCCCCCATTATCTCTCTCTCTCTCTCTCTCTCTCTCTCTCTCTCTCTCTCTCTCTCGGCACTTTTCTTTCTCTCTCTACTTATCTCTCTATCTCTTTTCTTATATATTCTCTCTCTCTCTCTCTCTCTCTCTCTCTCTCTCTCTCTCTCTCTCTCTCTCTCTAAATCGTGTAACACAATGGAACATCTCTTTGATCAATCCTTCAATCTCACAAGTAGCGTGTGTGGCCTTGGTCATCATC
>NC_061106.1:21645239-21650239 GCF_015104395.2 Macrobrachium nipponense
CAAAGAGAGAGAGGGAGGGAGGGCACTATAAGTTTTGCAATAGCTCGTATTTTACGAAACGCCATGCTTTCAGAAAGTTTAGTTTAAAAAAATATGCTGCTGGATTCCCATTCTCTGCGTGCAAAGCCTGGCAAAGCAAGAAGAAAAATGACGTGGAGGTTTATACATTCATGCATATATACATACACAAAGAGAGAGAAAAGGGGAGAGGCAAAGCTGTAACCATGAAAGAAATCCTGGTCCTCAGAAAAAGATGGAGACCGGGGAAGCAACTTGACAGTCAACCAAGATTCATGTTCCCCGTTGATCTTCCCATTTGCAATGGCAGGCTGAGGAAGAAACTGGGAAGGGGAACAAAATAAAATCTTCCCAAAGGTAATATAATCAGGTCCAATTTTGCCAACATGTCAAGAGACGACGGCGTTGAACTGAACTGATGGGAATGAAGTATCGTTCTTTCTATTCTCGTTGTCTTGAGGGTCGTGAAGACGAATGAAAAACTTATACTTGCCTCTCTGGTACAGATGATGATAATAGTATGTTTTGCAACGACTATGTCACCGTTAGGACAAAAGAGAAATGATTATAGCATTTTTTTTATGTTACCGTTAGGAAAAAAAGAGAAATTATTATAGCATTTTTTTTTGTTACCGTTAGGAAAAAAGAGAAATGATTTATTAAAGCTTTTTTTTTATGTTACTTAGGAAAAAAGAGAAATGATTTAGCTTTTTTGTATGTGTACCGTTAGGATCAAAAGAGAACTGATTATAGCATTTTTTGTATGTTACCTTGGAGGAAAAAAAAAATGATTTTTTAGCCATTTTTAAAATAATCCTTAATTAGAAAAAGAAAAATTGATTATAGGATTTTTTAGCCATCCAAATAATCCATATTATTTTAGAAGAAGTGACACGACTTCATATACATGAGGCACTGCCGTGTCTAAAAAAAACTGAAAGACACACTGGCCTGTGTTTCTTTTATATACTCCTTTATTTAGCTTGCTTTTGTGTCTATTTGTTGGTCTTGACAAATCTTGTAACTTAATTTTCGACCTGTTCCTTTTGTCCGGTGAACTTGAAATGCTGTATGGTTACTCAGCCTTGGTGGCATTATAGCCATACATGATTAGTAGGTCAGCAGTGACCTCTAGTGACCCTACAGTGACCTCTCCCATTATCTCAGGATTTGTATGAAACTCTCTGGATTTTCCACAACTCCTTTGACTCTGTCAATAATTCCAGATTTTCAATCCTTCTTTGGCTCGACAGGATATCAATTTCGTTTGCTACAATCATAAATCTGTTGGTTCTTGTCAAAACTAAAAAGTATAAGAAAAATAAAAAAAAAGTTTTTAAAACACGGTTTAATTAAAATGCACCAAAAATAGAAAAATAATTTTTTTGAGACCAGGATTTTCTTACAATTAATCATGTTTGCAAAAATAAAATCGTGAGCCAAACGTGGAAGGAAATGCTACAAAAGGTAAAATATATTTCGTTTCTTGTAGCATTTCTATCCATGTTTGGCGCCTACGCTTTTATTTTTGTAGACAATTAATTGTAAGAAAATCCTGGTGTCTCAAAGAAACTATTTTTCACTTTTTAGTGCATTTTAATGAAAGAAAGTTTTATAAAACCTTTTTTCTTTTTTTACATTGGAAACGGCCTTTCCAATTGTGCTTTGGGTGCTTTTTTTCAATTTGAAGACCGCTTCTCTTTTAAGACATAACCATAAAATATTTTGAAACTGCAACTTTTATGACTTTTTGATATCTTACAGCCCTTTGGAGACTAATCATAAATTGAGAAGTCCCTCGTCCTTTTTTTTCTTCGGCCTGCATTATTCGAGGTTGTATGTGCGCGTGTGAGTTTGTGTGTGTGTGTATGTATGTATGTATGTATGTAAGTATGTAAAGGGTGGGGTTTAATTGTTGCAACAGCTATTAGCATCTAATTTACCCTTATAGTTTTCTGTAAAGGAAAACTATTGTGCAGGGCTTCGTCCGTTCGTCCGCAATTTATTCTGTCTGCACTTTTTTCTATCCGACCTTTTTGTGTCCGCCTTCCGATCTGGAAAACTACAGAGGCTAAAGGGCTGCAAATTAGTATGTTGATCCTCCACCCTCCACTCATCAAGCATACCAAATTGCATCCCTCTAGCCTCTGTAGTGTTTATTTCATATAAGGTTAAAGTTAGTCATGGATCGTGCATCTGGCAGCGCTTTCCGGAGGCGTGAAACGCACAATCATTCTAACGCACTTGGGAAGCAATTGAAGTATTAATGGTCGCAGCTGATGGTTTTATGCAGCATTATACGTTGTACAGAAAACTCGATTGCGCAGAGGAAACTTCTGCGCATTTTTTGTTATTGATGATTATGGTTCCACAAACTTAGAGACCTCTTTGAACGCGGGTTATTTTGGAAAGTTACAAGGTCTCCCTCACTCTCTCTCGACTGAATTTTAAATGACGCCATTGATACACTCGACTTCCAGTCGTGATCTGTAATGATTTCCAATTAGTTCAAGGTTTATTGTATAGTAACTATATCGGACTTTACAGAACGTTTGTCGAAAGAAGGATAAACTATAAAAGTTCTCTGGCTCAGTATGTAGCCAATTATCCGGAGATCTCAAAAAGCAACCATACTGAAGACCTAATCACCGAAAGCGAAACAGTGTGTAAAGGATAGAAGCACTACACGCTAGTCATGTAAGACCTGTTTGTTTAAACTGCGAGGAAACAAACAATAAATTTTGAAAGGATTAATCGTAATTGTAAAATGAAAAGTCCATTGCGTTTCTTAGTTCAATTTTGAATGAATACTTAATCTGTAGTAACGGGAAATACCTTCATTGACCTTTAAACGAGTTTATCAGGTCAATAATATTTCCGACTTTTTCTTCCATGATACCTAGATACCTCCTGATAATGGGCAATGGAAGTAAAAAAAAATAAAAGAGGAGATAAGTAAATAGAACCAATATCTTAATTGGCGGAGCAGAGAATAAAATAGATTAGTGAATAAGAATGTCTAATGATATGTCGTTAGGCCGTTTTTAATTTCAGAGAGATCTGCGCGTAAACAGACACATACGTAGATACAAGTATGTACGTTCTCTCTCTCTCTCTCTCTCTCTCTCTCTCTCTCTCTCTATAACACACACACTCACACACACACACACACACACACACACACACATATATATAATATATATATATATATATATATATATATATATATGTGTGTGTGTGTTGTGTGTGTGTGTGTGTGTATGTGTATGTATGTAAAGTAATGAATGATACTTTTTTTCTTACGTATTTTCTGCTACCCCTCCCTCTGAAACATGCAATATACGAGTATATGAACCCCATTTACTGGAGAAATATTACGCTGCTGCTTTGCTGTATAAGTACTCCTGCGAAGCACATAAAGTACGTATAAGAAATGTTAATAGCATACCTGATATTGACTGAGGTAGCGAATAGTCAATGAATGAATTGCAGGGTAACGGAATGGGAACCTTATGTCCTTGTGCGTAGGGCATGTCATGGTCAGATATTCAGGGAGGGTCACAGCATAAGGAGTACCATGATACTTTTTATTAAATCCAATAAACTAACTGAATCTATTTTGCCTACATATTATGTAGATATATTGTATATTTTTGTATATACAAGATTTGTTCAGCGTATTCCTAATTATACATACAAATATACGCATATAGACATATGTATACACACATACACATAAACATTTATGTGTATGTATATATACATCATAAATATATACACATTTATATGCATGCATATATATATATGTATATATATATATATATATATATTATATATATATATATATATATCGGAAATCAATAACGCAAACGTAAAAGTGCAGCGAAAGCAGAGCTCAGAAAGTAAAGGTAATCGGTATATTGCACTCGCCTGCATTGCCGAGTTTGCCTCCTGCAATATTCAGAATGACCTTTGACCCATAGACAAACCTTCAAAAAAGTATCTGATGCTCTAGCCTCACCCGATTTCTAAGGAATTTATCTATTTATTTAATTATTTTTTTATCTATTGCGTGATAAAGCTAGGAGAGATCCGTGCCTCCATAGTTACCCAAAATCTAAAGCTTTCCCTCCAAACATTCCGAGGCTGTTTTCCTAAAAGTGAAGGAAAACCTATTTTGTATATAAGTCGAAATGTCGTGTAATGAGTGGAGGGTAGTTCTGTTGTTCGTAAACATATTAATACTTCGGTAAATCATATGCGTGCATTTTCCCTATTGCCTTTCGGTACGAAGGATCACTCGCTATATATTAAACGGATTATTTCAGAAAGGAAATGAGGTGTTAGAAACATTATTCCTTCCATTACATATAAATATATATAGATATATCTACTATAATATATTATATATATATATATATATATATATATATTTATATACATATATATATATATATATATGATTCATATATATGTGTGTGTGTGTGTTTGCAATGATAGATAAGTAGATAGATAGTATTAGCAGTAGCTGTAATATTATAATAGCAGTTGTAGTAGTAGCTTTATCTCATATCTGTGGCAATGCATGATATAAAACAAGAAACTGAAAACATCGTGCCTTTTATATCAGCAACATTGATACTGATTTTTTGCATACTCGGGGGGTAAGCTTACAAACTACTTTGCTACTGTTGTGTTTGTTGTTGTTGTTGTTGGTCTTTTCTCTTGGGGGGGTGTAGGAAAGGTCAATGGAAGAGCCTAAAACGTCTGAAAAAGGTGTTGCGCATTGAGTTAGATACAGGAATATTAGGATAGGATATTTATGATTTATCTATTATAGAATGAAATGTCATAGATAATGCAGAAAATTATTTATAATAAAATATAGCATATTTATTTTAATTTTCGTTGGTGAAACAACATTTTATTTAACCATAGATTTTTGCACGTTTTAATTTACGTTAGAATCAGGAATATAATGT
>NC_061106.1:21655239-21670239 GCF_015104395.2 Macrobrachium nipponense
CAAATTACTGAAGTGAACTAATGATAGAATATCTTGGTAGGCAAATTACTAATGTGAACTAATGCTAGAATATCTTGGCAGGCAAATTACCTGAAGCGAAAAAATGTAGTCACATTATTTCATACGGAAACAGGAAACGTACTTCACAATGGGTGATCATCGATTTTCAAGACACAAAGGACAAAAGCGCTTTAACAGGTAAGAAAAATCTTGTCTTAAAAATTCTTTTCCTCTTCCTCCTCAGTTTTAAGGATCCAGGAAGTGGAATGTCTTTGACTTCAGGAAACTCTGTAGGAAATAGCAAACAGCTGTCAAACAGCTGTACTCAGCAAAGAACATACACTCACACGCACCTACACGCGCATACGCATCTTTAAGAATATAGTGAGCGGCATTCGGAAACCGTAGCAATTCTTTACGCAAAATTAGATTTAAAATTATCCTCAAACACATCTTTGCAGTGTATGAAGATGTGGTGATTATAGCAAATATATCATATTATTTTTTTAAGTAAATGCAGTTGTACTACTGTTTTATAAGTACCCCTTTTATCTACGTGAATCAAGAGTGTATAATCCTGTGACAATCGTGACTGTAATCTTAAATTTGATAAACCTCACAGACGAAAGATTTACGCTATTATTGGCGATGTAGACACAAGTGATAACATGGAATATTTCGAAACGGCGCCGCATAATTCACGAAAATTTTGCTTTCCTTTTTATGGATAAGTAAAGGAATTCTGAGGGGTTTTAGCCCTTCCATCTCCTCAACGTTCTCTAGGCCAACCTACACCCCACCCCCCCCCCCCCCACCCCCCAAAAAAAAATGAAAACCTGGAGCAAGTTTTCTCTTTCCATTGATCGGGCCGATCTTTTCTTCCTTCTTGCCTTTCAGCGAAGCCAGTTTGATAGATTGGCCAGTCCTGCCATATCGATTTCCTGGAAAGGCTAAGTGGTGAAATTTGGGACATATTATTAAAGTGTTCCTTTTCACCTGCACTGTGTTTATGGCGAAGACCACGTACATACTACATTCAGAGACGCGAACAACTGGACAATTCAGTACTTGATTTGTTTAGCTAAGTATTTTACTTATGGAATACTATTGATTTACCGAACACACCGACTTTTTTTGTTTCATCCACGTGTCGAATCCTTTGACAGGGGATGACTTTAGATTGAAGCAATTTATACTTGTGCTGCCGAGCCTTGAATGAACCCTATGTGCAGAAAACTTCCATAGCATCATCCTACTCGAAACTGTTTTCAGGGACGTGCCATCCCACCACTGCACCATATACTTCACACACACACACACACACACACACACACACACACATACACCTCTATCTTTATTGTAATATAAGTGGTTCTTCCGGCTGTATAAATTGGGATGCATCACAAATTAAACAAACTGATAATGGAAGTGCATGCCATTTCAAAGGTAGGATATTTGAAGCTATTTCTATTAAGAACATGACTGTATCCCAAGATAAGACTGACCGTTCTATGCGGATCTTGTTTTAAAGCTGAACTCTCTTTACCCTTTTGGTCTATTTACTGCTACTTCGTGTTTTCTAAAACAATGAGTACTTGAAATGGGGTAGACTTGCCACCCGAAACAACGTTAATTTATTTTCCGTTTGTTTCAGTTATATGGTCTTTTTTTGGGGAGGTGCTCTTTTGTCCCATTTTCAAACTTTTTAACACGTGTATATATACATATATATATATATATATCAAATCAGGTGTTGACTGAAGGAAACAGGCCAATCTACATAGTTTTTTATTCCAACGTTTCGTAATAACATTTATTACATCTTCTGGGAATCTGTCAATTAATTAAAATAATAATATTATAAAACAATCTTAAATTTACTAAAAAATTAAAAAAATTGTAAAAAGACTAAAATTTACTAAAATATACAATTACAGAAAATTATTATTTAAAAGCTGGAACCGCCAACCAACCTTAAGTTAAGAGAGAGAAAGACTGAATGATAGGAGACAACAAAAAAGGAGACACGTTAACTAAGGTACAGTTGGATGGAGGAGGTTTGGGTATTCAACTGGGGAACCAGCTGCTTAATGAGTAATGACTCTAAAATGGGTAATTCTTGGGGTTGGTGTTTGCCCTATAATGCAAAAATCGTCTCTTTCGATATGTGTTTTTGCAGATTTTTGCATGGTTCCTGATATTTGAATGTTCAGGGTTGGAGAGCCTACTTCCTGTTCGGAAGCTTATTCCACGATGAGAATCGATTCTGACCTTCGGTAACCTCTTCGTAGATCCCACGTAAGTCCCAGAGTTCACTTTGGGCAAGTATATTTATATACTACATTTGAGGTCAAGAAGGGACTCAATCGATCTTTATATTTAAAGAAAGACCCAATTGTTAATGGATTTTTTTGGTATTAGTTTAATTACTAACTGCACCATAGTGTTTTTCCATAATCTGAGTAAACTTTTTTTCTGAAGGAGTCATCATGTAAAAATGGAAATTTTGCATAAATGACTAACTTTGGTACCGTGATAAATGTTTTCGTATTGTTAAAAAACCGCTTATTAAGAACAAAAACTCCGAAGCCTCTTATAAAATAGCTTTTGGGGGAAGCAATTATTTTTAAAATATTCCAATAGGTAATTTATTTCCTGATTGAAGGAATGCCAGTTTGATGTGATAAAAATGCCCTATGTATAAGAGTTGACAATGAATTAAGCTTAAAATTATAAAAACATGAGCGTTAATAATTAGATCCTAGACCCGTAAAAGTTTTCTTCCTAAAAACAGAAGTGTTAAAAGAGCCATTCTCTCGTGTAACTAGTACATCTAAAATAGCCATTGACTATTTTCCTCTCTTTCGACCGTAAACTTAATATTGTTATGTTGGAATTAACATACGCTAAGAAAGAGTCAATATCAGAGTTTCTCTTGAATAATGCGAATGTGTCATCCACATACCTCACGTAAAAAATAGGGTGAAACCTAAGAGGACAATCATCAAGCATGCGCTCCTCCAGGGAGGACATGAAGATGTTAGCGAATGTCGGGCCTCAAAGGAGAGCCCATGGCTACACCGTCTGTTTGTTTAAAAAGTTTACCATCAAAAACAAAGGCAGTGTCCCGAACTGCAACTAATGCTAAAAAATGTTTTAAAATGAGACCGGTTAAAATTGCTAAAAACAGAATCGGGTTCAGGAAATAATTTATCTAATATGATGTCAATTGTCTCCTCCACGGGGACATTTGTGAATAGAGATTCCACATCTAAAACTGGCCATTAATAAAACCTGAGTCTTGTGATAAAACTTTGTCTTTAAAAATGGTACGAGTTATTCAGAGTAAAATTATTTTTGTTAGTGTTCAAGTAAGGGTACCAAAAATTTAGCTAATTTATAATTAGGCTATTGTATGATGCCAGAATGGGCCTCAAAGGAGTATTGGGCTTATGTATTTTGGGCAGCCCATATAGAATTCCATATGATGATCCAGTCACAAACAAATCTTGATATGTGTTTTCATCAATGATTTTCTCAGCTTTTAGTGTTCGTAAAAACCTGTTTATTTTGTCTTCATTTTTAATAATATGATAAAAGTCAGGTACTCCAATTTCAGTGAATTTAGTTTGATCACTTAAAATCATTATTATGCATTTTATTTGTATAGTCAGTTTTTTTTCCAGTATGACTGTCCCTTTTCCTTTGTCTGGTCTGGTGATTATGAGGTTTTCTTTACTTGCCAATTGTTTAAGTGTTTCATGATCTTCCTTTCTGAAAAACGGAGTCCACCGTGTTTTCAATTTTCTAAAGGCACCCTGAGATAGTTCGAAGAGTTGTTTCTGAAGGTCACTTTTATTTACTTGAAAGGTAATGCTGACAGCCTTCAGAAACAACTCTTCGAACTATCTCAGGTGCCTTTAGAAAATTGAAAACACGGTGGACTCCGTTTTTCAGAAGGAAGATCATGAAACACTTAAACAATTGGCAAGTAAAGAAAACCATCATAATCACCAGACCAGACAAAGGAAAAGGGACAGTCATACTGGAAAAAACTGACTATACAAATAAAATGCATAATATTTTTAAGTGATCAAACTAAATTCACTGAAATTGGAGTACCTGACTTTTATCATATTATTAAAAATGAAGACAAAATAAACAGGTTTTTACGAACACTAAAAGCTGAGAAAAATCATTGATGAAAAACACATATCAAGATTTGTTTGTGGGACTGGATCATCATATGGAATTCTATATGGGCTGCCCAAAATACATAAGCCCAATAACTCCTTTGAGGCCCATTCTGGCATCATACAATACGCCTAATTTATAAATTAGCTAAATTTTTGGTACCCTTACTTGAACCACTAACAAAAATAATTTTACTCTGAATAACTCGTACCATTTTAAGACAAAATTTTATCACAAGACTCAGGTTTATTAATGGCCAGTTTAGATGTGGAATCTCTATTCACAAATGTCCCCGTGGAGGAGACAATTGACATCATATTAGATAAATTATTTTTTGAACCCGATTCTGTTTTAGCAATTTTAACCGGTCTCATTTTAAAACATTTTTAGAATTAGCAGTTCGGGACACTGCCTTTGTTTTTGATGGTAAACTTTTTTAAACAAACAGACGGTGTAGCCATGGGCTCTCCTTTGGGCCCGACATTCGCTAACATCTTCATGTCCTCCCTGGAGGAGCGCATGCTTGATGATTGTCCTCTTAGGTTTCACCCTATTTTTTACGTGAGGTATGTGGATGACACATTCGCATTATTCAAGAGAAACTCTGATATTGACTCTTTCTTAGCGTATGTTAATTCCCAACATAACAATATTAAGTTTACGGTCGAAAGAGAGGAAAATAGTCAACTGGCCTTATTTAGATGTACTCGTTACACGAGAGAATGGCTCTTTTAACACTTCTGTTTTAGGAAGAAAACTTTTACGGGTCTAGGATCTAATATTACAGCTCATGTTTTTATAATTTTAAGCTTAATTCATTGTCAACTCTTATACATAGGGCATTTTTTATCACATCAAACTGGCATTCCTTCAATCAGGAAATAAATTACCTATTGGAATATTTAAAAATAATTGCTTCCCTCAAAAGCTATTTTATAAGAGCTTCGGAGTTTTCTTAATAAGCGGTTTTTTTAACAATACGAAAACATTTATCACGGTACCAAAGTTAGTCATTTATGCAAAATTTCCATTTTTACATGATGACTCCTTCAGAAAAAAGTTTACTCAGATTATGGAAAAACACTATGGTGCAGTTAGTATTAAACTAATACCAAAAAATCCATTAACAATTGGGTCTTTCTTTAAATATAAAGATCGATTGAGTCCCTTCTTGACCTCAAATGTAGTATATAAATATACTTGCCCAAAGTGTAAACTCTGGACTTACGTGGGATCTACGAAGAGTTACTGAAGGTCAGAATCGATTCTCATCGTGGAATAAGCTTCCGAACAGGAAGTAGGCTCTCCAACCCTGAACATTCAAATATCAGGAACCATGCAAAAATCTGCAAAACACATATCGAAAGAGACGATTTTTGCATTATAGGGCAAACACCAAACCCCCAAGAATTACCCATTTTAGAGTCATTACTCATTAAGCAGCTGGTTCCCCAGTTTGAATACCCAAACCTCCTCCATCCAACTGTACCTTAGTTAACGTGTCTCCTTTTTTGTTGTCTCCTATCATTCAGTCTTTCTCTCTCTTAACTTAAGGTTGGTTGGCGGTTCCAGCTTTTAAATAATAATTTTCTGTAATTGTATATTTTAGTAAATTTTAGTCTTTTTACAATTTTTTTAATTTTTAGTAAATTTAAGATTGTTTTTATATATTATTATTTTAATTAATTGACAGATTCCCAGAAGATGTAATAAATGGTCTTTTTACGAAACGTTGAATAAAAAACTAGAGCTTGGCCTGTTTCATTCAGTCAAACACCTGATTTGATGTATTCCTTGGTCGTCACCTGCCTGCCCCTTGGTTTCTTGATATATATATATATATATATATAACATAATAATATTAATATAATTATATAATATATATAGATATATAAGTATACATATACATATATATGGGTGTGTGTACGTGCATGTGTGAGTGTTTGTGTATGTAGTAAGTATGTAATAATGTAATAAAATTTGTGTATGCAGATCTCAAGGAAAAAAGGGGTTCGAGTAAAAAACGATAACTTTTTCATCAGACTTTCTTTACATTTTCATATTTACCAGCTACAGGCTTTCCCTTTGCTTTGAAAATTACATTTATAACCTTCCCTGCCGTTCCTTTTCCCCTAAAATCAAAGGACCATCATTCTAGACATCTACTTCCCATGATAAATTGATCTTCAAATATGCGAAAGTTTTATCTTCTTTATATGTCCGCGAATTTCTGCTAACTCGTCATTCTTTAGCATCTCTGTTATATTCTTTATTTCAGCGGAGGGCCGGGTTGGGGGGGGGGGGGGGGGGGGGGGGGGGGGGGGGGGGGGGGGGGGGGGGGGGGGGTGGGGCGGGGGGGGGAGGGGGGGGGGGGGGGGGGGGGGGGGGGGGGGGGGGGGGGGGGGGGGTGTGCTAGGGCAGTGTGGCGGCGGCAATCCCACTGTCTTTCTAAGATTTACATTGGCCTCATAAGCCCTAATGTCAGTCAGTCAGTTCTTTTTATAGCTCCGTGCAACCTGTTCGAAATGGAGTTAAATACTTAACAATTTTTTATGTTAATTTCTCCATATTCCTCTTTTGTTGCTTCACATAAAAAAGGCTTCACTACATTATATATATATATTATATATATATATATATATATATATATATATATATATATATATATATATATATATATCTACTGTATATATATATATATATATATATATATATACTATATATATATATATATATATAGTATATATGAAGACTTGCACCCGAAAGTTATTGTGTCTTTCAGTCCTTTTGTTTCTCTTTTCGTCGTTTGGTCAGCAATTACCGAAGCCGAATTCCCTGCAGGAGCGTGTAACAACTTTCTTTAATTAAATTACTGCAATGTCTGATACGCAGTGTAAATTACAAGCTCTCTCTCTCTCTCTCTCTCTCTCTCTCTCTCTCTCAATCTCGCACTCTCTCTCTCTCTAACAAGGTTGACGTTCCGGTATTCGTCTCAACAATGAATTTGGAAACTGGTATAATTTTCATGTTGTACCCGTTACCGTCAAATGACAGGGAGAAGATAAACTTTAATTTTCAACGATTTAAGTTATAAATTTAGTTCCCATTGAACTTTATATTTAAAAATAAATATTGAAATTAATTATTTGAATCGTCTTACTGATTTAATAATTGTGTTTTTCTCAGTAAATTTCTCATTGCAGTTCGAATATCGAAACTTGAAATTTATACGAAAAGGTTCCATTTCACATCTGCTGATGCTCTGTGGCTCGGCTGTGCAATATTATGCTCTCCACACGAGGAAAGGAAAAGTTAATGAAAAGGCTGGATGAAATATCCTTCGACAATTGTGCGAATTAACATGCAATATTTCCGCGATGCCACAAACATCACTTAAGATCGAATTTCATATATCAAGATAGCCAAGCGATCAAACTCGACTGCTTGTCACTGTGTCTAAACCAGACGCCGAGTTTCGAATCTTGGCACGTGTAGTTGCTCTCTTATCAATTATAATTTCCATTGGGCGTAAGGTACAGAGAAATTACTTTCAATGATATTTGTGGCTTAGCACTTGTAAGCATAAAACGTCACGCATATAGAAGTAGTTAATATACATATGTATATGTATGCATTATATATTACAATATGCATGTATATGAGGAATGTATGTACTCTGTATCTATATCTAGTTGCGAGTATTAATAGATGAGTACAGTGTGGATATCAAATGTCTGTTAGTATAAATTTTGTAAAACCTTGGACGCTTTGTCCACAAAGGATCCTAACATAAATAAGAGAAAAAATAATAATAAAAAAAGGGTAAAATAGTACCAAGGCGCAATACAGCATACACCAACTTCAAATTAAAAAAGGTCACTGTGGAGGAAAATCCATTTTACTCATGGTTATTAAAACAGATGAAATTTATCAGACAGCTTAACGAAATTTATCAACACAGCGAAAAAGCTTGATTGTTGAGGCTGTAGAAATGTTAGGGGAAAGTTTTTTCATCTCCAGAGTGTGGAGGAGCTTGTGCAATAAATTATGCTATGGTGGGGCCTCTTTTGTAGATTTGTAAAGGCGTGGAATTTAATAACATTGTGACTTCGTGCTTATCTACGAAATTAGCGGCGGAATGGGAAAGTATCTGTCTCGTTTCTTTGTGATTATAGGCCTTTTTAGAAGATGTCTTTTTGGCTGAGGGAATAATACACATACACATACACACACATCTTCTGCTTCTTCTTCTTCTTCTTCCCAGCTTTAACCCATTTTTATATGGGGTCGCCGTTATGAATGAGTCGCCTCCATAGATTTCTGTCCTGTGCATCGTTCTTGTCAATACCTTTCCATAACATATCTTCCCCCACACAATCACGCCACTCTTTCTTGGTCTTCTTTCTACCCCGCACTTCCATTTCCATCGTATGTCTTCCAGCATGATGTTCCTTTCTAAGTACTTGGTGTCCATACCATGGAAGCCTTCCCTCCTGTATTTTCTCTGATATTTCAACTACCTTTGTCGATCCTCTTATATACTCATTTCTAATCCTATCTTCCCTTGTTACTCCCGACATCCATCTCAACATTCTCATTTCTGCTACATCCATCTTCTTCTCCTCTGCTTCCCTCATACTTGCTGTTTCTGTTCCATATAACATAGCTGGTCTGACCACCGTCCTATGAAACTTTCCCTTCAATTTTAGAGGAACCCTCTTGTCACAGAGGACCCCTGATGCAGACCTCCAGTTATTCCATCCTGCCTGAATTAATTCGATGTCTCACCTCTTGGTCCATGCTTCCACTATCCTCCAATATGGACTTGAACTTCTGTACTCTCTTTATTTCTTCCCCATCCAATCCTATGCTATTTCCACCATCCTCAGTAATACGGGAACACATATATTCGGATTTTGATCTGCTTCCTCTCATTCCTCTCTCCTCAAGTTCAGCTCTCCTACCTCCCCTCCAACTCCTCCCTCCTCTCTGAACACAACACTATATCATCTGCATAGAATATGCACCATGGCACCGCTTCTCTAACATCCTTGGGTATTACGTGCATATATATATATATATATATATATATATATATATATAATATATATATATATATATATATATATATATATATATATATATATATATATATATATATATATATATATATATATATATATATATATATATATATATATATATATATATATATATATATGTCGTATAACAGTGAAGCAAAATTACTCCAACTACCAACTTTATGTGGCCTAAAATGCAAGGCATGAGCTAACTCATACCTATATTTATAAAGTACATGATGTACAAGAATCCGTATATATATATATATATATATAATATATATATATATATATATATATGTGTGTGTGTCTGTGTGTGTGTGTGCGTGTGTGTGTGTGTGTGTGTGTGTGTGTTAAATACTAAGCCATGATGGTCAACAAGATTTTGAAATTATATGAAGGACTCTAACAATGAGGTTTATATCATCGACCATACCTTCAACTAGAGATTTTAAACAATGGAATGAAGTGGAATTTTGAAAACGATTAATCTAGTGCTTTCGTTTGTGAGCCATCGTAATATAAACAAAGACAAATTGCATCAAGAACTCAATAAATTCGTTAGATTATATTGCGCGGAAGCGTTGCCTCATTTCACCCGGAGCGAACGGTGCCGTTCGCACCTAACCGTAATTCAGGAAGCGAACGGCCGTGCAAATTTCAGACAAGGATTAATTACTCCTTCTTCCCTCATCCATTCATGCCGTCAAGCGCCGCCAGTGCATGTATCCCAGAATTACTCCAACACCTCTGCAGTTGACGAAAAGCGAAAATGAAACAGATAATAAGAGACTCGCTCGCTGGAATCCGAAGGCCACTAGACCCTATAGAAGGTCATTTCTCTGACAAAAATTCCTTAGATAATACTAAGTTAAGAGAAGTGTTCGTTTTCTTAGTGACACTGTTCCCCGGCAGAGGACGCTGATCAATTCATTTCCATCTGGGTTCGTCACGACACCAGGTGGTTCAGAACCAACCGAAGAGAACAGAGAAAAGGAGGTGTCAATTAGAAATATAATTTCATTATAACACCTGTGCTAGAACACAAGTCTCTCTCTCTCTCTCTCTCTCTCTCTCTCTCTCTCTCTCTATTTGCTTTTTGCCTTCTCATATGCTCCTTGCTTTTTCGCATTCGACTGCAGATTCAGAGGACGAGCCTAATCTAGGCACTTAGCGAACCTATTTGATGGTTAATGAAACTCTCTTTCTTTTGGTGTTCGAAGCCAGCTAGTCTCACTCGTTACCACTTGTATGTCAAGAGAACTTTCAGAGTCGAAAGGATGCACTCGCTTGCGAATGGCCGTAACGGTCTTCGAGAGCCGTGAGCATTTCAGTGTGCTGAGGTGGAAGTTCGTTTACCAAACAGAAATGAAGTTCCAATACATAACTGTACAACTGCAAAGGAAGAATTTGGCGTATTGAATGTTCATCGTTAATTGGATCATTCATTATCAACATTATTCTTCACCTCCGTCAGAAAATTATATTGCATTACTTTCGAAACTAACTTTTGAAATTCAATTTCATCAAGCTTATGGCAAATGTAGTTTAGGGATTAAATGTCCACCCACTCAGTCTTGCCAAGGAAATGACTAAAATGCCACAGACATCAGTGATTATTCAAGATTCCCTTTTGTGATCCGGATGTAGATATAGTCAATTTCCGTGAGATGGAACCTGTTGCTCTTTGAATGCTACAAAGTTATTAAAACTGTTCTTGTTCAGTTACTGCCTCTTTCTCCATTGGATGCGCGTAGCGTTGTTCACGTAACAGAAGTTCTCTGAAATATACTGCTTGGAGAACAGAGTTTAATTTATTCGTCTGCAGTGTCAAACTCTCTCTCTCTCTCTCTCTCTCTCTCTCTCTCTCTCTCTCTCTCTCTCTCTCTCTGTCCTTGCTCGATTCTTTTGGCTGATTACACCTTAAATTGTGCATGAAATGAAGAACTCAGTTTGTAAAAGGGTATGTGATAATCTCTCTCTCTCTCTCTCTCTCTCTCTCTCTCTCTCTCTCTCTCTCCTCTCTCTCTCTCTCATATGTAAAGGTAATAACCTATCAAACCCCTTGAGAGAGGAGATAAATAATGGCATTTAATTTCCTGATCCTGCAATCCGTAATGAATTCTAAGCTTCATAAAAGGAACTCTAATTGATCTTCCAATTAATTTTAGATTCTTTCCTAATCGACATTTTTTATTCTTGCATTTTTTTGCATTTCAAATCATCAGTATCCCTTGATTTTTAATCCTTCCTAAATTTAAAGATAAAGTGGAAATAATGGTTCTTTCGTATACCAGCTAATATTCCTTGTCAAAAAAAGAATTACCATAAAGATGTGTTTCTTAAGAGTTGCAGTGCCTGTTAACGAAATAAATTCTATTTTTATCGACTCATAATTGTTTTATTGGATGGGATTGGTTCAAGGCCCAAATTAGATTTTGACTTTTTTCATGATCTCTTTAATTGCTTTCTGTTCTAAGTCTCCTTGACCCCGTAGTCATTACTTTAGATTCTTTGCAGCATCCCTTTTTGCCCTTAGCTGCAACCCCCTTTCATTGCTTTTACTGTACTTCCAGTCATATTCTTTTCATCTTACTGTCCACTCTCTCGTAACAATTAATTCATAGCACAACTGCTTTGAGGTTTTCCTCCCTTTACGCCTTTCGAACCCTTTCACTGTCAGTTTCCGTTTCAGCGTTGAATGACCTCATAGGTCCCAGTGCTTGCCATGTAAGGACAAAAGTCTGTAAATCAATTAATCGATCAATCTAAATCTCCTTTGACGTCATTATACATATTTTTCTACGCCATATATTAAAACCAGGAAGCCGGCGGTGCCTGCGTTTTCCAAAAGGTATGTATGTGTGTGTGTGATATGTATTGTGTTTGTGTGTGTATTGTGTTTATGTATTGATGCATGTACAAGTGCGTGTGGCCAAGCAACTATAACTGATACTGTATAGTAAGGTGAGAACCAGTATACATACATTCATGAATTCATAATGTGTAATTTCTTTTCATTATTCTTCCTTGTTTACGATCAACATCGGAGGCCAATATGTAATTTCTTTTCATTATTTTCCGTTCGTTTACGATCAACTCAAGCCATAATGATAACCTTGCATTAACATTAATGTTGCGAGACAAATAACATTTGTGTTGGTGGTGTAGATTGAATATATAACTGGAATAGGAATATATTTAAAGTTTTTGGACACCTGGCCGTCAAGATGTAAGTTTTCTATACTTTAAGAACTTCCCCTCCCCCCCCTTTTTTTAAAGATACCATTAACGATATACCGCGATCCTATCTTTTAAAGATAATGTGGTCCGTCGTAACGCAAACTTTGATTGCAAGGAAAATTGAGAAGAATGAGTAGCGAAGAAAAGAATGGCATTTGTCAGTGATATTCAAAACATACTGATTCGTTTTCTTTCTGTAACGTTGAAAGATCAAAGAATCACAAAAAGCGCTTTGACTTCAAAAGTGTTTCTATGCTTGTAAGGAAAACCATCTTTCACAAGTGCACAAATAATAATATGAACTTATTTTGTTGTTATTTTATTCATGCATTAATTTAGAAATTCTTATGTAAATAAACTCTTGTTTCCAGATTCATACAGTGACAGAAACTTCGAAATGCTTGAATAATTCCTTTTGCTATTTGGAATTTCTTGGGATCGTAAATGAATTGAATCCGAAAGGAAACTTTTTTTTTTTTTTCTTTTTTTCCTCCAAGTTCTTGGTTCAAAATGCGAGCGGCATTCTTTGTAAATGGCGTTCATTCGGGTTTAACGAGAATCTCATCTCAGAAGAAAAGAAGAGCGAAATAAACGCGAACTTCATTCGGTCTGGAGAAAATTGCCATTTCATTAGCAATTTTCTAATTATTTCGGTCGCGTGCACGATTCATATTTGCAGAACGAAGGAAACGGTTTAATCATCTTGCATCCGGGGATAATTTCATCCTGTCTGACCTCCTTCTCAGAAGTAACTCATCTCCGGGAGAAGAAAGCATAATCCTATATTATACGGCTTACCAGTCGCTTAACTTTATGTAATCGTCCGACATTAAATCTCTCAATATTAATGTGAAGGTCAAACATTCCATTTGGGAAATCAAATATAGGCTGTTGAAAGGAAGATCGTCAGTGAAGTAGAAAAAAAAACATAATATCTAATAAAAAAAAAAATCTATCCTTTGGAAACTCTGAACAAACTATATTCCATTCCGCTAAAGGTCATGTCTTTAATATTTATCATATTCATCAAAAACAAATTATCCATTAATAGATCACAAATACAAAATGCAACGTGAAGTCTAGCCATTATGGTACATATGAAATATCAGAGGTAGCAAATTATTTCTGCATGCAAATAGATATATGTATATAAATATAATGATAATATTTTGTAATATATAGAATTCCATCATAAATTTGTTCAACAAAAGCAGGACAATTGGACTGGTATGATGAACCATCCATACAAAGTTTTAAATGTAATGTATTATGTGATGCAGCAACGCCGCGGCGAGAGAAGAAGGATATATATATATATATATATATATATATATATATATATATATATATAATATATATATATATATATATATATATATATATATATATATATATATATATATATATATATGCGTGTGTGTGTGTGTCTGTGTCTGTGTGTCTGTGTATAGCCATGCCAAATATTTTTCATAGAAGTTACCATTGAAGGTGAATTTACATTTATATATATATATATATATATATATAATATATATATATATATATATGATATATATGTATATATATACATATATATATATATATATATATATATATATATATATATATATATATATATATATATATATATATATATATAATATATGTTTAGATTCGTATAATTTAGAATTACCTACCAATGTCATTATTAAATTGATAACCCTTAGTATAAAAAATTGTAAACTCACCTTCAATGGTAACTGCTATGAACTAATATTTGACATGGCTATGGGAAACCCCTTTCACCCCCTCTTTCTAATAACTACAAGGAATTTTTTGAGACTAGTCTTATTCCAAGGAATCTGTTCTCTAAGGTTTCTTGGGGTAAGATATGGAGGTGATTGCTTTTGGATTATGAAAGCAATGTAAGTATATACGATTTCTTGAATACAATTGATAATCTTGTACAATCCATTAAATTCACAAAAGAATATGAAGAAAAGAATTGTATCCCTTTTCTGGACCTCCTAATTATCAGAGATAATACTAATTTTTGTTTTAAAGTATTCAGGACAATTTGTCATATATTCATTTTTATTCAAACTATGCTTAACAAATTAAGATATCAACATTTACTAGTATGTATCTTAGAGCACTTAGAATTTGTAGTCTGGAATTCATGGACGATGATTTTAAAATTATTGACAAAATAGAAGATTCGTTATGTTATCCCCCATATTTTTTGGAATTGTGTAAGAATGAAGCAAAGAAGATATATTACAATCCAACTAGTTAATACCGAACTTGAGAATATTTTCTCTACATTTTCACCCCAATTTCATATCTGCATTACCAATTCTAGAAAGTATTGATATTAATTTATTATTTAAATATAACAGTATTTTAAGATATTTGTTAATTAGGAATAATCCGTCCAATTCAAACAATGTCCTAAACAGTGTACCAAGATGGAATGTTATTCCATCTTGCAGTGTCCCTTGTA
>NC_061106.1:21675239-21692739 GCF_015104395.2 Macrobrachium nipponense
ATAAATATATATATATATACACACACACATACTTACACTAGACCAGCAATGGTATTCTGAACTAATCACAAAAAATCGGACGACAATTCCGCTACAGTTTGGCAACTCCAGAAGAATTTTTATTCGGATTTCCCTGTAATAATTCCATCTTTCCCTTGAACATGTCCATTTGTGAGCTTCATAGACATGAAATTTTATTATCTCAAAGCTAAGCGCCACACAGAAGCTAAAAGCCAGAATACTCCAGAGAGTATTCTGGGAATGTCTAAACTCATCACTCTTGCAATTGCAGCAAAAACTGCAAGCTTTTAAAACTTTCATTTCAGCCAATGTTCTCTCTGTCTCTCTCTCTTTTTCTCTCTCTTTTTTTAATTACCGAGTAAACATGGAAAAAGTTGCCTGGCGCAAAGAAAGGTCAATAGCCAGATGGCGTCTCGGGGCTCATAATATTTTATGAATTTGGTGGCAAATGTTAGTAATAGTTATCTGCTCGGTATTGGATATAATGACCAGAGCAGCACTGGATACGATGTACAATTAAGATTAATTGTATGTCTTTGCTACATACCGAGAATACATATGACCTTCAGAATTCTCTCTCTCTCTCTCTCTCTCTCTCTCTCTCTCTCTCTCTCTCTCATACACAAACTCTCGCAAATACAATTTGTGTTGAACCTCGTGACGCAATACCCAGCCGGCACGCGTACATCAAATGTTATTGGAACCTAAACCGGAACCTAAACCAATTTAAGTTGTTTTCATTGACCCGAGTTGGATCAATTAATGCCGGATTGGAAGCGGTTGACTTTTTCTATATTCCCTCTATATTTTATTTTGGGCCACATAAATGTTCTCTCCTTTTTTCGTTTCTCCTCACACTCTAAATCAGACTTTGACTGCAAATTGGAGATAGGCCACAGGGGATTGTGTGAATGCGGGGGGGGATGGAGATGAATGTTCAGCAGAAAGAGTTATGGCGGCCGCCTTTTCATGTTCTTTCTAACGCATTTTGATAAGTGGCTTTTAGCCGGTATGATATGCATCAAACTTTTTTTTTTCCTTTGGACGTGAACTTTGAACTTTGTTCTTAAAATCCATGTCTTTATGGCTATGAATACTTTCAACTTATGATAGGGAACGCAAAAAGATAAAATAAATGAGAATGGAACAGATCCTCTTTGCGCAGTGGAAAAGTACGATAGTCATTCTGGATTTTTTTTTTATATCTGATGAAGTGTAAGGCAGGAATTTCTGCTTTCAACCCTGCCATTTTTTTTTAAGTAAGCTCGAGGAATGACTGCAGGACTTTGAAGAATATGAAAAAAGGTTAGACAGAAACTATGAAAGCCGTCTGATTTCCAAGTAAGTAAGACTTCATCACTAAGCACAGAGTGGAGCTCACAAAAAGAATGAATGTTCCAAGCGTTATAGCAAATTAATATAGCCAAACTCTCTGGAATGAAACGAACTAAGAAATGCGCAAAGAAGGGAAAGGAGACGGCAGTTAGGATGAAAAGAAAATTAGGTACAGAATATAAACAGCTAGAAGCTATAATTTCGAGTAACTGATGAAATTCCACATATCAATCCCAGCATAGAAGAGTATGACGCACGACGGACATTTTAATATGTGGAAAGCCTTAGTAGTAGAGATTCAAGAAAGTCCACACAAAGGGATAGTCACAGCATTGCAACGGACGTAGAAAAACAAATTAGAAAATTTTATAAAACGGGAATAAAAAAAAAAGTGCAAATTAATAGTAAAAACTGGAAGTTGAAGGTAAAGTGAACTAACCACGTACATTCCATCAAAGAATACTTAAAAAAAAAATTAAAAGGAAGAATGGGATAAAAATAAGCATCGAAAAAGAGAGAGAAGTGGAAGCATGTCAAATTGTGGGGGGGGTTTTGGGGGGGGCTTGGCGGGGGGGGGGAAAAGGGGGGGAAAAATAACAAAAAATTGTGGAGGAAAACGTAAAGAAGATACCCAATATTTGGAGAGCATGAAGGCGAAGAATGCCGAAGGACCTCGGCTTTGAAGTGGACGCTCGAGTTATCTATCGGTAGCCACAGGGTCTTTGGCCATTTTTCCTTCGAGGTTAGTTGTTGTTGCTGGTTTCCGGGAATCGATTAGTTGATTTTCATGTTGATTCTGTGTTCGCGCTTCATACTCATTTCCCGAATCTAAGAGGAATCGCAAGTGATGTTTGACAGTGAGAGTGAGGTAGGCAATATAACAACAAAACAAGTCGTAGAGCCTCTGTGGTGTAACGTAGGCATTACTTGATGTTCTTTGCAGCGTCCCTTCGGCTCATAGCTACAACCCCTTTCATTCCCTTTGCTGTTCCTCCATTCATAGTCTCTTTCCTTCAGCTTACTTTCCTCCCTCTCCTGATACTTAGTGCAACTGCCAGGGTTTCCGCCTGTTACCCGTTCCAGCCGTTCATACGGTCAGTTTCGGCGCTGAATGACCTTATAGGTCCCAGCTATTGGCCTTTGGCCTGTGTCAGATTTGATTAACTTATTTCTCCTACACGCAAAAGATAAATTAATAACTGATCCTTCTATTCAAAACAAGAATCTTGCTTTATACACTTCCTTCCGTTGTCAATCTACGACTCAAAACAAAAAATATATCAATAAATTCGCCATTTCTTGTTAACGTTCATTTATTTAGGAGAGGCTAAGTGGTAAGGATACTCCCAATATCCTGTTTGTCAAATATTTTATGGTGAGAACCTTCATAAAAGTCGACTTCCCTGAGCATTCTATCCTTTTAGACTTAATGAATCTCGGGTGGCGGACATTGTGCGGGCTACGGATTTATTTTAGTGTACAGAAATTTATCTTAGTTTTATTCCTCACTTTTAATCTGTGCCCTCCCCTTTTATCGTCATGTCCTTTCTCTCTTTCTCTCTCTCTCTCTCTCTCTCAGTTTTCCTTCTCCCACTTTTTTAACTGCGTTGCGAAAAGGTATATTTCTCTCCGTCAGCTTCCAGTCTTCCCGGAATTCTTATTTCTCGGGTTATTAACCTCAATCGTGTTAACGAAAATCCCCTTCATTCACCGCCCCCAAACCCTCTCTCTCTCTCTCTCTCTCTCTCTCTCTCTCTCTCTCTCTCTCTCTCTACTTACCCACCCTATTGAGCCCACACTCCCTCCCCAATTCTGAGGAGATTCCTAGTTGGAAGAATTGTATCACCACCATATTGCGCCCATCCATACAACCCCCCCCCACCCCTAAACACGCCCCCCCCCCTCCGAAAAAGCTAACAAGGAAAATAAGTTTATTCTCAATTAATTAAGGAACAACAACATAAATAAAGTCGGCAATTCGTGTTCTTTTTAGAATCGAGGTATATTACGGTTAGGCGACAAGAAATCACTGTCATATTGCAGACTTGAGACGTGAAAAATTGCACGGAACTTTTGCAGCCATCATATATAATTGTCGCCATCGTTCTTTCTCTTTCTGTTCTTTCTTTCCGACTTCAGCAGCGCCTTTATGAAGCAGTTTCTGTGGACCCTTCGCCAGGTCAATGACACTTTCCCGGAACACCATCAAAACCGATTTTCGTCTTAGCATTTTCTTAGGTTGCCTTCTTCCTCATTCCTGTAAATACGAAATATTAATATGGAAGGTCTTCGAGACACTTAATTCATAGATTTTTTTCTTTACTAGTAAGAAGGTAACATTTATAGATTACGATGAGTTCTGAGTACCCGAGGTATTTCAAAAGTATACGTAAGTTTCGTCCAAGAAACAGTTTTCTCGTGAAATATTAAAGTATTTATTTTCAGATCAGATTCTCATGCTTTGCGCTTCAAAACAAGAAGTCGGTAAATGGGTATGTAGAGACGTACGTATGGCGGTAAACTTGTATGTAGAGACGTACGTATGACGGTAATTGGCTATGTAGAGACGTAAGTATGACGGTAAAATATCAAGTATGTAGAGACGTACGTATGACGGTAAACTTGTATGTAGAGACGTACGTATGACGGTAAACTTGTATGTAGAGACGTGCGTATGACGGTAAACTTGTATGTAGAGACGTAAGTATTACGGTAAAATAGCAAGTATGTAGAGACGTACGTATGACGGCAAAGTTGTATGCAGAGAGGTATGTATGACGGTAAATGGGTATGTAGAGACGTAAAGATGACGGTAAAATAGTAGATATGTAGAGACGTACGTATGACGGTAAATTGGTATGTAGAGACATACGGATGGCGTTAAAATAGTTATGTAGAGACGTACGTATGACGTTAAAATAGGTATGTAGAGACGTACGTATGACGATAAACTTGTATGCAGAGACGTACGTATGACGGTAAAATAGATATGCAGAGACGTGCGAATGGCCGTAAAATAGTTATGGCGGCAAATAGACATGTTGAGACGTACGTACGATCAATTATAGTGAGATATCATTGCATACGTGCTTACGTTTTCTAAGTAACTGGCGTACTTTAATGGTCTCTAGAAAAAAAAATCGAAAACCAAAACTGTAAGACCAGACGAAAATCATCATTAAGCTGACAGAACTCGTCAGTGATTTGCTCTCTCTCTCTCTCTCTCTCTCTCTCTCTCTCTCTCTGCACTTCCTGATTCTAATATTTCACGACAGAGGCAATCCACACAGCCGCCCTTTCCCTTCCCTCTCCCTCCTCTCCTGTTCCTTCGGCTGGTGGGTTTCTTCCATTAATTTCGCCGGCTCCCTTCTCCTCTCCCATCGCCTGGCCTCTCCCGGCGATGATAAATCCCTTATATTCGGCTCCCCTTTCCGTCTGCTTCGGCGGGCCCGGAGGGGGTGATTGGTCGTTGCGTTTATGTAATATAATGATAATAATATTAATGATATAATAATAATAATAATTTTGATGGGTCGGATCCTTCTTTTCTGTATTTCTGATAGGCAAGTAGCAGCTACTCATTATTTTATCCGTTAACCGCTTCACTATATATTATTGCGTCGGTATCTTATAAATTATATATATATATATATATATATATATATATATATATATATATATATTACATATACATATACATATATATATATATATTATATATATATATATATATATTTCCATATATATATATATATACGCATTTATATATATATATCCTATATATATAGATATATATCTATATATATACACATATATATATATATAATATATATATATATCTATATATATAGATATATATAGTAATATATATATATATATAATATATATATAGTGTTTAAAGATCATCAAGATGTATTTCAAACATTTAGCCTGTTTCTTACCCCGTTGAACATGCAGCTTGTTCATTTGTCAAACCAACAGTGACCTAACATTGTTCACAAGGATTCTCAGACAACAAGACTTCATTCTCGATGGACTGAGTAGGGTAATGAAGCATTAAAAGAATCTCTCTCTCTCTCTCTCTCTCTCTCTCTCTCTCTCTCACTTGCAGCAGGACAAGAAGTTTATTAATTCGATGACTAAAACTTTGTTATTCAAGTACTTCTTAAAAGTTTTACGGCGTAAAGAGTAGAAATTTCCAGAAAAGTCCATAATATTAAGTTTTATTTATAATCACTTTTCTGAAGCTGGCGTTTGTTTCATATAATCTAGTGAACCGAATAAAACTTTACTTCATCGAGGTTTCTGATTCTCTTTCTTTATATCCCGGATTCGATACTCTATTGTTGATTGAGGTCGCCTCTTCTGGGAGTCGAAATTAGGTTGTTTAAAACCCTTTCTACATTAACAGAATTTTTTAAAACAATTTGCAAAAAAAAGACATTTAAAAGGGATGCATTCTTAACATTAAGAATTCTATGGTAGATGTACCCCAGAGACTTATCATATTACTGGAGTTTATGTGAACATTTATTTATTTTTTTTTTTTGGTTACAGATTCAATCCAACGTTTTATTAAAAATAACTCCCCAATACTGTAGACATGTTGAAATATTTATAATGTTTGTAGTATTTAGGACGGTTTAGACTTTTCACCAAGGTAAATACTATTACGTCATTCGTAGATAAAAATAACTCAAAAAGTAATTTAGAATTTCTTCGCCGATTCGTTTATCCTCAAGATTTTTTTCCCTTTTTTTCTTTCTTTTTCTATGACCTTTGATAATCAGAAGAGAAAGCGCGGATAAACGCCAGAGGGAAATCAAGGGGGATTCAACTTATTCTTTTCTATTTTATATACTGTCTTTATTTTTTTATTTGCTCTTTCTTTTTTAGTCGTCCAAAAATATTGCAGAATTGTAATCAAATTACTTTTTGTTTGAGGCTTTTCATTTATTGTTACTTTCAGCTCAGCTCTCTATTTGGTATAAAATACTTTGTGACGTAACGGGTAGTCAGTAAGACACATATAGTCTGCCAGTAAATAAAATCTCAGAAATGTCAGCTTTGCGGTACACTGATTTACCTAAGAAGTCAGTGGTGTCTTTTGTTTGGTCGTAGTCCAGAGGTTAACAACCTAGCTGCAACCCCTTTCATTCCTTTTACTGTACCCCTCTTCATATTATCTTTCTTCCATCTTACTTTTCACCCTCGTCTAACAATTGAGTCATAGTGCAATTGCGAGGTTTTCCTCCTGTTACACCTTTCAAACCTTTTTACTGTCAATTTCTGTTTCAGCGTTGAATGACCTCAGGTTCCAGCGCTTGGCCTTTGGACTAACTCCAATATTCTATTCTATTCTCTAATTACCCTCCATCTTACCTGTCTTACGGAAGGACATAAAACTTCTTAATCTGAACGAACCATCCTAAAATGCCAGGCTTTAAACTAATCAATGTTTCAATGATCATACTGGCCATAGGTTGAGACCGAAAGTCTCAGTCCTTCAGCCCTTTGTCTTCTCGATGATTCAGGAACACTGGTCAAGTAGTCACATCCCTTTAAGAAATATTTGCACTAAATATAAATATTCCGTTCATTGAGAAAAATGGTTCATGATAATAGCAAGTTACTGATACCTTTGTTTTATTCTGTTGAAAATTTACATTAAGCTTAAACGTCAGTTCACCTCTAAATGATAAATGAAATTAGTGCGAATCCGGGAGAAATTCAAGTTCAGAAAGGGCATGAAGTAAATTGCAACATGTTACTTGCTGCAGATAATTTCTAACATGACTGCTATATTCTGAAACAAGAGGGGAAACTAGGATGGTCTTTCATTCATAAAGTTCGTCCTCTGTCCGCTTGCGTTTGACATTTACTTCTTTAAACAGTAGGATAAAATGGCTCACACCAAAATCATCCATGAAGGGTTAGATTTAAAAGTAAGTTAGGAAATGAGTGCAATGCCCTGAAAACGCAGAAGAAAACACGAACGAAATTTCAGAGTGAAACGTGTTTTGCAAAAAGAATAAGAGTGCTTCCGGAAATGCATATGAACTAGCATCTGTCTTCTGTTCCAGAGAGAAGCAACGTTTTCTGGAGCTCATTTACATAAAGTGCGAATGAATTACAGAGGACCAAAGAGCCTTTCCCTTAATCCATGAGGATTGCCTTCATTAACATTTCGGTATATAATGAGAAGACCGAAAGAAGAAGTGTTTAGAGGCAATTCGGAATCAATGTAAGAAGACTCTAGTCAAGTCATTGGAAAAACAGTGATGACGATAAAATGGACAGATGGCCGAATGAGGGGAAGAAACGCCAGACTGGTAAACTATATATTATCCTAAAACTGAGGAAGATATTTATGCAACACTTTGTAAATTAGAATCATCATCCCACGCTGCCCTGCCTTTCAGCTGTGCAACTCACCTTTAGAGTGACATACCCTCTCTCTCTCTCTCTCTCTCTCTCTCTCTACTCTCTCCTTCTCTCTCTCCTCTTCTCTCTCTCTCTCCTCTTCGCTCTCCCGTCTCTCTCTCTCTCTCGGTCTGCGCGTGTGTGTGTGTTAACGTTACCTTTGGCTCTCAAGTCTGCTCTCGACAAGCCCTCCTCCTCACCTGTAAAAGAAAAAGGATCAAGATTATTGTCTGGTCCTTCTGAGCGCCATGTCAGTTGTTCTGCATGCATTCGCTCCATTGCGGAGAAAAGGCGGCCGGTTTACTTGGCCAAATGATTTGTCTTTTTCTGTTCGATGTTGCATTTCGGGCGATTGTTGCAGATGTATTTCATGGGGAATAGGGACCCATTTTGAACCCATTTATAAATATATTATATATATTATATATATATATATATATATATATATACATATATATATATATATATACTATATATATATATATATATGTGTGTGTGTGTGTGTGTGTGTGTGGTTTTTGTGTACATACTATAATAACGGCAAAAAATAATGAAGTAGAATATTCGTGTGAAAACATAAAGGGAAATAATAAAGTACCATATTACTGGCTGAAGAGGGTAAATAAATTGTTTGTGATCTGTTCACTACGGTTTGGTTTGCTCTGTGTGTTTGATTATCCTATTTCATATATTTTAATGCTAATTATGCTATATTAATATAATATTACAATTAACATATATATTATAGATATATATATATAGATATATATATATATAATATATATACATCAGCAATAAGTCACCAAACCAAAAAAGCAACAGTGACAAAATAAAAATGTACGTAAAATAGCCAACATGAAAGTGGTGAAGAATCAAAAGACCAGGCTACACCAAGCGCTTTCGTGTATGCAATACACGAAAGCGCTTGGTACCTGGTCTTGATTCTTCACCTTTCATGTGGCTATTTACGTATATATATATATATATCATATATATATCATATATTATATATCATATATATATATATATATAGATATATATATAATATATATATATATATATATATACTATATATATATATATATATATATATATATATATATATGTAGATGGATGGATGGGTAGATAGGTAGATATATAGATAGGTAGATAGACAGATATCGTGTCACCATGAACATAAACTGTTTTAGCGTAAAACACTTCTTCAGAGGCTTGCTTTTCGGCAATTAATTATTTAATTTAAAAAATAAAGAATGGATACTACGTACAAAATTATTTGACTTCCATTGAAGATACCATTAAAAAAGGTTAATCTTTAGCAAGGTCAAAAAACAATGGATAGCATCAAAAAAGGTTAATCTTTAGCAAGGTTAAAAACCAATGAATACCATTAAAATAGGTTCATCTTTATCAAGGTTAAAAAACAATGGATACCATTAAAATAGGTTCATCTTTATCAAGGTTAAAAAAACAATGGATACCATTAAAATAGGTTAATTTTTATCAAGGTTAAAAAACAATGGATACCATTAAAATAGGTTAATCTTTATCAAGGTTAAAAAACAATGGATACCATTAAAATAGGTTAATCTTTATCAAGGTTAAAAAACATTGGATACCATTAAAATAGGTTAATCTTTATCAAGGTTAAAAAATTATTGCAAGAAAATGAGGTCTGTCAATACATAGACTTGCAAAGAACCTTAGAAGTTTGTCCTTCACATTTCTTTTTGAAAAGGAATCCCACGACTCTTTTCTTATTTCCTGATTGTAACAAAAGAAAAGAAATTCCCAGCCCTATTATTTCTCTTTCGTTCCATCGGCAACTGCAGAAAAGGTCCTTATATTGAAAAGAAATTTTGTCTTATTACATTTCGATTGTGTTTTTTAAATCTCTAAGTGAATTTTTTCTCTCTTTTAAGAAGCTCTGGCAGGAGATTACTTATTCCTTGGCGCATATTTAGTTTTTTTTTTTTTTTTTTTTCAGGATTAGTTGCGCCGTATTTCCTAATTTCTAGACTCGGTGAGAGCTCCTTTGCCCATTTTCAGTTTTCTTTCATAGAAAACTTTTATGCTGGCTTTGTCTGTCACCCCATTCATCAAACATAGCAAATTACAACCCTCTAACCTCAGCAGTTTTTATTTCAGTTAAGGTCAAAGTTGGAGGCAGCGGATGCAACCTCACTCTACCGTATCTGGTGAGCAACTGAAACGCTACCGGTCATAGCCGATAAATTAATACGTTGTACAGGAAACTCGATTGGCGCCGAAGCTTTTATTATTTTTCTTCTTTACATTTGTTTTTCTATGTATAATCTTTTAAATATAAATCATATCTGTAGATAAGGGATATCATATTTCCATTTTAACAGATGTCCCTCCCATACATTTTGGTTGGGGGAATATACAGCAATTATAGGAAATGCACAAAGATTTGTGCCCTTGTGCTCATAGTCACCCCCTTTAATTAAACATTTCCACTGTCTCGGGAGATGGTTTTTCCTTCATTTTTTCACAGTCTGTCGAAATGGTTCTACTCGTGAGAGCATTTAGAAATTACGTGAATGCTTAAATAAATGCGACTTTGTGAAGTGATAAGGAAATGAAGTACATCATAATATTATTAGTAGGTCTTTGTATCGAATCCTACTTGGGACAGTCCTCTACAGGCAATGCCCGTACTGGTGAACATTTTCAATTCTCTCTCTCTCTCTCTCTCTCTCTCTCTCTCTCTCTCTCTCTCTCTCTCTCTCGTGAAGAGGAAAATATCCTACATGAACAAACACAAAGTGCTACTACAAATTTCAGAAAGCTATAGCTCATCATGTAGTTGTCTCTTAAATTGCAAATCTCATGATAATTTTTATAATCAGTATTTATTTCTCTACGCATTATTAATTCATGCTGTAAAGTCATCAAGTGTTACAAGCGCAAACCCAAATAGTCTACCTTGAAGTCCATCCCGTCAGGAAAATAGACGAAACAAATTATTCTGCTGGGCAGTTTCCGCTGCTTTAGCAATCTACTTTCGTTATTCTCCGGCCACCCTTTTTGCCTCGGCTTGGTAAATGGCTTTTCCGTTCCGAGTCCAAATTGCCTTAAGTAAAACGTTGTTGCTGACGCTGATATGGGTTTTGCTCATCCGTCTCTCTCTGCTTCAGGAATTAGGCTAGCTTTTTTTTTTTTTTTTTTTTTTTTTTTTTATGTCACTCAGCATGTTATTTGTTGTTTTGTTGTGCATATGTGGCTGTTTGGAATTATTTTTTTGCGGTTTACGTAAAGCGGGGTCTACCTTGGGTTGCCTCAGTTGACTGATGGCTGGCAAGTTGCAAAATATGAAATTAAGATAAATGAGGGAACGTGGTATTTGCCTAAAGCAAATCGAGGTTTTAAAGCAAAAACATTTAAAGTGTTCTCTGCTGTATACTGTAAAGCCCCAGCAATAATGCATTGCCATGAAAACTATAAACGTCAAATGATTTCTTTGAAAAAAATCATCCTGTTGTTAGCAGGTTAAGGTTATTCCTCCCTGTTTTATCATGTTGACGCAAAAGCTACATCATGAAAGTGCTGGATTTTTTCCCCTCTGTGCTTATGTAATTATGTAGAACTACTGAAATCAACGACTTCTAAAAACAACAGTGACTATACTCTGTTTTTTTCCATCTGTCCATCCGCCTGTGGTGTTTTCTCATGGTAACACTGCGTCCCGGGCTTTAAATAGTTACGCTATTTGTAAGTGTTAGGTAAATAAAAGGATATCTGGGTACATTTGCAACTGAAAAGTGTGTTAATAATTTACTGTATGCAAATTACACCGTTAATGTTCGAAATAGGATATTATTATCGTTGTTGAATGTAAGCTGAATGTAACTATCTAAAGCCCGGGACGCAGTGTTACCATACGCAAACACCACAGGCGGATGAACAGATGGAAAAAAACCGAGTATAGGACAGTACAGTCATTCACTGACAGTTTTTGCAATACAAGCAATCCAAAAATATATCACAAAGGGTTCGGTTTTTTTTCTTGTTATAAGCAGGCAATTTATTACACAGAAATGATCAGAGCAGAGAAACGTGTTATTGTTCGGTCTCAGAAATGATTCATTAACGAGGGTCTTCTCCTCGAATAGCTCGCGACAAATAGCCCCGCCAGCGTGTCTAGCAAAATTTCAATCGCTTTATTGTAGTAAGTGCCAGGCTCCAAATGCCCATTAGTCAGGCGTCCGGTCAGAGTCACTTAAAGGCATTTAGTCGACAGAATTGACTTCAGTAACACATTTTCAAGAATGATTTGTGTCCTATATTTCATCTTATTTCCGTCTAGAGCCTCGCTTTCATCATTTCTTTCTTCGTCACGATTTGGTCTTATCGATAATAATTCAAGGAATGTCGAAGATTCTCCTGTTCTTTTTTTTCAATGTTTAATTTTTGTTTATTTTATTCTTGATGATTACTTAACAACATTCCTCCTTCCCCCCCCCCCCCACCCCACCGGCCCCCCAACCCCCTGAACAAAAAAATAAATAAATAATTAATAAATCAATAAAATAGATTATAAATTTTCTTATATGCTCTGTCAGAAATATGTCGTCGAAAATTAATTTCTTCAGTTATCATTTTCTTACGAATTATACCAAATTGCTCACTCGCATTTCTCTTTATAAAGCACGAAAACGCATTAGCATTTCCGGTGCACTCGTTAATCAACCTTAAAGTTTCGTTGAGTCAGTGGAAACGACAGAAAAAAATATCCATGCAAACAGAGAAAATAATCTCTAATGTCTTGTTCATTTCTGTTTCGTAACAAGAAAACGTACTACCTATAGTCGCGTATCTATCAGTCAGAAATCAAAGGAAAATTGGATTCAGATTGCATGTAGGGTTGTAGGTCATGTGGCAGTGTAACATATTTTCAGTAATATCGAATCGTATCAGCAAATAACTGCTCATTTAGATTTTTATATATAAAGTTTTTCTTTTTCGATTGGGGAGCCCAACAGAACGAAACAAATGAAACGGCGGAAATCCATCAGCCATAGCTTCCATCTGGAGGCCCATAAACGAAAGACTGAAACATAAGTTTGTATAAAATAAACAGCGGGAAAAATAACCGTCTGCTAGCAAATAATGAACATATATTATTTGCTTCAATGTACAGAATCATTGATTTTTAATCAATGATCTTTTGACACATTGTTGACACGTCAAATACTGTATACGTTCGTTCTTTGCATTTGTAGTTTAAGCTCGTCTTTTCGAGCAACATATTTCCCCTATCAGTGATGCAACTAAAATCAAGGTAAAGCGCATAAAAGACTGAGTAATATGTGACTATGCATATGAAATGGCCTACAGTGCATCTGGAATATGCACTGCGTTTGACGTATTCACTGTCTGTGTAATATGTGTACGAATATACGCCGATTCCACATTCAGTGAAACCAGGAAGCAACTTCGACCATTTCTTCATTTCTCCCGAGATCTTATCGGTATCGGATCGCGGAAGAAATTCCAAAGGAAATAATTGTCCATTTTTTTTTCCATTTCTTTTTTTCGCCTAAATGCGTCGACATTTCCAAGAGCGTCCGGTGGCTTCCTTCGATTTTTCGAAGTGTCGGGACGTCGTTCGACATCTTTTCTCTCAGAGGGAGGTGGAACAATGGTCGCTGTGTTTCGGTGACAGGTGGAAGAAGTCTTGCACATTTCGTAGGCTTGAATAAATATCAGTTATCTAGTAATAATGACGGCGAAGAGAATGGAAATCATTAAAGTCTTCAGAGAAAGAGTGAAAAAAAAATACGGCGCTGCAGAACACGATGAAACAATAGTTTACCGAAGAAGTAATGTAAACCTGGAATCAACTTCTATGCAGAAAGTTTCTTGAAATGGGTTTGGTTGCAAAGTTGCCTTTGTGGAATTAAAGTAACCGGAAATGCAGGTAGAAAATTTCACATTTGGATTAAAATAAAGTCATAAGAACATCACAGGAGCTGTGTAGCACAAAAGCTGACATTTTCACGAAGGTCATCAATTGTGAATTATTAATAGTCATAAGGAACATCACAGGAGCTGTGTAGCACAAAAGCTGACATTTTCACGAAGGTCATCAATTGTGAATTATTGATAGTCCTTTCAATAAAATGGAGTTGTGTTCAGGCCCCACATGAACACTGGAGTAGTTTAGTATTATATTTTCTCGTATGGATAAAATAATGAATGAAGCAGACTGCACTTGGGTAGTTTGGTAATTGGGGAAAACTGGAAAACAAAAATGAGAAGGAAATGTTCTCAAATAATGAGGTCGACGACATATTGGTGACAGAGCAAATTATATTTTATTTATTTATTTATTTATTTTTTTTTTAGAGGAGAGGGGATTTTTTTGTACAAAAGTTTCATCCTTCAATCACGTCTGGAAAGCTGGACGAATCGAAAGCTGCCCTACTTTTGTGTGAATGCACTTTTCTGGTTATACGTCTGGTTTTAACAAGTTCTTAAATTACAAAGACAAATTCCTTATCCAGAAACAACATTTGATTCTATTTCACACTCGAAGATAATGATAGCTTATTCTTACCTGGTACAAAGACAGCAACATACAATCCGAAAATGTCATTCCTTTTAAGTCCTCATTCCTTACCCTATTCTCTCTCTCTCTCTCTCTCTCTCTCTCTCTTCTCTCTCTCTCTCTTTTATGCTCTTAAATACATTTTCTTGCTTCGAGATTTAATTTGTTTCGCGGAAATTACCGTCGCGTATTGTGCATGACAATGTCTCTTTGTGACGACTCGGCCGACAGAGACAACTCTTTCAGTCTTCCTACTCTTTTGCTCTCTTTCTCTAAAGAGCGGAATGAGGTGCCGTTTCTAAAGAAATGTGAAAGCACCTTTGTATATATGTATAAATATATTTATGTGTGTGTATGTATATATACATGTATATATGTGTGTATGGGAGTGTGTTCCTGATCACCTTCCGTAACATAACGTAAAGAAATGTGCTCCCAAATTTTAGTCATAAAAGCATTTTTGGAGACAAGTTGTCGTGATACCTCATAATCGTGTATAAAAATAAATCCAAGTTTTCAAAATGATACTAATGCCTGAAAATTCGGAACACGATTATGTATAATCAGTTTTAAGTGCGATTACACTACAAACGAATATCTGTGGAAAGTGCTATTAATGTTTTAAAAATCTAAACATGGAAATAATATCCTTGGGTAAAAATATTTTTGCCTCAAATTTTGCTCTCCCATGTGTCACAAAACTGAAGCTATGCTTTTTATGAAGCTTACTCCATTTACAAGTGAATGGTTTTAAACATTGTCTAATAGAGATGGGGAGATGATGACATAGATGTTAAGAAAAAAGCGAATGAGAGAAAGCAAACCTTAGATGTGTTTTAGTACTTTCTTTGCAGATCCATTGATATACAATACAGCCGTTGGCTGACTTCCTTTAGAAGATCTCCGTTTAATGACGAACAAAAATTCGAACACTTAGATAGGGGCCGACAGAACCCTATAACAGACTAAAAAGAACGCAAATGATGAATGGAACAGCTGTTGTCTTTACTGTTACTGTTAGGATAAGCTGGCATTGTACCACTACGGGTTCCCGTTTGCCCGGGTGCATATTCTCGAATTGAAAGCGAGTATCGGGACCTTCCCTGAAAAAAGAAAAAAAAAAAAAGTGGGACGCCATACCTTGATAAAAACTAACCAAAAATAATCTTCTTGGAAATAATCTCATTATGTTGTTGCCCACACCTAAATTACCAATGGAGTGCATCGTTGAACTAACCTAACCCAACCCAACCTAACCTAGAAAAAAAAATTTTGGGGGGTGGGGGAAGACTATGTAATACTAGTATATATCTCGAGAATTTGCCAGCCTGGGAGGCAGCGGGAATCCTTTGTAGATTTGTAGCATTGCTCAAGGCGTGCCAACACTCCCGAACTAATCGTCTCATCACCACAACATACTCCTCGCTCGAAATCTCCTTAGCTACTCGGAGACCTTGCGCTTCCTAACACAGCCCCCGCGTGGGGGATCTGATAAGGGATTATTCTGGACTACGTAAAAGCCCCAGAATTGATTTATTGTTTTTGTGTGGGTCTTACGTGATTTTCCCAACGGAAGCTATGTGGCGTTTTCCCTTAGATTAGATGCTAATTGGATTTGAAGTTACATGAATGTTCCCCTTTAGACTTGGAGCCGGTCAGTTTTTTTCGCGTAGCGTTGATGGAATCATATTTTTTTTGGATATGTTAGCAAAAGCTTTTGATTGCTCTGTCTCTTTGATTGGCGTAGGGTTAGACAGATAACCCTCGACTTGAATTCCGTTGCTAGAATTGTTCTCAGTTGGAATGGCTGCTTTTATGTGGATTCTGAAGTAGATATTCCAGTACATCTGTTATGATTATTAACATTCGTTATCTGAAGTTGGCAGACTTCGTTGCTGGTTATCTTCAATATCTGTGACCTAAAAGTTAAGATTTTTTTTTATTACGAAAAGGGCAGTGATAGTGATGACCTTTGAATTTCTGACTTCTCTCGGTGTTCATAATTGAAAAGTTAATTCGCTCTCAATGTTCATTTCCAATGTATCGTTCCTGTTCCTTTTTTCATCTTTAAGTATTGAAAATGATCAGCTCTATACATATTTCCATTACAAATCTGAAAACTTTTCATACTCGTCTGATCAGCCTTTCATTTACTTTTTACGCTAAACACAAAATAACAGTTTTTCTTCTAGTTAAGAAAAGTTAAGGAAAATTTCTTCCTCTCCGAAAATTAAACAAAGGGCAATAATTTCCAAATATATTTATTTATCAGTCAAGGTATATAATTCCCAAAGACGCCTCTGCTCTTAGCGATAGGACCTTAAAGAAGAAATATTTTCCAGTGTCAGCAAACTGCAAACAGTTTTGCCACTGTCAGCATATTCAGTCTATTCCGAGGAATGATATCTATTCTTGTTACGAAACGGCACGACTATTCATCGCCAAGATGAAAATCCTCTCGCCAAATAAAGCGAGGATTTCGAGATTTCTCTTTCTCGGTGAGCTGCCGTGGCGCCAATCACATTAGCGAGAGGCAGTTCTCCTCTCCATAAATCTGCTTCGGAAAAGACCAACACAAATGCAAAGTAGCTCGCAAATCACTAAGCACATTATCTAATGTACGATGAACACGCTATGAGCGCCTAATTCACCACACAAACACAAGAGGTGGTAATAAGGGATGTGACATATGGAACAGTCTAGGCAGGAGTCTTGCAAATGCTTTTAAGCTATTAGGTTGGAGGGGTAATATTTCAGTCAAGTAAGCAGTGGCTGCAATTTGTGCTAGGAATATTCTGAAGACATTTAGTGCCAAAGTCTGCGTAACAGCGCAAAAAACGCTGATGCAACTTATATATCATATGTACCGCATACTTCCAAGTTGGGAAATTATTATGTTCTCCATCATTCAGTTATGGCCTTCTCTGTGTCACTCTAGCCTGTGGGCTCTAGAGTCAGCGCCATTTGATCGATAACCAAAACATCGCATTTTGCTGTTTACCGTCGAGGTATTTTCATGCAGTTTGTGTTGCCTGAATCCGAGCGGACGTGTGGAAATGCCCCCCCGACATAAAACGTCCACGCCGCTAAGCTTATAAGCATATAATTGGATGAAAGAGGGGTGAGAGCGCCCCGCTGAGCAAATAA